>NC_041380.1:583716137-584002431 GCF_002162155.2 Triticum dicoccoides
CCAGAAGACCCTCCAGGAGTTGGATGAGGTGAAGAAGATATCGGCGGGTAAGGCATTCTTTATGCAAAGCAAACACATAAACGTGAGTTATTTGTTACTTACCCGAATCCGGAGCTCTCCAGGAGCGTTCGCAGATCTTCCCCGGAGTGTGTCCGATGCCGCCGCATTCTATCGAGCCGAGGAGGGCAGCTCGACAGAGAAGGTATTCTGTTCTCAGTACGTTGAGGCCGGACACCCCGTGCCCCTGAGCGACCAGCTGAAGCAACTGGTTGAGCTCCACAAGGCGGCCGAACAGGCCATGAAGGGCCTCATAGTTCGGCTGTGGCCTGAAGAGGCTCTGCCTGGGAGCTATTTTGGGCTGGTGCGGCGGCTGGTGGGGGCCTGTCCGAGGCTCGAAGTCATCGAGCGCTCCGTCTGCATTGAAGGTGCCCGTAGGGCCCTTACCCGTGCTAAGGTGCACTGGGGCAAGCTGAATGCTGAGAAGCTTGTGAAGGACGGGCCACCGCCGGGGAAAGAGCATCGCAAGCCCGAGAATTACTATAACGATGTTCTGAAGGGTGCCTGCCTTGTGGCGGATGAATGTTCCAAGGATGTATTTTTTGAGTAAAACTCGCTCGTTTTGTCCTGTGCGCTGAAAACATGTTCATATGCGCTAAGCAATGCTGTTGGAATTTAAAATATTACCTTCTGTGCGGCTGTTTATCAATTCTGAGAGATGGCGAGTCGTAGGGTTTTGGCTCCATATCTGATCGTTTGGGGATGATACGTAGGTATATATAGGAGGAAGGAGTACGTCGGTGGAGCAACAGGGGGCCCACGAGGGTGGAGGGCGCGCCTGGTGGGGGTGGGCGCGCCCCCTACCTCGTGGCCTCCTCTTTTCTTTCTTGACGTAGGGTCCAAGTCTCCCGGGTCTTGTTCGTTGAGAAAATCACGTTCCCGAAGGTTTCATTCCGTTTGGACTCCATTTGATATTCCTTTTCTTTGAAACCCTAAAACAAGCAAAAAACAGCAATTCTGGGCTGGGCCCCCGGTTAATAGGTTAGTCCCAAAAATAATATAAAAGTGGATAATAAAGCCCAATAATGTCCAAAACAGTAGATAATATAGCATGGAGCAATCAAAAATTATAGATACGTTGGAGATGTATCAAGCATCCCCAAGCTTAATTCCTGCTCGTCCTCGAGTAGGTAAATGATAAAAACAAATTTTTTGATGCGGAGTGCTACTTGGCATAATTTTTAATATAATTCTTCTTAATTGTGGTATGAATATTCAGATCCGAAAGATTCAAGACAAAAGTTCATATTGACATAAAAATAATAATACTTCAAGCATACTAACTAAGCAATTATGTCTTCTCAAAATAACATGGCCAATGAAAGTTCATCCCTACAAAATCATATAGTTTAGTCATGTTTCATTTTCGTCACACAAGAATTCTCTCATCATGCACAACCCCGATGACAAGCCAAGCAATTGTTTCATACTTTAGTAATCTCAAACCTACAAACTTTCACGCAATATATGAGCGCGAGCCATGGACATAGCACTATGGGTGGAATAGTATAATGAGGGGGGGGGGTTATGTGGAGAAGACAAAAAGGAGAAAGTCTCACATCAACGAGGCTAATCAATGGGCTATGGAGATGCCCACCGATTGATGTTAATGCAAGGAGTAGGGATTGCCATGCAATGGATGCACTAGAGCTATAAATGTATGAAAGCTCAACCAAAGAAACTAAGTGGGTGTGCATCCAACTTGCTTGCTCACTAAGACCTAGGGCACTTGAGGAGGCCCATTGTTGGAATAAACAAGCCAAGTTCTATAATGAAAAATTCCCACTAGTATATGAAAGTGATAAAACAAGAGACTCTCTATCATGAAGATTATGGTGCTACTTTGAAGCACAAGTGTGGCAAAGGATAGTAACATTGTCCCTTCTCTCTTTTTCTCTCATTTTTTGGGCCTTCTCTTTTTTATGGCCTTTCTCTTTTTTATGGCCTTTCTCTTTTTTTGTTATTCCTCACTTGGGACAATGCTCTAGAAAATGATGATCATCACACTTCTATTTATTTACAACTCAATGATTACAACTCGATACTAGAAGAAAGATGACTCTATATGAATGCCTCCGGTGGTGTACCGGGATATGCAATGGACCAAGAGTGACATGTATGAAAGAATTATGAACGATGGTTTGCCACAAATACTTTGTCAACTACATGATCATGCTAAGCAATATGACAATAATGAATGTGTCATGATGAATGGAATGATGGAAAGTTGCATGGCAATATATCTCAGAATGGCTATGGAAATGCCATAATAGGTAGGTATGGTGGCTGTTTTGAGGAAGATATAAGGAGATTTATGTGTGAAAGAGCGTATCATATCACGGGGTTTGGATGCACCGGCGAAGTTTGCACCAACTCTCGATGTGAGAAAGGGCAATGCACGGTACCGTAGAGGCTAGCAATGATGGAAGGGTGAGAGTGCGTATAATCCATAGACTCAACATTAGTCATAAAGAAATCATATACTTATTGCAAAAATCTACAAGCCATCAAAAACCTCGGTACTACGTGCATGCTCCTAGGGGGATAGATTGGTAGGAAAAGACAATCGCTCGTCCCTGACTGCCACTCATAAGGAAGACAATCAAATAACACCTCATGTTTCAAATTTGTTGCATAACGTTTACCATACGTGCTTGCTACGGGACTTGCAAACTTCAACACAAGCATTTCTTAATTTCACAACTACTCAACTAGCACGACTTTGATATTATTACCTCCATATCTCAAAACAATCATCAAGCATCAAACTTCTCTTAGTATTCAAAACACTCTTAAGAAAATTTTACTAACTTTGAATACCTACCATATTATGATTTTAAGAAAATTACCATGCTATTAAGACTCTCAAAATAATCTAAGTGAAGCATGAGATATCAATAGTTTCTATAAAACAAATCCACCACCGTGCTCTAAAAGATATAAGTGAAGTACTAGAGCAAAACTATATAACTCAAAAGATATAAGCGAAGCACATAGAGTATTCTAACAAATTACAAATCATGTATGGCTCTCTCAAAAGGCGTGTACAGCAAGGATCATTGTGGTAAACTAAAAATCAAAGACTCAAATAATACAAGACGCTCCAAGCAAAACACATATCATGTGGCGAATAAAAATATAGCTCCAAGTAAAGTTACCGATAGAAGTAGACGAAAGAGGGGATGCCTTCCGGGGCATCCCCAAGATTTGGCTTTTAGGTGTCCTTAGATTATCTTGGGGGTGCCATGGGCATCCCCAAGCTTAGGATCTTGCCACTCCTTGTTCCATAATCCATCAAATCTTTACCCAAAACTTGAAAACTTCACAACACAAAACTTAAAGTAGAAAATCTCGTGAGCTCCGTTAGCGAAAGAAAATAAAAGACCACTTCAAGGTACTGTAATGAACTCATTCTTTATTTATATTGGTGTTATACCTACTATATTCCAACTTCTCTATGGTTTATAAACTATTTTACTAGCCATAGATTCATCAAAATAAGCAAACACACACGAAAAACAGAATCTGTCAAAAACAGAACAGTCTTTAGTAATCTGTAGCTAGAGCAAGATCTGGAACCCAAAAAATTCTAAAATAAATTTCTGGACGTGAGGAATTTATCTATTAATCATCTGCAAAAATAATTAACTAAATAGCACTTTCCAAATAAAAATGACAGCAGTTCTCGTGAGCGCTAAAGTTTCTGTTTTTTACAGCAAGTTCAACAAGACTTTCCCCAAGTCTTCCCAACGGTTCTACTTGGCACAAACACTAATTAAACACAAAAAACACAACCAAAACAGAGGCTAGATAAATTATTTATTACTAAACAGGAGCAAAAATCAAGAAATAAAAATAAAATTGGGTTGCCTCCCAACAAGCGCTATCGTTTAACGCCCCTAGCTAGGCATAACAAGCAAGAATAGATCTAGGTATTGCCATATTTCGTCGGCAATTCTTCAATTAGGCATCTACCATCTTTAGGGATTTCTTTCTTTTTATTAATTGTCAAACTTTTAGGCACAAGATCTAAAAATTCATTTGTAACAAATGGTTCCTTAATGATAGCAAAAAGATTGGGATGAATACTTATAGATTTGAGATCCACATCTTTACTAGAGGATTCACCCTTATTTTTAGGAACGTACATAAGCTTGGCAACTTTAGTGGAAGGACCTGGAGTATTCTTTATGGAAGAAAAAGCGGTTCCCAAGTTGGTAATAATATCCTCAAGTTTATCGATCCTAACGGAATCATGATTTATTTTCTCATTAACTATGGGTTCCTTTTCTTTAATATCTTTCAAAGTAACTCATACTTTAGATCCATATTGAGAGATTCGGCTGTGGATCTTTTTATCCAAATTTTCAATTAACTCTATGGTAGCAACCTTATTTTCAATAATTTCAAGCCTTTGCATTACATGCTCCAAAGTTAATATAGTTCCATTAACCAAGAGAGGGGGTGATCCAAATAAATCTAACATAGCATTATAAGAATCAAAAGCATGGCTACCCAAAAAGTTCCCTCCGGTAATAGTATCAAGAACATAACGGTGCCAAGGAGTAATGCCTACATAAAAATTGCGAAGAAGAACAGAAGTAGATTGCTTCCTAGTAGATCTACTTTGAGCATTGCAAATTCTATACCAAGCATCTTTTAGATTTTCTCCCTCCCTTTGCTTAAAATTTAGAATTTCATCCTCGGGAGACAACGGAGAAGATAAGGGACTAGCCATAACGACAAGAAAATGAACTAACACACAAGCAAACAAAAAGCAAGCGGGCAAAAAGAGGCAAATAGAGAAAGAGAGGGAGGATAGAGAGAGAGAGGGCGAATAAAATGGCAAGGGTGAAGTGGGGGAGAGGAAAATGAGAGGCAAATAGAAAATTATGTAATGCGGGAGATAAGGGTATGTGATGGGTACTTGGTATATTGACTTTTGCGTAGACCTCCCGGGCAACGGCGCCAGAAATCCTTCTTGCTACCTCTTGAGCACTGCGTTGGTTTTCCCCGAAGAGGAAGGGATGATGCAGCAAAGTAGCGTAAGTATTTCCCTCAGTTTTTGAGAACCAAGGTATCAATCCAGTAGGAGGCTACGCGTGAGTCCCTCATACCTGCACAAAACAAATAAATCCTCGCAACCAACGCAAATAGGGGTTGTCAATCCCTATAAGGCCACTTACGAGAGTGAGATCTGATAGATATGATAAGATAATATTTTTGGTATTTTTATGATAAAGATGCAAAGTAAAATAAAGGCAAAGTAAATAGCAAAGGAAATAACTAAGTAGTAGGAGATTAATATGATGAAGATAGACCCGGGGGCCATAGGTTTCACTAGTGGCTTCTCTCGAGAGCATAAGTATTCTACGGTGGGTGAACAAATTACCATTGAGCAATTGACAGAATTGAGCATAGTTATGAGAATATCTAGGTATGATCATGTATATAGGCATCACGTCCGAAACAAGTAGACCGACTCCTGCCTGCATCTACTACTATTACTCCACTCATCGACCGCTATCCAGCATGCATCTAGAGTATTAAGTTAAAAACAGAGTAACGCCTTAAGCAAGATGACATGATGTAGAGGGATAGACTCATGCAATATGAAGAAAACCCCATCTTGTTATCCTTGATGTCAACAATACAATACGTGCCTTGCTGCCCCTACTATCACTGGGAAAGGACACCGCAAGATTGAACCCAAAGCTAAGCACTTCTCCCATTGCAAGAAAGATCAATCTAGTAGGCCAAACCAAACTGATAATTTGAAGAGACTTGCAAATATTACCAATCATACATAAAAGAATTCAAAGAAGATTCAAATATTATTCATAGATAGACTTGATCATAAACCCACAATTCATTGGTCTCAAAAAACACACCGCAAAAAGAAGATTACATCGAATAGTTCTCCACAAGAGAGGGGGAGAACATTGTATTGAGATCCAAAAAGAGAGAAGAAGCCATCTAGCTACTAACTATGGACCCGTAGGTCTGAGGTAAACTACTCACAGTTCATCGGAGAGGCTATGGTATTGATGTAGAAGCCCTCCGTGATTGATGCCCCCTTCGGCGGAGATCCGGAACAGGCCCCAAGATGGGATCTCGTGGATACAGAAAGTTACGGCAGTAGAATTAGGGTTTTGTCTCCGTATCTGATCGTTTGGGGGTCGTAGGTATATATAGGAGGAAGGAGTACGCCGGTGGAGCAACAGGGGGCCCACGAGGGTGGAGGGCGCACTTGGTGGGGGTGGGCGTGCCCCCTACCTCGTGGCCTCCTCTTTTCTTTCTTGACGTAGGGTCCAAGTCTCTCGGGTCTTGTTCGTTGAGAAAATCATGTTCCCGAAGGTTTCATTCCGTTTGGACTCCGTTTGATATTCCTTTTCTTCGAAACCCTAAAACAGGAAAAAAACAACAATTCTGGGTTGGGCCTCCGGTTAATAGGTTAGTCCCAAAAATAATATAAAAGTGGATAATAAAGCCCAATAATGTCCAAAACAGTAGATAATATAGCATGGAGCAATTAAAAATTATAGATACGTTGGAGACGTATCATGTTCATGCTTATGTGGATGATATTGTGGTGAAATCTAGGAAGGAGGAAACATTGATAGAGGACCCGAGGGAGACTTTTGATAACCTCCGGGTCTATAAGATGATGCTTAATCCGGCCAAATGTGTCTTTGGTGTTCCAGCTGGCAAACTCTTGGGTTTCCTGGTGTCCAACAGAGGCATTGAGGCTAACCCGAAGAAGATCTCAGCTATCACGTCCCTGGCTAAACCAGCATATATCAATGATGTTCAGCGTTTGGCGGGCTGGATTACAGCTTTAAGCCGGTTTATCAGCGTACCTGGGGAGAAGGCTATTCCCTTGTATTAGATGCTAAAGAAAACAGATGATTTCGTCTGGAGTGACGCGGCTGATAAAGCGTTTGAGGATTTGAAGAGACAGTTGGCCGAGCCGTCCGTCCTTGCGGCCCCAGTTGATAAAGAGCCCTTATTGCTATATGTGGCTGCTAACGCCCAGGCTGTTAGTGTGGCTATTGTGGTGGAGCGCAAGGAGGCCGGAAAGGAGTATCTGGTTCAACGGCCGGTTTATTACATCAGTGAGGTTGTTATTGAATCAAAACAGAGGTATCCGCATTGGCAGAAGCTGGTGTATCGATTTTTTATGGCAAGCCAGAAACTCAAGCATTATTTTCAAGGACATCCCATCACAGTGGTTAGTTCAGCCCCTCTGGGAGATATCATCCAAAACAGAGAGGCGACTGGCCGGATTGCCAAGTGGGCTATTGAGCTTGGACCTCACGGGGTAAAATATACGCCTCGCACAGCAATCAAATCACAAGCACTTGTGGATTTCATTGATGATTGGACAGAGTTGCAGGCACCGGAGGAGAAGCCAGATAACACGTACTGGACTATTCATTTTGATGGATCCAGACAATTGGAGGGCTCGGGGCTGGAGTCATACTAACTTCCCCACGAGGTGACAAGTTTTGTTATGTTCTCCGCTTAATGTTCCCTTGTACTAACAATGCAGCTGAGTATGAGGCCTTGCTCCATGGCCTCCGGATGGATAAGGAGATGAATTTAAGCCGAGTTAAGTGCTATGGAGGAATTTTGTCAACGAGAGCACATCCGGCTTGATGTGGCGTCAGTGGCTCACCCACAGTCTAATGGTCAAGCAGAGAGGGCAAACCAAGAAATTTTGAGAGGTATTAAACCCCGGCTTATGGTTCCTTTAAAGCGGACACCGGGTTGTTGGGTGGAGGAGTTACCTTTTGTGTTATGGAGTATCAACACCACACCAAACAGATCTACGTGTTACATGCCTTTCTTCATGGTTTACAAAGCAGAGGCGGTTCTCCCTAGTGACATCCGTCATGACTCACCCCGTGTGGTGGCTTATGTTGAAGCTGAGAATGAGAAAGCACGTCAGGACTCACTGGACCTGTTAGATGAGGAGCGTGCTCTAGCAGTAGCGCGTTCGGCGATTTATCAACAAGTTTTCTGACGTTATCACATCCTTTCAAGAGGGTGATCTGGTGCTCCGGCTCATCCAGGATCACACTGATATGCACAAGTTATCCCCACCTTGGGAAGGACCTTTTGTGGTCAGCAAAAATTTGCACAATGGATCATACTACCTTATCGATGTTCGTGAGCACAAAGACTCACGTAAATCGGAGGAGGAGACCCAGCGGCCGTGGAATATAGCTCTTCTTCGGCCTTACTATACTTGAGCCACAGGCTCTTCTTATGTACATACTTATGACAATGTATATATTATATAATAAATTGGAGCCTCAGCTAAAGCGGGGTATCTGTTGTTTTTTACATCGTGTGTGGTTACATGGGGGCTTCTACTTACAAAACGGAGTTCTACTAACCCGACTTCTAAAGCCACATAGATATAAAGGAAATCACTAGGGGGCTTGGTCGTATTCGAACCATAGCTATGCTTCTTGATCGGCTTAAGGCCAAACAGGGAAATCACTAGGGGCTTGGTTGTATTTACACCATGGATACACCTCTTGATAGGCTTAAAGCCAAAAAGGAAATTATGTGGAACCAAAGAGAGTCTGTTGCAAAAAGCACAACTCAAACATAGGTACCCACTGAGCACAGCTCAAATATTACTTGGGGGCTCCTTGCTTCTCAAAGAACAACGAGCTTGCACCCTTGTAGTAGGCTATCAAGCCAGGCTTGGAAGCCAGGTGTATTCACCTAAAACCCCGGGTTATCCTGCCTCTTTAAGTAAGCCACTCCGTCCAGGTAAACCTGGTATGACCCGTCGAACGTTTGACAAGTCAATCTCATAGACCCTGAACTTGTCAAAGTTAAAACGATGATTGGTTAAAGATCGAGGTCCATCTTAAAAGGCTTTGAAAAATGGTTTAACTCAGCGGCCTGGCAGCCCATGAAAGCCTCGATTTAGGGCCTGACAGCCCATGAAAAGCCTTGCATATTTTTCTTATATTTGTTGCAAATGTTTTGAACTTTTTTGATAAGGGGTTTATGGATATTTTTTGAGAAACCGGAGTTTATTACAACCCAGCATGGCTTTCAACGCTCAGTTGTCAGTGCATGATCAGTTCTAAAACCAACAATAATTTGATCCGGTCTGGTTCTGGCTAGAAGTCACCAGAATTATATGAACAAACCGGTGTTTATCATAACCCGGTACGGTTGTGCTGTGAACTGACAAAGATGCAAGGAGTCATCAATACTCCATATTGGTGTCATCACCCTTATTATAACAACAGTTGGTCAACCAACGAGATATATCACAGGTATCATCTATTTTATATCTGGTTATTACAATCTTGGTTATCCATCCAAGCCATGTATATTTTGGGCATCATGACCTGTCCAGTGGTAAACCACTAGGACACTTTCAAGTTCTTATATGCAGGAACAAGTTAAACAAAAGCCGCAGTGGACTATGCATATAATAGATCCCAAAGGCATGGCGAGTTATCAGCATCATGCAAAATAAACATGCTCGATGGCATCACAAATAAAGTGTTTATGCTATCCTATTACAAGGCGCTTTAACAGCCCACACAGAATAATTGTTTCAATAATGAGTGGTAGACTGCGATTGATAAACCGGCCTCCGGTTTAGGATTCCTCATCTGGACGACTTGAAGATTGAGGATCATCTTGAATTGGCGCATCCTCTTCATCTCTACCTAGTGGATGGAAATCAATCGTCGTCCAATCGAGTCCGGTTAAAGCTTGGAACACGGCCTCTTCACTTATAAGGTTGGAAGGATCAATATCAGGGGCATAAGTGTGCTTACGGATTGGCGGAACAAGATCTTCTACATTATGAATTGGCGCAGGCTGTCTTTTCCCCTCAACATCATAAACCGGTTGATAATGAGATAGATCTGTGTCATCCGCCAATTTGCTTGCAATAGGACGCATTTCCTTTGTTAGCCTTCGGAGATCATCGTTGTTGAATTTTGTTCCATCTTCCTTCACGCTGGGGTAGCCTTGGCTGATATCTGCCGGTTCAAGATCTGGAATCCACGCCTTGGCCCAGATTAGCGCAGTCAGTGCACCTGACCTTGCGGCTGATCTCTTCAGTTCATCCAACCGGGCAGGCAGCATGGCCAGCTTTTCAATGGTCTCTTTTATCAGCACTGGCGGAGGTTTGTTATAAGCTGTAGTGCAAATGGCTTGCTGGGATCCAGGATACAACTGTTCTATCAAAGTATAGGCCGCTTTAAGCTTCATTCGCCTGTCGGAGCCCAGATGAGTAATGCGTGTCCCTGTCATGGTAAAGCATTAGTAAACCGGCCTTTGATAAGATATTATGGATTGGAAAAACTTCATATGAGGATACTCACCAAATATAGCAGAGGTCATGGCATTAATTTGCCGCTTTAAGCCGGTCAATTCTTTAACCACCGGCTTTAGGGCTGCTTCTGCGTCTTCGGCCTTCTTTGTCAAACCAGCCTCCTCGGCATCCCAATCTGCATGTTCCTTCTTAAAACTTTCCTTCAGCTTCTCCATGGCTGCTAAGGCTTTAGTCAGTTCCTCCTTGGCTTTGGAAGCCTCTGCTTGCCGAGACTTGATGTTTTCTTGAAGATTAGTAGTTTGGGAGTCCTTTTTGCTCAGCTCAGCCTGTAAAGGAATGACATATCATCAGTGGGATGTATATATTTGAAGTACCAAGCACATAACAAGTTATGCACTTTGTACTTGGGGGCTAATGCCTATTTGCTCTGTTATCAGAATTTTTTGCAAGTCCCAAATACAATGCAAACATTATCTTTGGCACTTGGGGGCTAATAAACATTTGTTCAAATTGGAGCATTGGTTAAAATCCTGGTTCACATTGGAAAGATAAACCGGCCCTTGGGGACTACACAGATGAAAACTACAGGAATACAATGTTAAAGTACCGGTTTATGTCAAAGGATCACCTGATATATGGAGGATAAGTATGCAAGGGTTGAGATATTACAAAGACCCGATTTATGATTGCTATCATAAAACGGCCCTTGGGGGCTACTACAGTTGATCCTAACAAGTTGGATTTAAGAAAGGACAAGCAATGAAAGTACATCATAGTGCTCCTTCATCAGATTCACTAAGCCGGCTTCATAATCACGGTTTGAGTGCAGACGGTTGAGAAAGCCAGAATGGAGTTCTTGAGCACTAAGGTGGTTATAGCTTGATAAATCGGTGCTCCATTTTCCTTTTTCTATTGCAGCAAGTTCTTCTTTAACGCTATGTTTGGATAAAGCAACAGGGTTGCCAGGAGAGGTATGACCAACACCAGTGATGACAACATCATCTTCCTTGTTACCAGTAGTCCGTGTTGGAGTTGTTAGGATATCACTAGCCTTCACCGGACTGGGCGGTCCATCGTCATTATGGATCAGGTTTGTCGGTTTGTCGACAAGGTCTGCTACTTCAGCTTCTGTTTGCTCATTCAAATCATGATCCGGAGGGGGTGGTTCATGAACAACAGTGTCTACATGAGGACCTTCCGGTTCAGTGGTTTGCTCCGGTTCAACAACCAATTCTTCAGACAGTTTATTCACCCGAGTTTTCTTGCTGGGTCTAGCCTTGGCTCTGAAAAGGAAAAGATGCATGGATGAAAACAACATGCAAATACAAAGCGTCAACAAATTTAGTTAAAACTTACCCAACAACAGTCTTAAGGGGAGGGAGTTGTGTCGCTGTTGACTCGCCAGAGGATGAAGGAGGTGTCACCTGATAATTCGAATCGGACGGATTAAGAGGTTGTCGGAAATAGCCGGCCTTGGGATAAGAAGTGTTAGAAGTGGGTGAGACCTCAGTTCGGCGTTTCCGGACCGGGGTATTCGGTAAACCGGTCGAAGTGACCGTTTGACCGCTGTGCCGGGTTGTGCGGTGAGCCTCGTGCCGCTGCTTCTTCAAAATAAATGTTGGATCCAAGTGAGCAAGAGGGTGAGAAAATCTTACTTTCCGGACTGCTTGACGGATTTTTTGTGTTGGCAGAGAGTCTGAACTGGAGGAATGGATAATTACCTCTGCATCGTCAGCTTGGCTGCCCTCAACATCCTCCTGATAAATATCATTGTCAATGAGATGCATGAAAAGTGAACCAAGTGAATCAAGTTCTACCTCTGCGTCCGGTTCGTCCGGGTCGTCATCAAGGTCTAAACCGATGGGTTTAGGCGCTTTTCTCTTCGTGGTTTTCTTGACAACTTTTATTTTAGGACGAGAAGGCTTCACTGCTTTCTTCTGAGGTTTCTTTTTCCAGAATGGATCATCACCCTGTTCAAAGATGGGCAGAGGGTATTCAAAGATTGCACAAGTCCAAAAATATCGGGCGTAAGGCGAAAGTACAGACAATACTTATAACGGGCGATTTGTTTTGCGTGCAAAAGGGCTTAACCCGGTCTTGCTGCAGACAGCTTCCGGTTCATTCAACATTTTCTTGACAGACTCAGTGACTTCCTCATCTGTTAGCTGAATATTGATATGACGTTGGGAGTCTTGTACATCACCAGTGTACTCGCACATTAAACCGGCGCGGCGACTTAACGGCATGATACTCCAGGATATCCAGCAACGGACGAAGTCCACACCTGTTAAACCATTGGCCATAAAGGCTCTAAGCTTGGCGAGTTGAGGTACGTACGAGGCCCGTTCCTGGGCACTTAGTCGTTGCGAAAGAGGATGAGTATTAGCAAGCCGGTGAGCACGATAACCCAGCAGAGGGTTCTCATCTTTAGGAGAGGTGTCTCTGCAATAGAACCAAGTTTGATTCCACTCTTTTGGGTGACTGTGAAGTTTGCCATGAGGAAACTCAACCTCTTTCCTTTTCTAAATTGAGACACCTCCAAGTTCAGTATTGGGTCCGTCTACAAACTCGGTGCGACGGTTTAAATGGAAGAAATCCCAGAACAACTCGACAGTTGGTTCTTCTTGAAGGTACGCTTCACAAAAGACTTGAAAGTTGCATATATTGGATACCGAGTTGGGTCCAATATCTTGAGGATGGAGCTGAAAGCTATCAAGTACATCTCGAAAAAACTTCGATCCGGGCAGTTTAAAGCCACAACCTATATGATCAACAAACACCACTACTTCACTCTGTTTGGGGGTAGGAGGATTTTCCGGCCCAGGAACTCGCCACCGGATCTCATTCTTCTTCGGTAAGGTGCCAATCTTAACCATTCCGTTCAGTTGCTCTTCAGTAACCCGGGAAGGGACCCAGTTACAGGAATATAACTGTTTGGCCATTGCAAGCAAAGAGCTGGGGAGAAAATAATTGCCGGTTTATGATTCATTAATGATGATGCATAAGGTACAACAGATTGAGGGAAAAGGAATCCAAGCATGTGAAATTTGTAAATCGGAAAAAGTTGTAAACTACTGATGACAGAGTATTTATGAATGGTAAAGCAATGAAGAGAAGTAGAGGTATATGCATACTGTTAAATAGGAGTATAAATGAATCGGCAGTTTAAAAGGGGACTAATGGTACCTGCCGTATTATCATACTTCAAAAAATTAAACCGCCTATATTGGTGTGAAGGGTACATATCTAAAAATACCTAAGTGAGGGAAACAAGTTTCACAGATTTATATGGTGATTTCAGATCTATGATATGACAGAAAACGAGAATATATTCAAGACCTAAGTTACAGATACCAGTTCATCAGGTTCAGATGAGTTTTCTCCTATATGAAGGGGATGATCAGATAAGGAAAAGTGAGATTATGGCTACAGTTGCACGAAGAGCTAACAGATTTAACTAGTTTTTGATGCTACTGGGAAGAAAAGAGAAGAACACCACCGGAGCTGCGACAAACTCCGATGAACACGAAAACCCTAAAGTGGATCTACAAAGAAAAGGGGGAAGACTTACCGAAGATGTTAAGGTAGCGGAGGTATGCCGCGTTTCTCTGGAGCGTTCAGGTCGATGCAGCGGCCAACGATGAGGCAGAGACGAATCTCGACGACGGTGGCGGCGCTCAGGTGCAGAGGTATCGCGAGGAGGAAGAAGAGACGAAGAGGCAGCGGAGGGAAAAGAAAAAGGGGCCTCAGCCCTATTTATAAAGCAAAGAGATAAGCGACAGACGCGGGAATCGAGGAGCTCAAAAATGGATATTTAATAGAATTGTCGCCTTGATGGTTGGATGCTCATTAATAAAAGGCATCTTCGGATTTAAAGAATAGATGACATCACATCGGTTTACTACAAATCCGGAGGGTGACGTCAGGGCGGTTTACAAGATCCATGCGAAGGTGCAAGGGCAAGAATTTTTCCAAGTGTTGAATATTGACATGAACAAGTTCAAATCAATCTGGGGCCTAATGTTGGGGATATTACTACTGGACGTAAACCGGCCAGGAGTAGCCGGGTTAACTCTATGAAGATTAGAAGCCCATGAAGACGTGAGGATGGTGGCGCTTTACGAAGGCCCAAGGCCCAAAGGCGGGTTAAGGCCTGTAGATGTAAACCGACTTTCTCATGTAACTTGCATTGTAAGATAGGAAGGATAGAGACCGAGTTGGACACGTTAACGATCCGGCCTCGGGACTCTGTAAACCGACGAGCGTTGGCCTATGTATATAAAGGGACGACTCAGCAGCGGTTTAGGGACAACAAAACAACAACTCGAGAGCCAGGCAAAGGGGATTCACTCCCTGGTCATCGAACCCCCAGCAATTCCATCACAACTAGACGTAGGCTTTTACCTTCATCATAAGGGGCCGAACTAGTATAAAACTCTCTTGTCCCCTGTCCAGTTTAACCCCTTTAAGCTAACCCGTAGCGATGGCTCCACGACTAAGTCCTTTCATGAGGACATCTGCCATGACAAAACCACGACAGGTGCCCAATGTAGTGAATTCCATAATTTGTAGTGCCTTTCAAATAACGCAAAAGTCTCTCTAGAGATTTCCAATGCACATCTCCTGGTTTTGAGACAAACCAACTCAGTTTGCTAACAGCAAAAGAGATGTCAAGTCTTGTAGCACTGGCTAAGTACATAAGCTAGCCAATAATCTGAGAATACTTCAATTGATCTCTAGCAATTCTTTGATTCTTTCGAAGTAACACACTCCCATCATATGGTGTTGGACAGGGCTTGCAGTCACTATAGCCAAAGCGACTCAAGATCTTTTCCACATAGTGAGATTGAAGTAATGTAATCCCACCATCATCGTCTCTCAACAACTTGATGTTCGGAATGACATCAGCCACCCCTAAATCCTTCATCTCAAAACAGCGAGATAGGAAATCCTTGACCTCCTTAATTACATTTAGATTTGTTCCAAAAATCAGTATGCCATCAACATACAAGAAAATGATAACTCCCTTGCCCCCACCATGGCGATAGTACACCCATTTGTTAGCTTCGTTTACAACAAAGCCTGCATCTGTTAAAGTTCTTTCAAACTTCTCATGCCACTATTTGGGTGCTTGCTTCAGTCCATACAAAGACTTTAGCAACTTGCACACTTTTCCTTCCTGACCATCTAGTACAAACCCATCTGGTTGTTCCATATAAATTTCCTCGTCCAACTCTCCATTTAGGAAAGCAGTCTTAACATCCATTTGATGAATGAGAAGACCATGTGAGGTAGCTAGTGAAAGTAGAACTCGAATAGTGGTCAGTCGAGCCACAGGTGAGTAAGTATCAAAGAAGTCTTCACCTTCCTTTTGGGTATAACCCTTAGCCACGAGCCGAGTCTTGTACTTTTCAATAGTACCATCAGGCCTAAGCTTCTTCTTGAATACCCATTTGCATCCTACAGGTTTGCACCCATAAGGACGATCAGTTATCTCCCAAGTTTCATTCGCCAAGATGGAATCCATCTCGCTATGAACCACATCCTTCCAGTAGCCAGCATCTTCAAATGCACAGGCCTCTGAAATAGAACTAGGAGTATCATCTATGAGATACACAATAAAATCATCACCAAAGGACTTTGCAGTCCTCTGTCTCTTGCTCCTAGTAGGAACTTCATTGTTCTCCTCCACAGGATTTTCAAAGTGTTCCATCGAAATGGCAGGTTCAGTAATTGTAACTAGTTCCTGATTCAATGAACTAGGCATCTCCTGATTAGATGAGGTAGCCATATCCTTCATGGGAAAGATATCTTAAAAGAAAGTCGCATCATTCGACTCCATGATCGTACCGACATGCATATCAGGTACCTCAGATTTTAGAACCAAGAATCTATAGCCAATGCTATAAAAGCATATCCCAGGGAAACACAATCCACAGTCTTTGGTCCAAACTTGCTCTTCTTTGGAATTGGCACATTAACTTTCGCCAAACAACCCCAGGTTCATAGATAAGGGAGCTTTAACCTTTTCTTCTCCCATTCCTAGAATGGAGTTATCTCTTTGTTCTTTCTGGGGACTCAGTTTAGGACATGACATGCTGTCAATATCGCCTCCCGCCACCATGCCTTGGAAAGACCTGATGTGTCTAACATGGAGTTAACCAAATCAATTAGAGTACGGTTCTTTCTTTCGGCCACCCCATTTGACTAAGGTGAGTAGGGAGGCGTCCTCTCATGGATTATACCATGTTCCACACAAAAAGCATCAAATTCATTGGAAAAATACTCTCCACCACGGTCGGACCTAAGCCTCTTGATTTTCCGATCAAGTTGGTTTTCCACTTCAGCTTTATAGATCTTGAAAAAGTTCAAAGCCTCATCCTTAGATTTCAGAAGATACACACGACAGTATCTAGTGGAGTCGTCAATTAACGTCATGAAATATTTCTTTCCACCTTTTGTCAAAACACCATTCATTTCACAAAGATCTGAATGTATGAGCTCTAGTGGTGCAAGATTTCTCATTTCCGCAGTCGTGTGAGACTTACGAGGTTGCTTAGCTTGCACACAAACTTGACACTTAGATCCCTTGACAGTGGTGAAACTAGGGATTAAGTTCAACTTCGCTAGTCGCGACATGCAACCAAAGTTAACATGACAAAGACGTGAATGCCAGACATTTGATTCACTATTGTTGCAAACATGATTAACAACTTTATTGCAAACGTCTGATAAGGATAAAAAAATAGGCCTCCTGACTCATAGCCTTTACCAACAAAGGTTCCATACTTGGATATTACAAATTTATTCGACTCAAAGACAAGCTTATAGCCATCTCTACACAGAAGAGATCCGCTAACAAGATTTTTATTGATGGAGGGGACATAATGCACGTTCTTCAGCCGCACGATCTTCCCCGAAGTAAACTTCAGATCGACCGTGCCAACACCACGAACAGAAGCACTTGAACTATTGCCCATCAGCGCGGTTGAAGTCTCTGCAGTCTGATAAGACGAAAACATGGAAATATCACCGCATACATGCACATTAGCACCCGTGTCAATCAACCAATCAGGAGAATGACATACTTTAAGAATAGTGGGAAATATACCATACCCAGCATCCTTCATGTCAATGTCTCCAATGACAACATTAGCAGTCTTGCCGCCTTTCCCAGGATGACGCTTGTCATAGTGATTAGGGCAACTAGGATCCCAATGATCAGGATCCCCACACACATGACAAACACCTTTCTTCTTATCATTCTTCTTCTTGAAGTTCGTGTGTTGCACAGCCTTGTTCTTCCCATCAAATTTTGCTTTACCATCAAACTTGCCCTTGTTCTTGAACTTGTGGGGCTGGAAGTTCTTCTTCTGTACCAGATTGGCACTAGATCCTCCCTCAATAGCTCGAGCACGTGTGTCCTTTTCTCTCGCCTTTTCTTCGAAATCAAGAGTACCAATGAGATCCTGAACAGAAAACTCCTGTCTCTTATGCTTCAGTAAGGTAGCAAAGTTCCTCCACGAAGGAGGAAGCTTGGTGATGATACCTCCGGCAACAAACTTGTCCGGTAGCATACAGTTGAAGTGCTCAAGTTCTCTAGCAAATGACTGTATCTCATGAGCTTGCTCAACCACGGAGCGCTCTTCAGTCATCTTGTAATCATAGAATTGCTCCATGATGTATAGCTCAGTGCTGCATCCGAGACCCCAAACTTGGCCTCGAGTGCGTCCCACATATCTTTTCCATTGTCAATTAACGCATAAGCATCAACTATGTTCTCACCAAGAACACTCAAGAGAGCAGCCTTAAACAGAGTATCGATTTTCTGAAAAGCTTGTTCCTGTTGGGCATCAAACTCCCCTTCAGGCTTGCCAAGCGTGGCGTCATAGCAACTCATGGTTTGAAACCATAAGACTGCTCTCACGCGCCACCTCTTATAGTGGATACCCTCAAACATATGAGGTCTCATGGAAGCAGCAAAACCACTTGGGGTAAATTGCCTATAATAAGGTTTTTGGATTGTTGGAAATATGAGCAATTTACCAAATGATTTTATTAACAGAAATACTAGATAAAGCATGACTAATATAGTAGAGATAAAACAAGTCATGCGTTCTCAGAGAGAAGGTAAATAACATTTGCATATATGAACTGTAGCCTAACATATCTAGAGCAGACAGTAGATCTAGTTGCATATATGGAGTAGAACCTAACACGTCTAGGGCAAGTACTAGTACAAGAAACTGTGGCAGGACATCTAATAGAAAGAAGAAGAACACATACGTGACAACAGCAACAGTAGTACTGGACTTGGGATCGATGTCCTTGCCAGCCATGTCGTCGAGGAGGTTGTCGATGTCGGGGAAGTAGTCATCGGAGTCCGGGGCGTCCGTGACGAAGAAGTCAGTAGTCGCACTGAGCGCTCCCCAAAAACCTCATCACCCTTCTCCTGTTGTAGCGACCAGACCTCAAACAGTCTGATCTCTGTGCTCAGGTGTCATCCCTGGATCAGTAATGCTGACACCACACAGTACTCGGTGGATTTATAATAGAGTAGCAATCACACACTTATTACATCAAGTGTCTCAAGAGAGAACTTATTACAATAAATATGGCTTAAGGCCATCTAATAACTATAACAGCGGAAGGCTTGGAAGATAAGTGAGTCCATCAACTCCAACGGCATCACTGAGTATAGAACCACGACCTAAAACTCCTTAATCATCGTCTGAGAAGTCTGCAACATTAACGTTGCAGCCCGAAATGGGCCAGCACATGGAATATGCTGGCAAGGTAACACATAGAGAGTAATGGAATGAAACAACTATACTATATGCATATTTGGCTGGTGGAAAGCTCTATGGTTACAGTTTTGCGAAAAGCCAATTTTTCCCTAATGCAAAGGAATATATTTTATTTAACTATCTTGGTGGTTGTTAAACATTGAGAATGGTTGACAGCATTCTTAATCCCCATTAAGCATCATCATTAAACAAAACCCAAGAAAATTAATTTAGAGTAACATGTTGAGATTCACATGATAATCCAAGTACTAGATACTCAAGTTGTCCATAACCGGGGACACGGCTAACCATGATTAGTTTATACACTCTGCAGAGGTTTGCGCACTTTTCCCCACAAGACTCGATCGCCTCCGTTTGGTTTCTCGCACTACATGGTGTTTGAGAAGATGGATGACCGAGACATAGTCTTTCAGAAGCGCTAGCACCTTACGATGGATAGACCGTTACACCTACTTTCCCCTACATCTACTAGTCTACCCTGTAAGAGTTCGCACGACTTAATCAACTATGATAGAGCCCATAATAGCTTGTGGCTGCACACGGAAGTTTCTAGTATGAAAAATCTCATGATCCCTTTGGGCCTGAGTGGCGGTCCATAAAGAAAAACAGGCAATCCTGGAATACCCAGGTACCTCAATCCACCCAGATGTGTGTTTAAGTTGCCACCTTAGCTAAACCCTTAATTAACAAACTCACAGCTGTGATGGATATCACTCACCCAATCCACGTCTACTAGCATAGCATGGCATAATAGGCAAACGTAGAAGTAACTCCCAAAGGTTTGATAATACAACATGTAATAGGTACTACCTCAACTACTTCCCATCCCACAATTTAATTAGATCCTAATCATGCAATGTTTGAGGATTTATCTAATGCAATAAAACTGGGTAGTAGGAGGTATGATCAAAGTGTTACTTGCCTTGCTGATGATCCGCGAAACCTAGAGATTCGAAGTAACAGGCGGCGCACTCCGGGTATTCTATCGCAGACAAACAAACAAGCATACAATAAGTATTCATCTAATGCATAGGTAAAACTCGAATAAGAGATCTAACCATAAATTTCAACTTAAGAACTCCGGTTTGCAAAAAGAATCAAATCAAACGAAGCAACAAAAGTCAAACGGTGAAAGGAACAGGCTTCGTTTACTATTCTGGATCTAGGGCAATTTTTACAGTGGCAAAAACTTGTTTAAGTTGGTTAAACGGTTAGACGGTTTCGAGACGAAACTCCAGGCGCTTGAATCGCCTGATTCCGATAACCGAGCAAAAAGTTATACTAAAACGAAAATCGGATCAGGAATCGCGATCAGAAAAATCGCGGATTTAATCCGGAAAAAGAAAAACGACGAACGTTCACTAGAACGAACAAATGGACGAACGCTCGCTAATTAAATAAATCGGAAAAACTGATCTATTTAAAAAAACCGAAACTAAAAAAAAACCGTGATTTTTTTAAAAACGACGGTGGAAACGAGGTTGACCTGGGTCCGGTGGCGGCGGCGGCTCCTGCGGCGGGCGGCGGCGGCGACGGCTCTTATTTCGGGCGCGGTGGGCTGGGGCGGCTCGGGGTGGCGCTATTTAAAGGCTGCCCCCGGACGGTGGCCCGCTCGGGTACGGCCCGAAGTCGGTTCGCGTTTTTTTAATTATTCCGCGCAGAAAAACAAATAAAAGAAATACTAAATGGACTCCAAAAATCCCTAAATGAATTTTCCCGGGCTTCTAAAATCAAGCCGCACAAGGTGAACATTTATTTGGGGCCTAAATGCAATTTTGAAAAATGCGCATTTTTCCTAAATTCAAATAAAATACCGAAAAACTCCGAAATAAAATCTTGTTTGATTTTATTATTAAATCCTAAATATTTCTTTATTTTGGGAAAGTCATTTTATTCCCTCTCTCATATTTTTGTAATAGAAATAATTGATGATAAAATAATTAAAATCAAATGATCCTATTCTCAAAATTTGAGAAAACTCAAATATGAAAATAATGAATTCCCCCACTCTCTATGTTGGTCCTTGAGTTGCGTAGAAATTTCTAGGATCAAACCAAAAGCAAATAAAATATGATATGCATTGATGATCTAATGTATAACATTCCAAATTGAAAATTTGGGATGTTACAAACCTACCCCCCTTAAGATGAATCTCGCCCTCGAGATTCGGGTTGGCTAGAAAATAGGTGAGGGTGGTCCTTGAGCAAATCTTCCTCTCGCTCCCAGGTGGCTTCTTCCTCCGTGTGGTGGATCCACTGAACCTTACAAAACTTGATAACCTTGCTGCGGGTGACTCGATTGGCAAACTCAAGAATCTTAACAAGTTTCTCCTCATAGGTCAAATCACTGTCCAACCGAATTGCTTCCAATGGCACTGTGTCTCTCAAGGGTATGTCAGCCATCTCCGTGTGACACTTCTTCAACTGAGAAACGTGGAACGCATCATGAACTCCTGACAATCCTTCAGGTAATTCCAACTTGTAGGCCACTTCTCCCATACGTTCCAATACTCGGTATGGTCCTACAAATCGTGGCGCTAACTTTCCTTTAACACCAAAACGCTTTGTTCCCCGAAGTGGGGATACTCGAAGATAAGCTCTATCCCCAACTTCGTAAACTGTCTCCTTGCATTTAGAATCTGCATAACTCTTCTGTCTGGACTGGGCTATCTTGAGCCTATCGCGAATCAATTTCACCTTCTGTTCAGACTCCTTAATCAATTCTAGTCCAAACAACTGGCGGTCTCCAACTTCATCCCACGTCAAGGGTGTCCTGCACCTCCTTCCGTACAAGGCTTCGAAAGGGGCCATCTTCAAACTAGTTTGATATCTGTTGTTGTAAGAGAATTTTGCATATGGCAAATTGTCGTCCCAACTAGATCCATAATCTAGCGCACAAGCTCTCAGCATGTCCTCCAAAATCTGATTGACTCTCTCAGTCTGTCCATCTGTCTGTGGATGAAAAGCTGTGCTGAACTCTAGTCTGGTTCCCAAAGTTTCGTGCAACTGATTCCAGAATTTTGAGGTAAACTGGGTTCCTCTATCTGATACTATACTCCTCGAAACTCCATGTAAGCATACAATCCTGGTCATGTATATCTTTGCCAACTTCGCACTGGTATAAGTGGTCTTTACCAGGATGAAATGAGCTACTTTCGTCAACCGATCAACTACAACCCAAATCGAGTCATAGCCTGAACTAGTCCTGGGTAATCCCGTGATAAAATCCATGCCTAACTTATCCCACTTCCATTCGGGTATCGGCAATGGGTGTAGCAATCCTGCTGGCTTCTGATGCTCTGCCTTTACTCTCTGACATACATCACAAACTGCTACATACTCCGCAATATCTTTCTTCATTCCGGTCCACCAGAAAATATCCTTCAAATCCAAATACATCTTGGTATTTCCTGGGAGAATCAAATATGGTGAATCGTGTGCCTCTTGCAGAATCAACTTCCTGATCTCTGGGTCATTGGGCACATAAACACGGTCTTCAAACCATAGGGTGTCATGCTCATCCTCACGAAATCCTTTAGCCTTTCCTTCGCTTATTTTCTCCTTTATAGAGGCAATCTCCTTGTCAGTCTTCTGAGCTTCTCTGATTCTATCCATCAAAGTTGACTGAATCTCCAATGCTGCTACATAGCCTCTCAGAACTATTTCCAAACATAGCTCATGAAGATTTTCGGCTAACTCCCTTGGTATTTCTCCCGTCATTAATGTATTGACATGGCTCTTACGGCTCAATGCGTCAGCTACTACATTAGCCTTTCCGGGATGGTAATGCAATCTCATATCATAATCCTTGATGAGCTCCAACCATCTCCTTTGTCTGAGGTTCAACTCCTTCTGCGTGAAAAGGTACTTCAAACTCTTATGATCTATGTACACCTCGCAATGGTTTCCAATGAGGAAATGTCTCCATGTTTTCAATGCATGCACTACGGCTGCTAACTCCAAATCATGCGTAGCATAATTCAACTCATGAGGCTTAAGCTATCTTGAGGCATATGAAACAACTCTCCCTTCCTGCATAAGCACTGCTCCAAGTCCTCGACGTGAAGCGTCGCAGTACACCTCATAATCCTTGGTCTGGTCTGGCAAAATCAACACTGGTGAAGTAACCAAGCGTTTCTTCAACTCCTGGAAACTAGCCTCACACTCCTCGGTCCATATGAACTTGGTATCCTTCTTTAATAACTCAGTCATAGGCTTCGCAATCTTTGAGAAATTCTCAATAAATCTCCGGTAGTATCCTGCGAGTCCAAGGAAACTCCGGATATCTACAACTGTTGTTGGTGCCTCCCAATTTGTCACGGTATCAACCTTAGTGGGATCTACTGCTATACCTTCTCCGGATATAACATGTCTGAGGAATCCTACTTCCTTCAACCAAAACTCACATTTGCTAAACTTGGCATATAGTTGATGTTCTCTGAGCTTTCCAAGAACCAAACGCAAATGTTCCTTATGCAACTCTTCACTTTTCGAGTAAACCAGAATATCATCAATGAACACCACGACGAACTTATCCAAGAACTCCATAAACACTTTGTTCATCATGTTCATAAAATAGGCAGGTGCGTTAGTCAGACCAAATGGCATAACGGTATACTCGTACAGCCCATACCTGGTGGTAAAAGCCGTCTTAGGTATATCCTGTTCTCGAATCTTCAACTGGTGGTATCCTGATCGCAGATCGATCTTGGAAAATACCTTAGCTCCTTGCAATCTATCAAATAGATCATTGATCATTGGTAGTGGGTACTTGTTCTTGATGGTTACTTCATTCAATCCTCAATAATCAACAACCATCCTTAATGATCCATCCTTTTTCTCCACTAGAAGTACTGGTGATCCCCAAGGCGACGAACTTGGGCGAATATAACCTTTATCCAGTAACTCCTTAATCTTCTTCTTAATCTCCACCAAATCCTTTGCAGGCATCCTGTATGGTCTCTTTGATATTGGCCCTGTGCCTGGCAATAGCTCAATCAAAAACTCAATATCTCTATCCGGTGGCATTCCTGGCAACTCTTATGGAAATACTTCAGGGAAATCCCTTACCATTGGTACTTCCTCTTGCACAACTCATGTTAAGCAATTTACTTGAGTCCCTTTTGGCACATGTCGGGATACATACTTGATCCTTCTCCCTTCTAGGGTAGTAAGCAAAATTGTCTTACTGGCGCAATCGATGTTTCCTCCATACATCGACAGCCAATCCATACCCAGAATTACATCCAATCCATGTGATTCCAAAATGATTAAATCCAAGGGAAACACATGCCTACCTATACTCAATGGCACTTGAAAACATCCTTGACTGGCCATATACTCCGCTCCTGGTGAGCTTACTAGCATAGGTGTTCTAAGAACCTTAGTGGGCAGGTTATACTTATCCACAAATCCCCTTGATATGTATGAATGCGATGCACCAGTATCAAAAAGAACGAGTGCAGTAAATGACTAAACCAAAAACTTACCGATTACGGCATCCGGCTGCTCTTCAACCTCCTCCATGTTAACGTGGTTCACCTGTCCCCTGTTGAAAGGGTTCGGCTTCTTCCCAGAGCTTCCATTGCCATTCTGGCCTTCAGGACATTCATTGGCATAATGTCCGGTCTTCTGGCACTTAAAGCAAGTGACTTGGCTCAGGTCCTTCTTGGCTGAGGTTGATGGGTTTGTACGGTTCTGGCCATTGCTTCCTCCATTGCCATTACCATTCTTGGTGCAATTGTGATTGTGCGAGCTACCTCCTCCATGGGTATGCTGAAAATGTCCTCCCGGTCTAGGGGTAAAACGTGGCTTCTAGTGAGCTCCTGAATTGTACTTCCCTTGTCCATCCTTCCTCTTGCGGTTTTCAATTTGTTGCTGCTTGCCTTCAATCATAAGAGCACGGTCTACCAACTCCTGGTAGTTGTTGAAGGTTGCTACCATCAACTGCATGCTCAACTCATCATTTAGTCCTTCCAGAAACTTCTCCGGCTTAGCTGCATCTGTAGCAACGTCATCTGGGGCATAACATGCTAATTTACTAAAGTCCTCCACATACTGGCCAACTGTCCATCCTCCTTGGTGCAAGTTATGAAACTCTCGCTTCTTCATGGCCATAGCTCCTGCTGAAACATGGGCAGTATGAAAAGCCTGCTGAAACTGGTCCCATGTGACAGTGTCGACAGGGAAAGTGGTTGTGAAATTCTCCCACCATGATGCTACGGGTCCTTCAAGCAGATGTGCGACAAACTTCACCTTCTCCGCATCTGTGCATCCTGCTGTGGTCAACTCTCTAGCTGTCTTGCGGAGCCAATCATCTGCTACTATCGGCTTGGTGCTACTGGAAAACACCGGCGGATTCAGCCTAAGAAAACGGGCTAAGTGATCAACAGGTGGTGGTGGTGGTGGTGGGTTGTTGTTGTTGTTCCCCTGATTCTGATTCTGGACTAGCAACTGCATCGATGTGTTATGCTGCCGGATCAACTGGGTGAGCTCCGGTGGAAAGGTAAATCCGGGGTCACGTCTCGGAGGCATCTGAGGTTTTAGAAAAGATGAGATTTAAGAATAGAGGGGGTCTAAAGAGAAAACACTACCCATATGCACATGAGGCAAAAACAAACAATTCACTTCATTCAATCAAACAAGGGCATACAATCGATCTAACTATCGCAAAAGTGCTCGGACTACTGTATTTACATGGTGGATTACTATACTGATGAGGTGGTCTACTAGAAATATTCTTTGGTTGCAGACTCCATGATATCTACTCCGGCTTCATCAACATAGTCATCATCGCTGTCATTTGGGTCCGAGTCGGTGTCGTCGATGATGATGTAGTCTTCCGGGCGAATCTCCTTGGGTTCTTCGTCTTCATCTACTGGTCTAGGGCCTCCAATAAATATCTCGATCTTCTTGATCAGATCGTCATTCTTCTCCACCAATACTTCAATTTCTTCTTCATAATCTTCACGTGTAGCCTTGAGTTCTTCCTCCAGTTCCTTGATTCTTGTCCTTGCCTTCTTCAGGTATATCATGTCGGCGCACATCTGGTTCTCCTGTCGTCGAATATGCTGGTTTAGTTCCTGGATAAAGCTACAATTGATCTATCCCTTCTGGTGCTGATCATCTCCCAGTGTTCATCTCGGCGCCCACGAATCTGGTAGATAGTATCCTTGAGATCATTGCAATAGACTTCTCCAATGCATCCCATGGCGATGTGAGCTGCCATGCTCTTTCCTAGACTCCAAGTTGGTGCATCAAAAGAAAACTCTACGGACTTAGTGACTAGCATGAACGTCCTTCCTGGAACTTGAACTTGAATCATCCAGCGCTCTTCTTCAGGTAAAGTGGCGTTGTAGGTTCTGGTGAAGCTTGGTACTCCTATGTTCAGGTATCTAGTGACTTCCTTCAAGTGGCGTCCAAAGGGTGTATCTTCATCCGGTTGCGTGAACTTGTTCCTTGCATCCGCCATCCTAAAGAATAGAAAAGATGAGAGGTCAGAAGAGAAGAGAGTGATTAGTGTTCTAGGTCTTTAGCTTAGTGGCCGTGTCCTACAGTCAGCGTGTGCTCTGATACCATCTCTGTAGCGACCAGACCTCAAACAGTCTGATCTCTATGCTCAGGTGTCATCCCTGGATCAGTAATGCTGACACCACACAATACTCGGAGGATTTATAATAGAGTAGCAATCACACACTTATTACATCGAGTGTCTCAAGAGAGAACTTATTACAATAAATATGGCTTAAGGCCATCTAATAACGATAACAATGAAAGGCTTGGAAGATAAGTGAGTCCATCAACTCCAACGGCATCACTGAGTATAGAATCACGACCTAAAGCTCCTTAATCGTCATCTGAAAAGTTTGCAACACTAACGTTGCAGCCCGAAACGGGTCAGCACATGGAATATGCTGGCAAGGTAACACATAGAGAGTAATGGAATGAAACAGCTATACTATATGCATATTTGGCTGGTGGAAAGCTCTATGGTTACAGTTTTGCGAAAAGCCAATTTTTCCCTACTGCAAAGGAATAAATTTTATTTAACTATCTTGGTGGTTGTTAAACATTGAGAATGGTTGGCAGCATTGTCAATCCCCATTAATCATCATCATTAAACAAAACCCAAGAAAATTAATTTAGAGTAACATGTTGAGATTCACATGATAATCCAAGTACTAGATACTCAAGTTGTCCATAACCGGGGACACGGCTAACCATGATTAGTTTATACACTCTGCAGAGGTTTGCGCACTTTTCCCCATAAGACTCGATCGCCTCCGTTTGGTTTCTCGCACTACATGGTGTTTGAGAAGACTGATGACCGAGACATAGTCTTTCAGAAGCGCTAGCACCTTACGATGGATAGACCGTTACACCTACTTTCCCCTACATCTACTAGTCTACCCTGTAAGAGTTCGCACGACTTAATCAACTATGCTAGAGCCCATAATAGCTTGTGGCTGCACACGGAAGTTTCTAGTATGAAAAATCTCATGATCCCTTTGGGCCTGGGTGGCGGTCCATAAAGAAAAACAGGCAATCCTGGAATACCCAGGTACCTCAATCCACCCAGATGTGTGTTTAAGTTGCCACCTTAGCTAAACCCTTAATTAACAAACTCACAGCTGTGATGGATATCACTCACCCAATCCACGTCTACTAGCATAGCATGGCATAATAGGCAAACGTAGAAGTAACTCCCAAAGGTTTGATAATACAACATGTAATAGGTACTACCTCAACTACTTCCCATCCCACAATTTAATTAGATCCTAATCATGCAATGTTTCAGGATTTATCTAATGCAATAAAACTGGGTAGTAGGAGGTATGATCAAAGTGTTACTTGCCTTGCTGATGATCCGCGAAACCTAGAGATTCGAAGTAACAGGCGGCGCACTCCGGGTATTCTATCGCAGACAAACAAACAAGCATACAATAAGTATTCATCTAATGCATAGGTAAAACTCGAATAAGAGATCTAACCATAAATTTCAACTTAAGAACTCCGGTTTGCAAAAAGAATCAAATCAAACGAAGCAACAAAAGTCAAACGGTGAAAGGAACAGGCTTCGTTTACTATTCTGGATCTAGGGCAATTTTTACAGTGGCAAAAACTTGTTTAAGTTTGTTAAATGGTTAGAGGGTTTCAAGATGAAACTCCAGGCGCTTGAATCGCCTGATTCCGATAACCGAGCGAAAAGTTATACTAAAACGAAAATCGGATCAGGAATCACGATCAAAAAAATCACGGATTTAATCCGAGAAAAAGAAAAACGATGAATGTTCGCTAGAACGAACGAACGGACGAACGCTCGCTAATTAAATAATCGGAAAAACCGATCTATTTAAAAAAAACCGAAACTAAAAAAAACCGCGATTTTTTTTTGAAAAACGGCGGTGAAAACGAGGTTGACCTGGGTCCGGCGGCGACGGCTCATGCGGTGGGCGGCGGCGGCTCTGATTTCGTGCGCGGTGGGCTGGGGCGGCTCGGGGCGGCGCTATTTAAAGGCTGCCCCCGGGCGGTGTCCCGCTCGGGTACGGCCCGAAGTCGGTTCGCGTTTTTTTAATTATTTCACGCAGAAAAACAAATAAAAGAAATACTAAACGGACTCCAAAAATCCTGAAATAAATTTCCCCGGGCTTCTAGAATCAAGCCGCACAAGGTGAACATTTATTTGGGGCCTAAATGCAATTTTGAAAAACGCGCATTTTTCCTAAATTCAAATAAAATACCGAAAAACTCCGAAATAAAATCTTGTTTGATTTTATTATTAAATCCTCAATATTTCTTTATTTTGGGAAAGTCATTTTATTCCCTCGCTCATATTTTTGTAATATAAATAATTGATGATAAAATAATTAAAATCAAATGATCCTATTCTCAAAATTTGAGAAAACTCAAATATGAAAATAATGAATTCCCCAACTCTCTCCGTGGGTTCTTGAGTTGCGTAGAAATTTCTAGGATCAAACCAAAAACAAATAAAATATGATATGCATTGATGATCTAATGTATAACATTCCAAATTGAAAATTTGGGATGTTACACCCGTACAGGACTCAAAGAGGTGTGGTTTCGGAGGCCTACTGTCCCGACTCTCTGAGAGGAGCGACCTCCCTTTTATAGGCGCCAGAGAGGAAGGCGAGAGGCTGTGCTGGGAGCTGAAGGGAACACGGGAGACAAAACGAACAGACAGCAGCCGAAGGGTGCAGCGTTCGTATTAAATATCCATGACCTTTCGTATACTCGTAGTGCGTGGCGTCGTGACGTGACGTGACGTGACGGGACGAGGCGGGCGGTGGAGGAGGAGCGTGCGTGGATATCCCTCTTGTTCTCATGCTCGTACAAGTGGGGAAAGAACCTCCCTTATAAGAAGGTCCAACTCCCACTAAACTAGCAATATGGGACTAAACTTTAGTTCCACCTCTTGCCTTGCACAAATGGGCTGCGTGGGCCTCTAGGATTTATTAGGAATTTCTGAAACTGCTATTGGACTAGGCCCAAAATAGACAAAATTCCAGCAAGTTATAGGTTAGACTGATCCAGTATAGTCAGGCCCATGTTTTGTAGAAGACAACTCACAGCAGGGTAACAAAAGCCCATGTTTCAGCCTGCATATACAAGCAGTCTGCTTGAACTTTCATGTGACACAACTAGAAGGGTGACGTAAAAATATTACAAACTTAGAATGTATTGTATAACTTAGCCCATGTATTGTGTTTTACTAATAAAAAGCACGTATATTATTAGGTTCAATTTTATTTTATATGGAAGTTCCACGTTCTTATTCATCTGGGGTTTTCATAATATTTTAAAATAAAAAGAGATGTACAAAGTAGTACGCTTAATTCTGAACGTATGATTTTGCAACCATACATATGCAAGTCAAAATACTATATAGTATAATGATATAATCTCTATGTTTGACTTTGCCCTGGTGCCTCTCATGGGAGAAGTCAGGTCCTGGCAAAACATTACTATAATGTCTAGTTTTTTTTAGGGTACTACAATGTCTAGTTGACATGTCATACATGGAGTATGGTGAGTACGAGAATAACTGAACTGTGATCAAAAGGATCCAAATAAGGCTAAAATTATGACTTGAAAATAAGCAATCCTTCCCTTGTACACGTATAGATTTACTAAACTGATTCTCCATCTTCCAACACTTTAATATGTGTGGTCTCATGTTGTCACATTGTTTGACATAATATACAACTTCTGCATACCGATGGACTTGAATCGGCCAAGAGAAGAGAGTGCATAATCACTCTTACCACCATTTGACTGTGGCCCTTTACTAAGTACATGGCATGCAAATAAACTGGATTCACTGAATGCAACGATACTATATCAAGAACAACTGAAAATTCAATACCTTTTTTAGGGGGTGAAAATTCAATACCTGGATGATTGTTGATTCATAAGAATAAACAAGCAATGACAAAGATTTGAGAACAAACCTCTCGTTCTAATTGTGCATACTTTGAGAGTTTTCTATTATATTGATAGACATCCATTTAATTTACTTGCGCTTAACTAAAATCATGCAATCTAGAATCATGTATTACCTTTTGAGCTCTCTCCCATGATATTTAATGATATAGATAGGAATACATACATATATTTAAATTTCATCTTGGTGATACAAATAAATGTGTAATACCTTGAAGTCTTGTTGCTTCTATTTTTTCCTTGATCTAGGAAAAATCAATTGAAGTACAATGTTGGAAGAAGCACTATCTGCAATAAATAAATCACTTTTGATTTAATATTTTCTAAAATTTTAGTGTAGGTGCATTCTCCAAGACTTATGTTAAAATTGTAATGAATTATAATTACTAATACTGCATGTGAAGAATGAGTTATAAATACGTAATTTTTTTTAATATAAATAAGTGAAAAAAATTAGTTAGAACAATTTAAAGAGACACTTCACACAAATGTTCCGGTTGAGAGCAGAATCCTTCTCCTTAAAGATGTCGAAGGTGACTTCACGAATGAGGAGAGCCGCGGAGCGTTCCACGACACCTGCGCTGCTCTTGTTGAGCGTGAAGCGCTGGAGGAGCAGGAGAGTGTTGGCCATGGCAGCGGAAAGGGCGACCGTAGGCGAGTTTTCTTTGTGAGCCGGGGTTTTTTTCCTTTTAAATATTTTGTCTAATTGTAATATATGATGACCAAATTTAAATTAATATTAAACATTTTTCTAATATACATTTTTAATACACGATAAAAAATATAATGCACAGTGAACTTTTTCATAATGTACGGTGAACTCTTTTTAATATATGATGGATTTTTTTATAATATGTGGCGAACTTATCATATAATAAACAAAAAATGAGGAAAAAAGAAAAAAAACAGAAAAACCCAAAGAAAAAGAGAACCAAAACAGAAAAAAGGGGAAAACGGGAACAAAACGGACAAAACAGAACCATAAGCAAAAATCCGCAATAAATAGGGAAGGAATCAACCACAATCAAACATCGCCTAAATCCCGTAGGTGGGCCGGCTCAACCGGAGGCTCTCCTTAGCAAAGGGATGACTATTTGGCGCCCTCGCGCTGCACATCGCAGCGCCACGCTACGCATCACCCCGAGTGAGCTGTATATAAACCCGCTGGGCCAAGCGAACTCTGTTCTCTCCTCTCCTCTGATCGACGTCTGCCTCCGTGTGACACGACAAGCCAAACAGATAATACAACTAACAAGAAAAATCCCAATTAAGTGATATATGAGATAAACAATTCAATATTTAGAAAAAAACACAAGAGAAAACCCAGACACACCTCAGGCGATCAGCGGATCACGATGTTGCGCGCTGGGGCGGTGGCGACGAGGAGGGGGTACTCAAGGAAATATGCCTTAGAGGCAATAATAAAGTTGTTATTTATATTTCCTTATATCATGATACATGTTTATTATTCATGCTAGAATTGTATTAACCGGAAACTTAGTACACGTGTGAATACATAGACAAACTGAGTATCACTAGTATGCCTCCACTTGACTAGCTCGTTAATAAAAGATGGTTAAGTTTCCTAGCCATGGACAAGAGTTGTCATTTGATAAATGGGATCACATCATTAGAGAATGATGTGATTGACTTGACCCATCCGTTAGCTTAGCACTATGATCGTTTAGTTTATTTCTATTGCTTTCTCTCCATAACCTTTACATGTTCCTATGACTATGAGATTATGCAACTCCCGAATACCGGAGGAACACTTAGTGTGCTATCAAACGTCACAATGTAATTGGGTGATTATAAAGATGCTCTACAGGTGTCTCTGATGATGTTTGTTGAGTTGGCATAGATCAAGATTAGGATTTGTCACTTCGTGTATCGGAGAGGTATCTCTGGGCCCTCTCGGTAATGCACATCACTATAAGCCTTGCAAGAAATGTGATTAATGAGTTAGTTGCGGGATGATGCATTACGGAACGAGTAAAGAGACTTGCCGGTAACGAGATTGAACTAGGTATTGAGATACCGATGGACGAATCTTGGGCAAGTAACATACCGATGACAAAGGGAACAACGTATGTTGTTATGCGGTTTGACCGATAAAGATATTCATAGAATATGTAGGAACCAATATGAGCATCCAGGTTTCGCTATTGGTTATTGACCAAAGGTGAGTCTCGGTCATGTCTACATAGTTCTCGAACCCGTAGGGTCCGCACGCTTAACGTTCGATGACGATCAGTATTACGAGTTTATGTGTTTTGATGTACCGAAGGTAGTTCGGAGTCCCGGATGTGATCACGGACATGACGAGGAGTCTCGAAATGGTCGAGACATGAAGATTGATATATTGAAAGGTTATGTTTGGACTCCAAAATGGTTTCAGATGAGTTCGGGCATTTACCGGAGTACCGGAAGGTTACCGGAACCCCCAGGGGCTTAATGGGCCTACATGGGCTTTAGTGGAAGAGAGAGGAGAAGGCCAAGAGGAGGGGCACCCCCAAGCCCAATCCGAATTGGGAGGGTGGCCGGCCCCCCTTTCCTTCCTCCCCTCTCTCCCTTCCTCCCTCCTAGTAGGACTCGGAAAGGGGGGAACCTACGCCTAGTAGGAGCAGGATTCCCCCCTTGGGGGCGCGCCCAAGGTGGCCGACTGGCCCCCTTCTCCACCCCTTCATATACAGGGAGGGGGCAACCCATACACACACAAGTTGATCGTTTAGCCGTGTGCGGTGCCCCCCTCCACAGAATTCCATCTCGGTCATATCGTTGTAGTGCTTAGGCGAAGCCCTGCTTTGGTAACTTCATCATCACCGTCATCACGCCGTCGTGCTGACGAAACTCTCCCTCGGACTCAACTGGATCAAGGGTACTAGGCACGTCACCGACCTGAACGTGTGCAGATCATAGAGGTGCCGTGCGTTCGGTACTTGATCGGTTAGATTGCGAAGACGTTCGACTACATCAACCGCGTTTCATAACGCTTCTGCTTTCGGTCTACGAGGGTACATAGACATACTCTCCCCCTCTTGTTGCTATGCATCTCCTAGATAGATCTTGCTTGATCGTAGGGAAATTTTGAAATACTGCGTTCCCCAACAGTGGTATCAGAGCCAGGTCTGTGCGTAGATGTTATATGCACGAGTAGAACACAAAGGAGTTGTGGGCGTGGGTATATATATTGCTTGCCGTCACTTGTTGATTGTTGAATCATCGGTATTGTTGGATGAAACGGCTCAGACCGACATTACGCGTACGCTTACGCAAGACTGGTTCTACCGACGTGCTTCACACACATGTGGCTAGTGGGTGTCTGTTTATCCAACTTTAGTTGAATCGGTTTCAATGAACAGAGTTCTTTCTGAAGATCAAAAAGCAATCACTATACTACGTTGGTTTTGATGCGTAGGTAAGAACGGCTCTTGCTAGAAGCCCGTAGCGGCCACGTAAAACTTGCAACAACAAACTAGAGGACGCGTAACTTGTTTTTGCAGGGCATGTTGTGATGTGATATGGTCAAGACGTGATTATATAAATTGTTGTATGAGATGATCATATTTTGTAACACAGTTATCGGCAACTGGCAGGAGCCATATGGTTGTCACTTTATTGTATGAAATGCAATCGCCATGTAATTGCTTTACTTTATCACTAAGCGGTAGCGATAGTCGTAGAAGAAATAGTTGGTGAGATGACAACGATGCTATGATGGACATCAAGGTGTCAAGCCGGTGACGATGGTGATCATGATGGTGCTTTGGAGATGGACATCAAAGGCACAAGATGATGGCCATATCATATTAGTTATATTGATTGCATGTGATGTTTATCCTTTATGCATCTTATTTTGCTTAGTACGACGGTAGCATTATAAGATGATCTCTCACTAAATTTGAAGGTACAAGTGTTCTTCTGAGTATGCACCGTTGCTACAATTCATCGTGCCAAGACACCACGTGATGATCGGGTGTGATAAGCTCTATGTTCACATACAACGGGTGCAAGCCAGTTTTGCACAAGCAGAATACTTGGGTTAAACTTGACAAGCCTAGCATATGCAGATATGGCCTGGGAACACTAAGACCGAAAGGTCGAGTGTGAATCATATAGTAGATATGATCAACATAGTGATGTTCACCATTGAAAACTACTCCATCTCACGTGATGATCGGACATGGTTTAGTTGATATGGATCACGTGATCACTTAGATGATTAGAGGGATGTCTATCTAAGTGGGAGTTCTTAAGTAATATGATTAATTGAACTTAAATTTATCATGAACTTAGTCCTAATAGTATTTTCCATGTCTATGTTGTTGTAGATAGATGGCCCGTGCTGTTGTTTCATTGAATTTTAATGCGTTCCTAGAGAAAGCTAAGTTGAAAGATGATGGTAGCAATTACACGGACTGGGTCCGTAACTTGAGGATTATCCTCATTGCTACACAGAAGAAGTACGTCCTGGAAGCACCACTAGGTGCCAAACCCGCTGCGGGAGCAATGCAAGATGTTATGAACATGTGGCAGAGCAAAGCTAATGACTACTCGATAGTTCAGCGTGCCATGCTTTACGGCTTAGAACCGGGATTTCAGCGATGTTTTGAACATCATGGAGCATATGAAATGTTCCAGGAGTTGAAGTTAATATTTCAAGCAAATGCCCGGATTGAGAGATATGAAGTCTCCAATAAGTTCTACAGCCCCAAAATGGAGGAGAATAGTTCTGTCAGTGAACATATACTCAGAATGTCTGGGTACCACAACCACTTGACTCGGCTAGGAGTTAATCTTCCTGATGATAGTGTCATTGACAGAGTTCTTCAATCACTGCCACCAAGCTACAAGAGCTTCGCGATGAACTATAATATGCAAGGGATGGATAAGACAATTCCCGAGCTCTTCGCAATCCTAAAGGCTGCGGAGGTAGAAATCAAGAAGGAGCATCAAGTGTTGATGGTCAATAAGACTACCAGTTTCAAGAAGAAGGGCAAAGGGAAGAAGGGGAACTTCAAGAAGAATAGCAAGCAAGTTTCTGCTCAAGTGAAGAAACCCAAGTCTGGACCTAAGCCTGAGACTGAGTGCTTCTACTGCAAAGGGACTGGTCACTAGAAGCGGAACTGCCCCAAGTATTTGGCGGAGAAGAAGGATGGCAAAGTGAGAGGTATATTTGATATACATGTTATTGATGTGTACCTTACTAATGCAAGTAGTAGCGCCTGGGTATTTGACACTGGTTCTGTTGCTAATATTTGCAACTCGAAACAGGGGCTACAGATTAAGCGAAAATTGGCTAAGGACGAGGTGACGATGCGCGTGGGAAATGGTTCCAAAGTCGATGTGATCGCCATCGGCACACTACCTCTACATCTACCTTCAGGATTAGTTTTAGACCTGAATAATTGTTATTTGGTGCCAGTGTTGAGCATGAACATTATATCTGGATCTTGTTTGATGCAAGATGGTTATTCATTTAAATCAGAGAATAATAGTTGTTCTATTTATATGAATACTATCTTTTATAGTCATGCACCCTTGATGAGTGGTCTATTTTTACTAAATCTTGATAGTAGTGATACACATGTTCATAGTATTGAAGCCAAAAGATATAAGTTTAATAATGATAATGCAACTTATTTGTGGCACTGCCATTTAGGTCATATTGGTGTAAAGCGCATGAAGAAACTCCATGCTGACGAGCTTTTGGAATTACTTGATTATGAATCACTTGATTCTTGCGAACCATGCCTCATGGGCAAGATGACTAAGACTCCATTCTCCGGAACAGTGGAGCGAGCAACAGACTTGTTGGAAATAATACATACTGATGTATGTGGTCCGATGAGTGTTGATGCTCGCGGTGGATATCGTTATTTTCTGACCTTCACGGATGATTTGAGCAGATATGGGTATATCTACTTGATGAAACATAAGTCTGAAACATTTGAAAAGTTCAAAGAATTTCAGAGTGAAGTGCAAAATCATCATAACAAGAAAATAAAGTTTCTGTGATCTGATCGTGGAAGAGAATATTTGAGTTACGAGTTTGGTATTCATTTGAAACAATGCGGAATAGTTTCGCAACTCACGCCACCTGGAACACCATAGCGTAATGGTGTGTCCGAACATTGTAACCGCACTTTATTAGATATGGTGCGATCGATGATGTCTCTTACTGATTTACCGCTATCATTTTGGGGTTATGCTTTAGAGACGGCTGCATTCACGTTAAATAGAGCACCATCGAAATCCGTTGAGATGACACCTTATGAACTGTGGTTTGGCAAGTAACCCAAGTTGCCGTTTCTTAAAGTTTGGGGCTGCGATGCTTATGTGAAAAAGCTTCAACCTGATAAGCTCGAACCCAAATCGGAGAAATGTGTCTTCATAGGATACCCAAAGGAGACTGTTGGGTACACCTTCTATCACAGATCCGAAGGAAAGATATTCGTTGCTAAGAATGGATCCTTTCTAGAGAAGAAGTTTCTCTCGAAAGAAGTGAGTGGGAGGAAAGTAGAACTTGATGAGGTAACTGTACCTGCTCCCTTATTGGAAACTAGTTCATCACAGAAATCAGTTCCAGTGATTCCTACACCAGTAAGTGAGGAAGCTAATGATGATGATCATGAAACATCTGATCAAGTTACTACCAAACCTCATAGGTCAACCAGAGTAAGATCCGCACCAGAGTGGTACGGTAATCCTGTTCTGGAGGTCATGTTACTTGACCATGATGAACCTACGAACTATGAGGAAGCGATAATGAGCCCAGATTCCGCAAAATGGCTTGAGGCCATGAAATCTGAGAACAAAGTGTGAACTTTAGTTAACTTGCCCGATGATCGGCAAGCAATAGAGAACAAATGGATCTTCAAGAAGAAGACTGACACAGACGGTAATATTACTGTCTACAAAGCTCGACTTGTTGCGAAAGGTTTTTGACAAGTTCAAGGAGTTGACTACGATGAGACCATCTCACCCGTAGCAATGCTTAAGTCCGTCTGAATCATGTTAGCAATTGCCACATTTTATGATTATGAAAATTGGCAAATGGATGTCAAAACTGCATTCCTTAATGGATATCTTAAAGAAGAGTTGTATATGATGCAAATGGAAGGTTTTGTCGATCCAAAAGGTGCTAACAAAGTGTGCAAGCTCCAGCGATCCATTTATGGACTGGTGCAAGCATCTCGGAGTTGGAATATACGTTTGATAGTGTGATCAAAGCATATGGTTTTATACAGACTTTTGGAGAAGCCTGTATTTACAAGAAAGTGAGTGGGAGATTGATAAACCACAAGTATAGGGGATCGCAATAGTTTTCGAGGGTAGAGTATTCAACCCAAATTTATTGATTCGACACAAGGGGAGCCAAAGAATATTCTCAAGTATTAACAGTTGAGTTGTCAATTCAACCGCACTTGAAACACTTAATATCTGCAACAAAGTATTTAATAGCAAAGTAATATGGAAGCAGTGGTAACGGTGGCAAAAAGAACAGTAGTAGTTTTTGTAGTGATTGTAACAGTGGCAGCGGAAAAGTAACTAAGCAAAGATCAATATGTGAAAATCTCATAGGCAATGGATTAGTGATGGATAACTATGTCGGATGCGATTCCTCATGCAACAGTTATAACATAGGGTGACATAGAACTAGCTCCAGTTCATCAATGTAATGTAGGCATGTATTCCGAATATAGTCATACGTGCTTATGGAAAAGAACTTGCATGACATATTTTGTCCTATCCTCCCGTGGCAGCGGGGTCCTATTGGAAACTAAGGGATATTAAGGCCTCCTTTTAATAGAGTACCGGACCAAAGCATTAACACTTAGTGAATACATGAACTCCTCAAACTATAGTCATCACCGGGAGTGGTCCCGATTTTTGTCACTTCGGGGTTACCGGATCATAACACATAGTAGGTGACTATTGACTTGAAAAATAGGATCAAGAACTCACATATATTCACGAAAACACAATAGGTTCAGATCTGAAATCATGGCACTTGGGCCCTAGTGACAAGAATTAAGCATAGCAAAGTCTTAGCAACATCAGTGTTAGAAAATAATGGATACTAGGGATCAAACCCTAACAAAACTAACTCGATAACATGGTAAATCTCATCCAACCCATCACCGTCTAGCAAGCCTACAATGGAATTACTCACGCATGCTGGTGAGCATCATGAAATTGGTGATGGAGGAAGGTTGATGATGACGATGGCGACAGACTCCCCTCGTCGGAGCCCCGAACGGACTCCAGATCAGCCCTCCCGGGAGAGATTAGGGCTCGGCGGCGGATCCGTATCGTAAAACGCGATGAATCCTTTCCCCTGATTTTTTCTCTCCGAACGTGAATATATAGAGTCGGTGGAGCCTCAGGGGGCCCACGAGGCAGGGGGCGCCCTGCACCCTCGTGGACAGGGTGTGGCCCCCCTGGTGTTGATTCTTTCGCCAGTATTTTTTATTTATTCCAAAACGTGTCTCCGTTGATTTTCAGGTCATTCCGAGAACTTTTATTTCTGCACAAAAATAACACCATGGCAATTATGCTGAAAACAGCGTCAGTCCGGGTTAGTTCCATTCAAATCATGCAAGTTAGAGTCCAAAACAAGGTCAAAAGTGTTTGGAAAGTAGATACGATGGAGACGTATCAAATCCCCCAAGCTTAAACCTTTGCTTGTCCTCAAGCAATTCATATGACAAACTGAAAGTGATAAAGAAAAACTTTTACAAACTCTATTTGATCTTGTTGTTGTAAATATGTAAAGCCAGCATTCAAGTTTTCAGCAAAGATTATGAACCAACCATATTCACAATAACATTTAGGTCTCATGTTTACTCATATCAATGGCATAATCAACTAGCGACCAATAATAACAAATCTCGGATGACAACACTTTCTCAAAACAATCATAATATGATATAACAAGATGGTATCTCGCTAGCCCTTTCTTAGACTGCAAAACATAAATGCAGAGCACCCCTGAAGATCAAGGGCTGCCGAAACATTTTAATTCATGGTAAAAGAGATCCAGTCACAGCCATACTCAATGTAAATTAATAGTAATGCATGCACATGACGGCGGTGCTCTCCAACTGGTGCTTTTTAATAAGAGGATGATGACTCAATGATACGTCTCCAACGTATCTATAATTTTTGATTGCTCCATGCTATATTATCTACTGTTTTGGACATTATTTGACTTTATTATCCACTTTTATATTATTTTTGGGACTAACCTATTAACCGGAGGCCCAGCCCAAAATTGCTGTTTTTTGCCAGTTTTAGGGTTTCGAAGAAAAGGAATATCAAACGGAGTCCAAACGGAATGAAACCTTCGGGAACATGATTTTCTCACCGAATACAACTCAGGAGACTTGGACCCTACGTCAAGCCGCGTAATAGGAGCCCATGAGGTAGGGGGCACGCCTACCCCCCTAGGCGCGCCCTCCACCCTCGTGGGGCCCCTGTTGCTCCACCGACGTACTTCTTCCTCCTATATATACCCACGTACCCCCAAACAATCAGAAGGAGCCAAAACCCTAATTCCACCGCCATAACTTTCTGTATCCACGAGATCCCATCTTGGGGCCTGTTCCAGAGCTCCGCCAGAGGGGGCATCGATCACGGAGGGCTTCTCAATCAACACCATAGCCTCTCCGATGAAGTGTGAGTAGTTTACTTCAAACCTACGGGTCCATAGTTAGTAGCTAGATGGATTCTTCTCTCTTTTTGGATCTCAATACAATGTTCTCCCCCTCTCTTGTGGAGATCTATTCGATGTAATCTTGTTTTTGCAGTGTGTTTGTTGAGACCGATGAATTGTGGGTTTATGATATAGTCTATCTATGAATAATATTTGAATCTTCTCTGAATTCTTTTATGTATGATTGGTTATCTTTGCAAGTCTCTTCGAATTATCAGTTTGGTTTGGCCTACTAGATTAATCTTTCTTGCAATGGGAGAAGTGCTTAGCTTTGGGTTCAATCTTGCAGTGTCCTTTCCTGGTGACAGTAAGGGCAGCAAGGCACATATTGTATTGTTGCCATCGAGGATAACAAGATGGGGTTTTCTTCATATTGCATGAGTCTATCCCTCTACATCATGTCATCTTGCTTAAGGCGTTACTCTGTTTTTTTACTTAATACTCTAGATGCATACTGGATAGCGGTCGATGAGTGGAGTAATATTAGTAGATGCAGGCAGGAGTCGGTCTACTTGTCTCGGACGTGATGCCTATATACATGATCATACCTAAGATATTCTCATAACTATGCTCAATTCTGTCAATTGCTCAACAGTAATTTGTTCACCGACCGTAGAATACTTATGCTCTCGAGAGAAGCCACTAGTGAAACCTATGGCCCCCGGGTCTATCTTTATCATATCAATCTCCTACTACTTAGTTATTTACTTTGCTATTTACTTTGCTTTTATTTTACTTTGCATCTTTATCATAAAAATACCAAAAATATTATCTTATCATATCTATCAGATCTCACTCTCGTAAGTGGCCCTATAGGGATTGACAACCCCTATTTGCGTTGGTTGCGAGGATTTATTTGTTTGTGCAGGTACGAGGGACTTGCGTGTAGCCTCCTACTGGATTGATACCTTGGTTCTCAAAAACTGAGGGAAATACTTATGATACTTTGCTGCATCATCCCTTCCTCTTCAGGGAAAACCAACGCAGAGCTAAAAGAGGTAGCAAGAAGGATTTCTGGCGCCGTTGCCGGGGAGGTCTATGCAAAAGTCAACATACCAAGTACCCATCACATACCTTATCTCCCGCATTACATTATTTGCCATTTGCCTCTCGTTTTCCTCTCCCCCCAATTCACCCTTGCCGTTTTATTCGCCCTCTCTCTATCCTCCCTCTCTATTTGCCTCTTTTTGTCCGCTTGCTTTTCATTTGCTTGTGTGTTAGTTTGCTTGCTTGTCGTTATGGCTAGTTCTTTACCTTCTGCCTCTATGTCTGAAATTGGGGATACTATTGTCGATAATAATTTTGATGCTCCTACTAAAGAACCCACTATCTCACATATAAAAAGATTCCGTGTTGGTAGCGGTAATATTATTGGAAAAGAAGTTATTCAATATTTATTTACTTGTGTCGGTGCTTTACCTTTTATCGGTAGTTCTATTCTTCATACAACTAGTAGTCTTGCGGACACTATTGCCATGCTTGTAGTTGAACTTGAGAGACAATTCATGCACTTGCATACTTCTATACAAAGGATTTTCCTAGAATTTTCTAATATTGAGCATTCTTCTGTTAAGCGTGTTGTTACTATCTTTTTGGCTCATGAGTTTCGATTCATAATAAGAGAGGCCAAAGAAATCTTTGCGCATTATAGGGTGGACGCTTGCCGTCCTCCCATAGAGACTACACTCTTTGATCAATAAGAAATAATGCGTTTTCAATCTCTAGACTATGTTGCTTTCAATGAAAATCTTAGAAAAAGGGTTCCTACCAATGTTTTAGTTGATAGAATTTCTGAACTTAATGATGATTTAGCTATTCGAGATAATGAATTGGGATATTCTCTTGAATATAGGCTCACAAAGTTCTGTCAAAAGAATGCTTATAATGATGAATTGGTTGTGCAATATGAAGGACCAAAGGAGGAACCTATACCTCCCAAGGTTGATCTTGGAGACTTTTGTCCCAACAAATTTAGCCCTTTTGATTACTTTTGCTTGCCTCAAAGAAAACTTTCTGCTGAACGTAGAGAATATTAAATGAGTTTTAACAATCTTTCTTATTATTATGGCAATACCTAGATCTATTCGTGCTTGTTATGCCTAGCTAGGAGCGTTAAATGATAGCGCTTGTTGGGAGGCAACCCAATTTTATTTTTATTCCTTGCTTTTTGCTCCTGCTTAGTAATAAATACATTATTTAGCCTCTGCTTTTTTTGTGTTTTTGTGTTTAATTAGTGTTTGTGCCAAGTAGAACCGTTGGGAAGACTTGGGGAAAGTCTTGTTGAACTTGCTGTAAAAAATAGTAACTTTAGCGCTCACGAGAACTACTGCCATTTTTATTTGGGGAGTTATATTTAGTTAATTCTTTTTGCATATGATTAATAGATAAATTCCTCACGTACAGCAATTTATTTTAGAATTTTTGGGGTTCCAGATCTTGCGCTAGCTACAGATTACTACAGACTGTTCTGTTTTTGACAGATTCTGTTTTGCGTGTGTTGTTTGCTTATTTTGATGAATCTATGGCTAGTAAAATAGTTTATGAACCATAGATAAGTTGGAATACAGTAGGTATAACATCCATATAAATAAATAATGAGTTCATTACAGTACCTTGAAGTGGTCTTTTGTTTTCTTTCGCTAACGGAGCTCACAAGTTTTCTACTTTAAGTTTTGTGTTGTGAAGTTTTCAAGTTTTGGGTAAAGATTTGATGGATTATGGAACAAGGAGTGGAAAGAGACCAAGCTTGGGGATGCCCATGGCACCCCCAATATAATCTAAGGACACCTAAAATCCAAAGCTTGGGGATGCCCCGGAAGGCATCCCCTCTTTCATCTACTTCTACCGGTAACTTTACTTGGAGCTATATTTTTATTTACCACATGATATGTGTTTTACTTGGAGCGTCTTGTACGATTTGAGTCTTTGCTTGTTAGTTTACAACAATCATCCTTGCTGTACACACCTTTAGAGAGAGCCATACATGATTTGGAATTTGTTAGAATACTCTATGTGCTTCGCTTATATCTTTTGAGTTATATAATTTTGCTCTAGTGCTTCACTTATATCTTTTAGAGCACAGTGGTGGATTTGTTTTATAGAAACTATTGATCTCTCATGCTTCACTTAGATTATTTTGAGAGTCTTAAATAGCATGGTAATTTTCTTAAAATCCTAATATGCTTGGTATGCAAGATTAATAATAAAATTTTCTTATGAGTGTGTTGAATACTACGACAAGTTTGATGCTTGATGATTGTTTTGAGACATGGAGGTAATAATATCAAAGTCGTGCTAGTTGAGTAGTTGTGAAATTGAGAAATACTTGTGTTGAGGTTTGCAAGTCCCGTAGCATGCACGTATGGTAAATGTTATGCAACAAATTTGGAATATGAGGTGTTATTTGATTGTCTTCCTTATGAGTGGCGGTCGGTGACGAGCAATGGTCTTTTCCTACCAATCTATCCCCCTAGGAGCATGCACGTAGTACCGAGGTTTTTGATGACTTGTAGATTTTTGCAATAAGTATGTGAGTTATTTATGACTAATGTTGAGTCCATGGATTATACGCACTCTCACCCTTCCATCCTTGCTAGCCTCTTCGGTACCGTGCATTGCCCTTTCTCACATTGAGAGTTGGCGCAAACTTCGCCAGTGCATCCAAAGCCCGTGATATGATACACTCTTTCACACATAAACCTCCTTATATCTTCCTCAAAACAGCCACCATACCTACCTATTATGGCATTTCCATAGCCATTCCAAGATATATTGCCATGCAACTTTCCATCATTCTGTTCATCATGACACATTCATCATTGTCATATTGCTTAGCATGATCATGTAGTTGACATAGTATTTGTGGCAAAGCCACCGTTCACAATACTTTCATACATGTCACTCTTGGTTCATTGCATATCCCGGTACACCGCCGGAGGCATTCATATAGAGTCATGTTTGTTCTAGTATTGAGTTGTAATCATTGAGTTGTAAATAAATAGAAGTGTGATGATCATCATTTTCTAGAGCATTGTTCCAAGTGAGGAATATATATAAAAAAAGGGGGAAAGGCCATAAAAAACGAAAAGGCCCAAAAAAAAGAGAATGAGAGAAAAAGAGAGAAGGGAAAATGTTACTATCCTTTGCCACACTTGTGCTTCAAAGTAGCACCATGATCTTCATAGTAGAGAGTCTCTCATGTTATCACTTTCATATACTAGTGGGAAGTTTTCATTATAGAACTTGGCTTGTATATTCCAATAATGGGCCTCCTCAAGTGCCCTAGGTCTTCGTGAGCAAGCAAGTTGGATGCACACCCACTAGTTTCTTTTGTTGAGCTTTCATACATTTATAGCTTTAGTGCATCCGTTGCATGGCAATCCCTACTCCTTGCATTAACATCAATCGGTGGGCATCTCCATAGCCCATTGATTAGCCTCATTGATGTGAGAATTCCTCCTTTTTGTCTTCTCCACATAACCCCCCTCATTATATTCTATTCCACCTATAGTGCTATGTCCATGGCTCATGCTCATATATTGCGTGAAAGTTTATAGGTTTGAGATTACTAAAGTATGAAACAATTGCTTGGCTTGTCATCGGGGTTGTGCATGATGATAGCATTCTTGTGTGAAGAAAATGAAACATGAATAAACCATATGATTTTGTAGGGATGAACTTTCTTTGGCCATGTTATTTTGAGAAGACATAATTGCTTAGTTAGTATGCTTGAAGTATTATCATTTTTATGTCAATATGAAATTTTGTCTTGAATCTTTCGGATCTGAATATTCATTCCACAATTAATAAGAATTACATTAAAATTATGCCAAGTAGCACTCAACATCAAAAATTCTGTTTTTATCATTTACCTACTCAAGGACGAGCAGGAATTAAGCTTGGGGATGCTTGATACGTCTCCAACGTATCTATAATTTTTGATTGCTCCATGCTATATTATCTACTGTTTTGGAAATTATTGGGCTTTATTATCCACTTTTATATTATTTTTGGGACTAACCTATTAACCGGAGGCCCAGCCCAGAATTGTTGTTTTTGCCTGTTTTAGGGTTTCAAAGAAAAGGAATATCAAACGGAGTCCAAACGGAATGAAACCTTCGAGAACGTGATTTTCTCACCGAATACAACTCAGGAGACTTGGACCCTACATCAAGCCACGTAACAGGAGGCGACGAGGTAGGGGGCGCGCCTACCCCCCCAGGCGCGCCCTCCACCCTCGTGGGGCCCCTATTGCTCCACCGACGTACTTCTTCCTCCTATATATACCCACATACCCCCAAACGATCAGAAGGAGCACAAACCCTAATTCCACCGTTGTAACTCTCTGTATCCACGAGATCCCATCTTGGGGCCTGTTCTGGAGCTCCGCCGGAGGGGGCATCGATCGGGCTTCTACATCAACACCATAGCCTCTCCGATGAAGTGTGAGTAGCTTACTTTAGACCTACGGTCCCATAGTTAGTAGCTAGATGGCTTCTTATCTCTTTTTGGATCTCAATACAATATTCTCCCCCTCTCTTGTGGAGATCTATTCGATGTAATCTTCTTTTTGCGGTGTGTTTGTTGAGACCGATGAATTGTGGGTTTATGATCAAGTCTATCTATGAATAATATTTGAATCTTCTCTGAATTCTTTTATGTATGATTGGTTACCTTTGCAAGTCTCTTTGAATTATCAGTTTGGTTTGGCCTACTAGATTGATCTTTCTTGCAATGGGAGAAGTGCTTAGCTTTGGGTTCAATCTTGCGGTGTCCTTTGCCAGTGACAGTAAGGGCAGCAAGGCATGTATTGTATTGTTGGCATCGAGGATAACAAGATGGGGTTTTCTTCATATTGCATGAGTCTATCCCTCTACATCATGTCATCTTGCTTAAGGCGTTACTCTGTTTTGAACTTAATACTCTAGATGCATGCTGGATAGCGGTCGATGAGTGGAGTAATAGTAGTAGATGCAGGCAGGAGTCGGTCTACTAGTCTCGGACGTGATGCCTATATACATGATCATACCTAGATATTTTCATAACTATGCTCAATTCTGTCAATTGCTCAACAATAATTTGTTCACCCACTGTAGAATACTTATGCTCCCGAGAGAAGCCACTAGTGAAACCTATGGCCCCCAGGTCTATCTTTATCATATCAATCTCCTACTACTTAGTTATTTACTTTGCTTTTATTTTACTTTGCATCTTTATCATAAAAATACCAAAAATATTATCTTATCATATCTATCAGATCTCACTCTCATAAGTGGCCATATAGGGATTGACAACCCCTATTTGCGTTGGTTGCGAGGATTTATTTGTTTGTGCAGGTACGAGGGACTTGCGTGTAGCCTCCTACTGGATTGATACCTTGGTTCTCAAAAACTGAGTGAAATACTTATGCTACTTTGCTGCATCATCCCTTCCTCTTCGGGGAAAACCAATGCAGTGCTAAAAGAGGTAGCACTCAACATAAAAGTAAATAGATAGGCCCTTCGCAGAGGGAAGCAGGGATTTGTAGTGTGCTTTTGTAACAAGCGCTACTAATAAGTAGCAATAGCGCCGTGTTTTGACCAGCGCTACTGCTATACCTCTGTGTATAAGGTTTTCCCTAGTAGTGTTCTCAGAGGGAAGCAGATATTTGTAGAGGTGCCAGAGCTTGAGTTTTGAAATAGAGATAAATAATATTTTGAGTGACATACTTTCATTGTCAACATAACAACCAAGAGATCTCGATATCTTCCATGCTACACACATTATAGGTGGTTCCCAAACAGAATGGTAAAGTTTACACTCCCCCACCACCAACAAACATCAATCCATGGCTTGTCTAAAACAACGGGTGCCTCCAACTAACAACAATCCCGGGGGAGTTTTGTTTGCAATTATTTTAATTTAAGCATGGGACTGGGCATCCCGGTCACCAGCCATTTTTTTGTGAATGATGAGAGGAGTCCACTCATCTTGAGAATAACCCACCTAGCATGGAAGATATAGACAGCCCTAGTTGGTACATGAGCTATTCAAGCATACAAAATAGAATTTCATTTGAAGGTTTAGAGTTTGGCACATACAAATTTACTTGGAACGGCAGGTAGATAGCTTATAGGAAGGTATGGTGGACTCATATGGAATAAGTTTGGGGTTTATGGAAGTGGATGAATGATACGTCTCCAACGTATCTATAATTTTTGATTGCTCCATGCTATATTATCTTTTGTTTTGGACATTATTGGGCTTTATTATCCACTTTTATATTACTTTTGGGACTAACCTATTAACCGGAGGCCCAGCCCAGAATTGCTGTTTTTTTCCATTTTAGGGTTTCAAAGAAAAGGAATATCAAACGGAGTCCAAATGGAATGAAACCTTCGGGAACGTGATTTTTGGAACGAACAAGATCTAGGAGACTTGGACCCTACGTCAAGCAACCAACAGAGAAGCCACGAGGTAGGGGGGCGCGCCTACCACCACCCCCAGGCTCTCCCTCCACCCTCGTGGGCCCCCTGTTGCTCCACCGACGTACTTCTTCCTCCTATATATACCTACGTACCCCCAAACGATAAGATATAGAGCCAAAACCCTAATTCCACCGCCGTAACTTTCTGTATCCACGAGATCCCATCTTGGGGCCTGTTCCGGAGCTCCGCCGGAGGGGGCATCAATCACGGAGGGCTTCTACATCAACACCATAGCCCTTTTGATGAAGTGTGAGTAGTTTACCTCAGACCTTCGGGTCCATAGTTATTAGCTAGATGGCTTCTTCTCTCTTTTTGGATCTCAATACAAAGTTCTTCCCCTCTCTTGTGGAGATCTATTCGATGTAATCTTCTTTTACTGTGTGTTTGTTGAGACCGATGAATTGTGGGTTTATGATCAAGTTTATCTATGAACAATATTTGAATCTTCTCTGAATTCTTTTATGTATGATTGGTTATCTTTGCAAGTCTCTTCGAATTATCAGTTTGGTTTGGCCTACTAGATTGATCTTTCTTGCCATGGGAGAAGTGCTTAGCTTTAGGTTCAATCTTGCCGTGTCCTTTCCCAGTGACAGTAGTGAAGGAAATATGCCCTAGAGGCAATAATAAAGTTATTATTTATTTCCTTATTTCATTATAAATGTTTATTATTCATGCTAGAATTGTATTAACCGGAAACATAATACATGTGTGAATACATAGACAAACAGAGTGTCACTAGTATGCCTCTACTTGACTAGCTCGTTAATCAAAGATGGTTATGTTTCCTAACCATGGACAAAGAGTTGTTATTTGATTAACGGGATCACATCATTAGGAGAATGATGTGATTGACATGACCCATTCCATTAGCTTAGCACACGATCGTTTAGTATGTTGCTATTGCTTTCTTCATGACTTATACATGTTCCTATGACTATGAGATTATGCAACTCCCGTTTGCCGGAGGAACACTTTGTGTGCTACCAAACGTCACAACGTAAATGGGTGATTATAAAGTTGCTCTACAGGTGCCTCCAAAGGTAAATGTTGGGTTGGCGTATTTCGAGATTAGGATTTGTCACTCCGATTGTCGGAGAGGTATCTCTGGGCCCTCTCGGTAATGCACATCACATAAGCCTTGCAAGCATTGCAACTAATGAGTTAGTTGCGAGATGATGTATTACGAAACGAGTAAAGAGACTTGCCGGTAATGAGATTGAACTAGGTATTGAGATACCGACGATCGAATTTCGGGCAAGTAACATACCGATGACAAAGGGAACAACGTATATTGTTATGCAGTCTGACCGATAAAGATCTTCATAGAATATGTGGGAGCCAATATGAGCATCCAGGTTCCGCTATTGGTTATTGACCGGAGATGTGTCGGTCATGTCTACATTGTTCTCGAACCCGTAGGGTCCGCACGCTTAAGGTTTCGATGACAGTTTCATTATGTGTTTATATGTTTTGATGTACCGAAGGAGTTCGGAGTTCCGGATGAGATCGGGGACATGACGAGGAGTCTTGAAATGGTCGAGACGTAAAGATCGATATATTGGACGACTATATTCGGAAATCGGAAAGGTTCCGAGTGATTCGGGTATTTTCGGAGGTACTGGGGAGTTACGGGAATACGAGGAAGAAGCAATGGGCCTTAATGGGCCTTAGTGGGAAGGACCAGGAGGTGGCGCGCGGCCCTCCCAAGCCCAGTCCGAATTGGACAAGGGGTTTGGGGCGCGGCCCCTCTCTCCCTTCCTTCCCCTCTTCACCCCTTTCCCCCCTTCTCCTAGTTGGACTAGGAAAGGTGGAAACCTACTCCAACTAGGAGTAGGAATCCTACTCCTCCTTGGCGCGCCCACAAGGGCCGGCCGGCCTCCCCCTTGCTCCTTTATATACGGGGGCAGGGGGCACCCCATAGACACACAAGTTGATCCACGTGATCATATTCTTAGCCGTGTGCGGTGCCTCCTTCCACCATAATCCTCGATAATATTGTAGCGGTGCTTAGACGAAGCCCTGCGACGGTAGTACATCAAGATCGTCACCACACCGTCGTGCTGACGGAACTCTTCCCCGACACTTTGCTGGATCGGAGTCCGGGAACCGTCATCGAGCTGAACGTGTGCTAGAACTCGGAGGTGCCGTAGTTTCGGTGCTTGATCGGTCGGGCCGTGAAGACGTACGACTACATCAACCACGTTGTCATAACGCTTCCGCTGTCGGTCTACAAGGGTACGTAGATCACACTCTCCCCTCGTTGCTATGCATCACCATGATCTTGTGTGTGCGTAGGAAATTTTTTGAAATTACTACGCTCCCCAACAGTGGCATCCGAGCCTAGGTTTTATGTGTTGATGTTATATGCACGAGTAGAACACGAGTTGTGGGCGATATAAGTCATACTGCTTACCAGCATGTCATACTTTGGTTCGGCGGTATTGTTGGATGAAGCGGCCCGGACCGACATTACGCGTACGCTTACGCGAGACTAGTTTTACCGCCGTGCTATGCACACAGGTGACTAGCGGGTGTCAGTTTCTCCAACTTTAGTTGAACCGAGTGTGGCTACGCCCGGTCCTTGCGAAAGTTAAAACAACACCAACTTGACAAACTATCATTGTGGTTTTGATGCATAGGTAAGAACGGTTCTTGCTAAGCCCGTAGCAGCCACGTAAAACTTGCAACAACAAAGTAGAGGACGTCTAACTTGTTTTTGCAGGGCATGTTGTGATGTGATATGGTCAAGATGTGATGAGATATAAGTTGTTGTATAAGATGATCATGTTTTGTTGAAGTTATCGGCAACTGGCAAAATCCTTATGGTTGTCTCTCTATTGCATAAGATGCAAGCGCCAAATAATTGCTTTACTTTATCGCTATGCGATAGCAATAGTTGCAAGAGCAATTGTTGGCGAGACGACCATGTGACGACACATTGATATAGATCAAGATGATGGAGATCATGGTGTCATGCCGGTGACGATGGGGATCATGACGGTACTTTGGAGATGGAGATCAAAGGCGCAAGATGATCATGGCCATATCATGTCACATATTTTTCTGATTGCATGTGATGTTTATCATTTATACATCTTATTTTGCTTAGTTCGACGGTAGCTTTATAAGATGATCTCTCTCTAAATTATGAAGGTATAAGTGTTCTCCCTGAGTATGGACCATTGTGAAAGTTCTTCGTGCTGAGACACCAAGTGATGATCGGGTGTGATAGGCTCTACGTTCAAATACAACGGGTGCAAAACAGTTGCACACGCGGAATACTCAGGTTAAACTTGACGAGCCTAGCATATAACAGATATGGCCTCGGAACACGGAGACCGAAAGGTCGAGCGTGAATCATATAGTAGATATGATCAACATAGTGATGTTCACCAATGAAACTACTCCATCTCACGTGATGATCGGACATGGTTTAGTTGATTTGGATCACGTGATCACTTAGAAGATTAGAGGGATGTCTTTCTATGCGGGGGTTCTTATGTAATATGATTAATTGAACTTCAATTTATCATGAACTTAGTCCTGGTAGTATTAGCATATCTATGTTGTAGATCAATAGCTCGCATTGTTGCTTTCATATATTTATTTTGATATGTTCCTAGAGAAAATTGTGTTGAAAGATGTTAGTAGCAATGATGCGGATTGGATCCGTAATCTGAGGTTTATCCTCATTGCTGCATAGAAGAATTATATCCTTGATGCACCGCTAGGTGACAGACCTATTACAGGAGCAGATGCAGACGTTATGAACGTTTGGCTAGCTCAATATGATGACTACTTGATAGTTTAGTGCACCATGCTTAACGGCTTAGAATCGGGACTTCAAAGACGTTTTGAACGTCATGGATCATATGAGATGTTCCAGGAGTTGAAGTTAATATTTCAAGCAAATACCCGAGTTGAGAGATATGAAGTCTCCAACAAGTTCTATAGCTAAAAGATGGAGGAGAATCGCTCAACTAGTGAGCATGTGCTCAGATTGTCTGGGTACTACAATCGCTTGAATCAAGTGGGAGTTAATCTTCCAGATAAGATAGTGATTGACAGAATTCTCTAGTCACCATCACCAAGTTAGTAGAACTTCATGATGAACTATAGTATGCAAGGGATGACGAAAAAGACTCCCGAGCTTTTCATGATGATGAAATCGATGAAGGTAGAAATCAAGAAAGAGCATCAAGTGTTGCTGGTTGACAAGATCACTAGTTTGAAGAAAAGGGCAAAGGGAAAAAGGGGAACTTCAAGAAAAACAGCAAGCAAGTTGCTGCTCAAGTGAAGAAGCCCAAGTCTGGTCCTAAGCCTGAGACTAAGTGCTTCTACTGCAAAGGGACTGGTCACTGGAAGCGGAACTACCCCAAGTGATTGGCGGATAAGAAGGATGGCAAAGTGAACATAAGTATATTTGATATACATGTTATTGATGTGTGCTTTACTAGTGTTTATAGCAACCCCTCAGTATTTGATACTAGTTCAGTTGCTAAGATTAGTAACTTGAAACGGGAGTTGCGGAATAAATAGAGACTAGTTAAGGGTGAAGTGACGATGTTTGTTGGAAGTGGTTCCAAGATTGATATGATCATCATCGCACACTCCCTATACTTTCGGGATTAGTGTTGAACCTAAATAAGTGTTATTTGGTGTTTGCGTTGAGCATGAATATGATTTGATCATGTTTATTGTAATACAGTTATTCATTTAAGTAAGAGAATAAATTGTTGTTCTTTTTACATGAATAAAACCTTATATGGTTACACAGCCAATGAAAATGGTTCATTGGATCTCGATCATAGTGATACACATATTCATAATATTGAAACCAAAAGATGCGAAGTTATTAAAGATAGTGCAACTTATTTATGGCACTGCCGTTTAGGTCATATTGGTGTAAAGCGCATGAATAAACTCCATGCTGATGGGATTTTGGAATCACTTGATTATGAATCACTTGATGCTTGCGAACCATGTCTCTTGGGCAAGATGACTAAAACGCCGTTCTCCGGAACAATGGAGCAAGCAACAGATTTGTTGGAAATCATACATACTGATGTATGTGGTCTGATGAATATTAAGGCTTGCAGCGGGTATCATTATTTTCTGACCTTCACAGATGATTTGAGCAGATATGGGTATATCTACTTAATGAAATAGAAGTCTGAAACATTTGAAAAGTTCATACAATTTCAGAGTGAAGTGGAAAATCATCGTAACAAGAAAATAAAGTTTCTACGATCTGGTCGTGGAGAAGAGTATTTGAGTTACGAGTTTGGTCTTCAGTTAAAACAATGTGAAATAGTTTCACTACTCACGCCACCTGGAACACCACATCATAATGGTATGTCCGAACGTCATAACCGTACTTTATTGGATATAGTGCAATCTATGATGTTTCTTACCAATTTACCACTATCGTTTTGGGGTTATGCATTAGAGACAGCTGCATTCACGTTAAAAGGGCACCATCTAAATCTGTTGAGATGACACCATATGAACTATGGTTTGGCAAGAAACCAAAGTTGTCGTTTCTTAAAGTTTGAGGTTGCAATGCTTATGTGAAAAATTTTCAACCTGATAAGCTCAAACCCAAATCGGAGAAGTGCGTCTTCATAGGATACCCAAAAGAAAATGTTGGGTACACCTTCTATCACAGATTCGAAGGCAAGATATTCGTTGCTTTGAATGGATCCTTTCTAGAGAAGGAATTTCTCTCGAAAGAAGTGAGTGGGAGGAAAGTAGAACTTGATGAGTTAACTGTACCTGCTCCCTTATTGGAAAATAGTTCATCACAGAAATCTGTTCCTGTGACTACTAGACCGATTAGTGAGGAAGCTAATGATGATGATCATGTAACTTCAGATCAAGTTACTACCAAACCTCGTAGGTAAAACCAGAGTGAGGTCCGCACCAGAGTGGTACGGTAATCCAGTTCTGGAGGTCATGTTACTTGACCATGACGAGCCTACGTACTATGAGGAAACGATGATGAGCCCAGATTCCGTGAAATGGCTTGAGGCCATGAAATCTGAGATGAGATCCATGTATGAGAACAAAGTATGGACTTTGATTGACTTGCCCAATGATCGGCGAGCCATTGAGATTAAATGGATCTTCAAGAGGAAGACGGACGCTGATAGTAGTGTTACTATCTACAAAGCTAGAATTGTCGCAAAAAGGTTTTCGACAAGTTCAAGGTGTTGACTACGATGAGAGTTTCTCACTCATATCTATGCTTAAGTCAGTCCGAATCATGTTAGCAATTGCCGCATTTTATGAAATCCGACAAATGGATAAACAAAACTGCATTCCTTAATGGATTTATTAAAGAAGAGTTGTATATGATACAACCAGAAGGTTTTGTCAATCCTAAAGGTGCTAACAAAATGTGCAAGCTCCAGCGATCCATCTATGGACTGGTGCAAGCATCTTGGAGTTGGAATATGCGCTTTGATGAGATTATCAAAGCATATAGTTTTATAAAGACTTGCGGTGAAGCCTGTATTTACAAGAAAGTGAGTGGGAGCACTAAAACATTTCTGATAAGTATATGTGAATGACATATTGTTGATCGGAAATAATGTAGAATTATTCTGCAAAGCATAAAGGAGTGTTTTGAAAGAAGTTTTTCAAAGAAAGACCTCGGTGAAGCTGCTTACATATTAAGCATCAAGATCTATAGAGATAGATCAAGACGCTTGATAAGTTTTTTTTTCAATGAGTACATACCTTGACAATATTTTGAAGTAGTTCAAAAATTGGAACAGTCAAAGAAAGAGTTCTTGGCTGTGTTACAAGGTGTGAAATTGAGTAAGACTCAAAGCCCGACCACGGCAGAAGATAGAAAGAGAATGGAAGTCATTCCCTATGCCTCAGCCATAGGTTCTATAAAGTATGCCATGTTGTGTACCAGATCTATTGTATACCCTACACTGTGTTAAGCAAGGGAGTACAATAGTGATCTAAGAGTAGATCACTGGACAGCGGTCAAAATTATCCTTAGTGGAATAAGGAAATATTTCTCAATTATGGAGGTGAAAAAAAAGGTTCGTCGTAAAAAGTTACGTCGATGCAAGTTTTGACACAGATCTGGATGACTCTAAGTCTCGATCTAGATACATATTGAAAGTGGGAGCAATTAGCTAGAGTAGCTTCGTGCAGAGCATTGTAGACATAGAATTCGCAAAATACTTACGGATCTGTATGTGACAGACCCGTTGACTAAAATTATCTCACAAGCAAAACATGATCACACCTTAGTACTCTTTGGGTCTTAATCACATAAATGATGTGAACTAGATTATTGACTCTAGTAAACCCTTTGGGTATAGGTCACATGACAATGTGAACTATGGGTGTTAATCACATGGTGATGTGAACTATTAGTGTTGAATCACATGACGATATGAACTAGATTATTGACTCTAGTGCAAGTGGGAGACTGAAGGAAATATGCCCTAGAGGCAATAATAAAGTTATTATTTATTTCCTTATTTCATGATAAATGTTTATTATTCATGCTAGAATTGTATTAACCGGAAACATAATACATGTGTGAATACATAGACAAACAGAGTGTCACTAGTATGCCTCTACTTGACTAGCTCGTTAATCAAAGATGGTTATGTTTCCTAACCATGGACAAAGAGTTGTTATTTGATTAACGGGATCACATCATTAGGAGAATGATGTTATTGACATGACCCATTCCATTAGCTTAGCACACGATCGTTTAGTATGTTGCTATTGCTTTCTTCATGACTTATACATGTTCCTATGACTATGAGATTATGCAACTCCCGTTTGCCGGAGGAACACTTTGTGTGCTACCAAATGTCATAACGTAATTGGGTGATTACAAAGGAGCTCTACAGGTGTCTCCAAAGGTAAATGTTGAGTTGGCGTATTTCGAGATTAGGATTTGTCACTTCGATTGTCGGAGAGGTATCTCTGGGCCCTCTCGGTAATGCACATCACATAAGCCTTGCAAGCATTGCAACTAATGAGTTAGTTGCAAGATGATGTATTACGAAACGAGTAAAGAGACTTGCCGGTAACGAGATTGAACTAGGTATTGAGATACCGACGATCGAATCTCGGGCAAGTAACATACCGATGACAAAGGGAACAATGTATGTTGTTATGCGGTCTAACCGATAAAGATCTTCGTAGAATATGTGGGAGCCAATATGAGCATCCAGGTTCCGCTATTGGTTATTGACCGGAGACGTGTCTCGGTCATGTCTACATTGTTCTCGAACCCGTAGGGTCCGCACGCTTAAGGTTTCGATGACAGTTTCATTATGAGTTTATATGTTTTGATGTACCAAAGGAGTTCGGAGTTCCGGATGAGATCGGGGACATGACGAGGAGTCTCGAAATGGTCGAGACGTAAAGATCGATATATTGGACGACTATATTCGGACATCGGAAAGGTTCCGAGTGATTCGGGTATTTTCGGAGGTACTGGGGAGTTACGGGATTACGAGGAAGAAGCAATGGGCCTTAATGGGCCTTAGTGGGAAGGACCAGGAGGTGGCGCGCGGCCCTCCCAAGCCCAGTCCGAATTGGACAAGGGGTTTGGGGCGCGGCCCCTCTCTCCCTTCCTTCCCCTCTTCCCCCCTTTCCCCCCTTCTCCTAGTTGGACTAGGAAAGGTGGAAACCTACTCCAACTAGGAGTAGGAATCCTACTCCTCCTTGGCGCGCCCACAAGGGCCGGCCGGCCTCCCCCTTGCTCCTTTATATACGGGGGCAAGGGGCACCCGATAGACACACAAGTTGATCCACGTGATCATATTCTTAGCTGTGTGCGGTGCCCCCTTCCACCATAATCCTCGATAATATTGTAGTTGTGCTTAGGCGAAGCCCTGCGATGGTAGTACATCAAGATCGTCACCACGCCGTCGTGCTGACGGAACTCTTCCCCGACACTTTGCTGGATCGGAGTCCGGGGATCGTCATCGAGCTGAACATGTGCTAGAACTCGGAGGTGCCGTAGTTTCGGTGCTTGATTGGTCGGACTGTGAAGACGTACGACTACATCAACCGCGTTGTCATAACGCTTCCGCTGTCGGTCTACAAGGGTACGTAGATCACACTCTCCCCTCGTTGCTATGCATCACCATGATCTTGCGTGTGCGTAGGAAATTTTTTAAAATTACTACGCTCCCCAACAAGTAGGGGCAGCAAGGCACGTATTGTATTGTTGCCATCGAGGATAACAAGATGGTTTTTTTATCATATTGCATGAATTTATCCCTCTACATCATGTCATCTTGCTTAAGGCATTACTCTGTTCTCTTGAACTTAATACTTTAGATGCATGCTGGATAGCGGTCGATGTGTGGAGTAATAGTAGTAGATGCAGGCAGGAGTTGGTCTACTTGTCTCGAACGTGATGACTATATACATAATCATACCTAGATATTCTCATAACTATGGTCAATTCTATCAATTGCTCAACAGTAATTTGTTCACCCACCGTAAAATACTTATGCTCTTGAGAGAAGCCACTAGTGAAACCTATGGCCCCCGGGTCTATCTTCATCATATTAATCTTCCAATACTTAGTTATTTTCATTGCCTTTTATTTTACTTTGCATCTTTATCATAAAAATACCAAAAATATTATCTTATCATATCTATCAGATCTCACTCTCGTAAGTGACCGTGTAGGGATTGACAACCCCTTATCGCGTTGGTTGCGAGGATTTATTTGTTTTGTGTAGGTGCGAGGAACTCGCGCGTAGCCTCCTACTGGATTGATACCTTGGTTCTCAAAAACTGAGGGAAATACTTACGCTACTTTGCTGGACCACCCTTTCCTCTTCAAGGGAAAACCAACGCAAGTGCTCAAGAGGTAGCAAGAAGGATTTCTGGCGCCATTGCTGGGGAGGTCTACGCAAAAGTCAACATACCAAGTACCCATCACATACCCTTATCTCCCGCATTACATTATTTGCCATTTGCCTCTCATTTTCCTCTCCCCCACTTCACCCTTGCCGTTTCATTCGCCCTCTCTCTCTCTCTCTGTGTGTGTGTGTGTGTCCTCCCTCTCTTTTTCCGTTCGCCTCTTTTCCGTTTGCTTGTCGTTATGGCTAGTCCCTTATCTTCTCCGTTATCTCCGGAGAATGAAGTTCTAAATTTTAAGCAAAGGGAGGGAGAAAATCTAAAAGACGCTTGGTATAGAATTTGCAATGCTCAAAATAGATCTACCAGGAAGCAATCTACTTCCGTTCTTCTTTGCAATTTTTATGTAGGCGCTACTCCTTGGCACAGATATATCCCTGATACCATTACCGGAGGGAACTTCTTGGGTAGCCATATTTTTGATTCTTATAATGCTATATTAGATTTGTTTGGCTCACCACCTCTTTTGGTTAATGGAACTATGTTAACTTTGGAGCATGTAATGCAAAGACTTGAAATTATTGAAAATAAGGTTGCTACTGTAGATTTAATTAAAAATTTGTATAAAAATATCCACAACCGAATCACTCAATATGGATCTAAAGTAGGAGTCACTTTGAAAAATATTAAAGAAAAGGAACCTATAGTTAATGAGAAAATAAATTAGGATTCCACTAGAATCAATAAACTTGAGGGTATTATTACCAACTTGGGAACCGCATTTTCTTCCGTAAAGAATACTCAAAGTCCTCCTACTAAAATTGCCAAGCTTATGTATGTTCCTAAAAATAAGGGTGAATCCTCTAGTAAGGAAACCGCGGATCTCAAATCTATAAGTATTCATCCCAATCTTTTTGCTATCATTAAGGAACCATTTGTTACAAATGAATATTTCGATCTTGTGCCTAAAAGTTTGATAATAAATAAAAAGAAAGAAACTCCTAAGGATGATAGATGTCTTATTGAAGAATTGCCTACCAAAGATGGCAATACATAGATCTATCCTTGCTTTTTATGCCTAGCTATGGGCGTTAAACGATAGCGCTTGTTGGGAGGCAAGCCAATTTTATTTTTATTACTTGCTTTTTGCTCATGTTTAGTAATAAATAATTTATCTGGCCTCTGTTTTGGTTGTGTTTTTTGTGTTTAATTAGTGTTTGTGCCAAGTAGAACCGTTGGGAAGACTTGGGGAAAGTCTTGTTAATCTTGCTGTAAAAAACAGAAACTTTAGCGCTCACGAGAACTGCTTCCATTTTTATTTGGAAAGTGCTATTTAGTTAATTATTTTTGCAGATGATTAATATATAAATTCCTCACGTCCAGAAATTTATTTTAGTATTTTTGGGGTTCCAGATCTTGCGGTAGCTACAGATTACTACAGACTGTTCTGTTTTTGACAGATTCTATTTTTCGTGTGTTGTTTGCTTATTTTGATGAATCTATGGCTAGTAAAATAGTTTATAAACCATAGAAAAGTTGGAATACAGTAGGTTTAACACAAATATAAATAAATAATGGGTTCATTACAGTACCTTGAAGTGGTGTTTTCTTTTCTTTCGCTAACGAAGCTCACGAGATTTTCTACTTTAAGTTTTGTGTTGTGAAGTTTTAAAGTTTTGGGTAAAGATTTGATGGGTTATGGAACAAGGAGTGGCAAGAGCCTAAAATTGGGGATGCCCATGGAACCCCCAAGATAATCTAAGGACACCAAAAAACCAAAGCTTGGGGATGCTCCGGAAGGCATCCCCTCTTTCGTCGACTTCCATCGGTAACTTTACTTGGAGCTATATTTTTATTCACCACATGATATGTGTTTTGCTTGGAGCGTCTTGTATTATGAGTATTTATTTGTTAGTTTACCACAATCATACTTTCTGTACACATCTTTTGAGAGAGACACACATGATTCGGAAATTATTAGAATACTCTATGTGCTTCACTTATACCTTTTGAGTTATATAGTTTTGCTCTAGTGCCTCACTTATATCTTTTAGAGCATGTCGGTGGATTTGTTTTATAGATACTATTGATATCTCATGCTTCACTTAGATTATATTGTGAGTATTAAATAGCATGGTAATTTGCTTAAATAATCCTAATATGCTAGGTATACAAGATTAGTAAAACTTTCTTATGAGTGTGTTGAATACTAAGAAAAGTTTGATGCTTGATAATTGTTTTGAGATATGGAGATGGTGATATTAGAGTTGTGCTAGTCAAGTAGTTGTGAATTTGAGAAATGCTTGTGTTGAAGTTTGTGATTCCCGTAGCATGCACGTATGGTGAACCATTATGTGATGAAGGTGGAGCATGATTTATTTATTGATTGTCTTCCTTATGAGTGGCGGTCGGGGATGAGCGATGGTCTTTTCCTACCAATCTATCCCCCTAGGAGCATGCGCGTAGTACTTTGTTGCGATAACTAATAAATTTTTGCAATAAGTATGTGAGTTCTTTATGACTAATGTTGAGTCCATGGATTATACGCACTCTCACCCTTCCATCATTGCTAGCCTCTCTAATACCGCACACCTTCCGCCGGTATCATACACCCACCATATACCTTCCTCAAAACAGCCACCATACCTAACTGTCATGGCATTTCCATAGCCATTCCGAGATATATTGCCAGGCAACTTTCCACCGTTCCGTTTATCATGACACGCTCCATCATTGTCATATTTCTTTGCATGATTATGTAGTTGACATTGTATTTGTGGCAAAGCCACCATTTATAATTCATTCATACATGTCACTCATGAGTCATTGCATATCCTAGTACACCGCTGGAGGCATTCATACAGAGTCATATTTTTTTCTAAGTATCGAGTTGTAATTCTTGAGTTATAAGTAAATAAAAGTGTGATGATCATCATTATTAGAGCATTGTCCCAAGTGAGGAAAGGACGATGGAGACTATGATTCCCCCACAAGTCAGGATGAGACTCCGGACGAAAAAATAATAAAAAAGAGGCCATAAAAAAGGAGAAGGCCCAAATAAAAAAAGGTGAGAGAAAAAGAGAGAAGAGGCAATGCTACTATCGTTTTACCACACTTGTGCTTCAAAGTAGCACCATGATCTTCATGATAGAGAGTCTCCTATGTTATCACTTTCATATACTAGTAGGAATTTTTCATTATAGAACTTGGCTTGTATATTCCAATGATGGGCTTCCTCAAAATGCCCTAGGTCTTCATGAGCAAGCGAGTTGGATGCACACCCACTTAGTTCATTTTGTTGAGCTTTCATATACTTATAGCTCTAGTGCATCCGTTGCATGGAAATCCCTACTCACTCACATTGATATCTATTGATGGGCATCTCCATAGCCCATTGATACGCCTAGTTGATGTGAGACTATCTTCTCTATTTTTGTCTTCTCCACAACCACCATTCTATTCCACCTATAAGTGTTATGTCCATGGCTCACGCTCATGTATTGCGTGAAGATTGAAAAAGTTTGAGAACATTAAAAGTATGAAACAATTGCTTGGCTTGTCATCGGGGTTGTGCATGATTTGAATACTTTGTGTGGTGAAGATGGAGCATAGCTAGACTATATGATTTTGTAGGGATAACTTTCTTTGGCCATGTTATTTTGAGAAGACATAATTGCTTAGTTAGTATGCTTGAAGTATTATTATTTCTATGTCAATATTAAACTTTTATCTTGAATCTTTCGGATCTAAATATTCATGCCACAATTAAGAAGAATTACATTGAAATTATGCCTAGTAGCATTCCACATCAAAAATTCTGTTTTTATCATTTACCTACTCGAGGACGAGCAGGAATTAAGCCTGGGGATGCTTGATACGTCTCCAACGCATCTATAATTTTTGATTGCTCCATGCTATATTATCTTCTGTTTTGGACATTATTGGGCTTTATTATCCATTTTTATATTATTTTTTGGACTAACCTATTAACCGGAGGCCCAGCCCGGAATTACTGTTTTTTTTTGCCTATTTTAGGGTTTCGAAGAAAAGGAATATCAAACAGAGTCCAAACGGAATGAAACCTTCGGGAACGTGATTTTTGGAACGAACAAGATCTAGGAGACTTGGACCCTACGTCAAACAACCAACAGGGAAACCACGAGGTAGGGGGCGCGCCTACACCACCCCCCCCAGGCGCGCCCTCCACCCTCGTGGGCCCCCTATTGCTCCACCAACGTACTTCTTCCTCCTATATATACCTACATACCCCCAAACGATCAGATACGGAGCCAAAACCCTAATTCCACCGCCGTAACTTCCTGTGTCCACGAGATCCCATCTTGGGGCCTATTCCGGAGCTCCGCCGGAGGGGGCACCGATCACGGAGGGCTTCTATATCAACACCATAGCCCTTCCGATGAAGTGTGAGTAGTTTACCTCAGACCTTCGGGTCCATAGTTATTAGCTAGATGGCTTCTTCTCTCTTTTTGGATCTCAATACAAAGTTCTACCCCTCTCTTGTGGAGATCTATTTGATGTAATCTTCTTTTGTGGTGTGTTTGTTGAGACCGATGAATTGTGGGTTTATGATCAAGTTTATCTATGCACAATATTTGAATCTTCTCTGAATTCTTTTATGTATGATTGGGAGAAGTGCTTAGCTTTGGGTTCAATCTTGCGGTGTCCTTTCCCAGTGACAGTAGGGGCAGCAAGGCACACATTGTATTGTTGCCATCGAGGATAACAAGATGTTTTTTTATCATATTGCATGAATTTATCCCTCTACATCATGTCATCTTGCTTAAGGCATTACTCTGTTCTCTTGAACTTAATACTCTAGATGCATGCTGGATAGCGGTCGATGTGTGGAGTAATAGTAGTAGATGCAGGCAGGAGTCGGTCTACTTGTCTTGGACATGATGCCTATATACATGATCATACCTAGATATTCTCATAACTATGCTCAATTCTGTCAATTGCTCAACAGTAATTTGTTCACCCACCGTAAAATACTTATGCTCTTGAGAGAAGCCACTAGTGAAACCTATGGCCCCCGGGTCTATCTTCATCATATTAATCTTCCAATACTTAGTTATTTTCATTGCCTTTTATTTTACTTTGCATCTTTATCATAAAAATACCAAAAATATTATCTTATCATATCTATCATATCTCACTCTCGTAAGTGACCGTGTAGGGATTGACAACCCCTTATCGCGCTGGTTGCGAGGATTTATTTGTTTTGTGTAGGTGCGAGGGACTCACGCGTAGCCTCCTACTGGATTGATACCTTGGTTCTCAAAAACTGAGGTAAATACTTATGCTACTTTGCTGCACCACCCTTTCATCTTCAAGGGAAAACCAACACAAGTGCTCAAGAGGTAGTAATGAACAAGCAGTATTCCCGCTTAGTACAAGTGAAGGCTAGAAAAAGACTGGGAAGCGACCAACTAGAGAGCGACAACAGTCATGAACATGCATTAAAATTAATCAACACTGAGTGCGAGCATAAGTAGGATATAATTCTGTTGGAAATATGCCCTAGAGGCAATAATAAAAGGATTATTATATTTCCTTGTTCATGATAATTGTCTTTTATTCATGCTATAATTGTGTTATCCGGAAATCGTAATACATGTGTGAATACATAGACACCAACATGTCCCTAGTAAGCCTCTAGTTGACTAGCTCGTTGATCAACAGATAGTCATGGTTTCCTAACTATGGACATTGGATGTCATTGATAACGAGATCACATCATTAGGAGAATGATGTGATGGACAAGACCCAATCCTAAACATAGCACAAGATCGTATAGTTCGTTTGCTAGAGTTTTTCCAATGTCAAGTATCTTTTCCTTAGACCATGAGATCGTGTAACTCCCGGATACCATAGGAGTGCTTTGGGTGTACCAAACATCACAACGTAACTGGGTGACTATAAAGGTATACTACGGGTATCTCCGAAAGTGTCTGTTGGGTTGACACGGATCAAGACTAGGATTTGTCACTCCGTATGATGGAGAGGTATCTCTGGGCCCACTAGGTAATGCATCATCATAATGAGCTCAAAGTGACCAAGTGTCTGGTCACGGGATCATGCATTACGGTACGAGTAAAGTGACTTGCCGGTAACGAGATTGAACGAGGTATTGGGATACCGACGATTGAATCTCGGGCAAGTAACGTACCGATTGACAAAGGGAATTGTATACGGGATTGCTTGAATCCTCGACATCGTGGTTCATCCGATGAGATCATCGAGGAGCATGTGGGAGCCAACATGGGTATCCAGATCCCGCTGTTGGTTATTGACCGGAGAGCCATCTCGGTCATGTCTACATGTCTCCCAAACCCGTAGGGTCTACACACTTAAGGTTCGGTGACGCTAGGGTTGTAGAGATATGAATATGCAGTAACCCGAAAGTTGTTCGGAGTCCCGGATGAGATCCTGGACGTCACGAGCAGTTCCGGAATGGTCCGGAGGTGAAGAATTATATATATATATAGGAAGTGCAGTTTCGGCCATCGAGAGAGTTTCGGGGGTCACCAGTATTGTACCGGGACCACCGGATGGGTCCCGGGGGTCCATCGGGTGGGACCACACATCCCGGAGGGCCCCATGGGCTGAAGTGGGGAGGGGAACCAGCCCATAGTGGGCTGGTGCGCCCCCCTTGGCCCACCCCCTGCGCCTAGGGTTGGAAACCCTAGGGTGAGGGGGGGGGGGCGCCCCACTTGCCTTGGGGGCCACTCCACCCTTGGCCGCCGCCCCCTAGGAGATCCCATCTCCTAGGGCCGGCGCCCCCCCTTGGGGAGCCTATATAAAGGGGGGGGAGGGGCAGCCGCACCCTTGACTCTTGGCGCCTCCCTCTCCCCTGCTACACCTCTCCCTCTCGCAGAAGAACGGCGAAGCCCTGCTGTGGTGACTGTTGCATCCACCACCACGCCGTCGTGCTGCTGGATCTTCATCAACCTCTCCTCCCCCCTTGCTGGATCAAGAAGCAGACATCATGCTGACCGTACGTGTGTTGAACACGGAGGTGCCGTCCGTTCGGCGCTAGGATCTCCGGTGATTTGGATCACGTCGAGTACGACTTCCTCATCCCCGTTCTTTGAACGCTTCCGCGCGTGATCTACAAAGGTATGTAGATGCAATCCGATCACTCGTTGCTAGATGAACTCATAGATGGATCTTGGTGAAACCGTAGGAATTTTTTTGTTTTCTGCAACGTTCCCCAACAAATTCACCATGAACATAAATATCGTGGAGGCTATGTTGATTTTGTTTCAACTACATGCATGAACATGTGCCAAGTCAAGTCACTCGAATCGTTCAAGGAGGATACCACCCTATCATACCACATCACAATTATTTTAATAGCATGTTGGCACACAAGGTAAACCATTATAAACTCCTAGCTGATTAAGCATGGCATGAGCAACTATAATCTCTAATTGTCATTGCAAACATGTTTCATTCATAGTAGGCTGAATCAGGAACGATGAACTAATCATATTTACAAAAACAAGATAGGTCGAGTTCATACCAACTTCTCTCATCTCAATCGGTCCATCATATATCGTCATTATTGCCTTTCACTTGCACAATCAAACGGTGTGGATAATAATAATAGTGCACGTGCATTGGACTAAGCTGGAATCTGCAAGCATTTAATACAAGGGAGAAGACAAGGTAATATGGGCTCTTGGTTAGATCAACAATAATGCATATGAGAGCCACTCAACATTTTCATCATGGTCTTCTCCTCTTGACCCCCAAAGAAAAGAAATAAAACTATTTACATGGGAAAGCTCCCAACAAGCAAAAGAAGAACGAGAAATCTTTTTGGGTTTTCTTTTAATTACTACTACTACAAGAATGGAAAGTAAACTAGCTAAAAGCTACAACTAATTTGTTTTGTTTTTTCTTAAGGTTTTTCAAACACGCAAGAAGAAGGCTTAAAAAGAAATTAAACTAGCATGGATAGTACAATGAAAAAGTATGAGCACCGACAACTGGAATGAGTGTGTGAACATGAATGTAATGTCGGTGAGAAATACGTACTCCCCCAAGCTTAGGCTTTTGCCCTAAGTTGGTCTATGGCCACTGATCGAAGCTACTCTCTCTGGTGTACTGAGGAGGGTCCTTAGGGTGCCACTGGTTGGCGATCTCCTTCAGACCCCACTAATAGACAGACTGACTATAAGGATCAAGTGGTGGCTCCGGCTCAGGCTCTGGGACTTGTGTCAGCCTCCAGTATGCATAAATGGCTTCGGGTAAGATGAGGTATGTGCCTAAAAGTACGTTAAACAGAGAGGGTGCAGGCAAGGTAACAATCTCACAGTAAGTTTTATCAAATATCAATTTATACTTAAGAAACTTCTTCTTATCTTTAACAATAAAATCATGTGCTACCATACTCTTATAATCTAGGAAAATAGGGGGCATCAACTTTTCCTCTTTCTTATAGTGCCTAATAGGTATCCCAAAGTGTGCAGCAAGGTGTGAAGCAAAGATGCCTCCGAAGAGGGGACCCTTTGTTCGGTTCAGATTTAATCATTTAGCAACAATAGCGCCTAAGCTGAAAGTGGTATCATGAAACAAAGCATGTCGCAAAATGACAATATCAGGAGCACTAAGATTTCCATTGTTCCCGTGACCAATTAAGCATCTACTAGAAAATATCGCAAACTAACGAAGAACAGGAAAATGTATACTGGTAATTCTTGCATCTGAAATTTTCCTAGTTTCTCCTACAGCAATTCTATCAATAAACCCATCCACATCGCTACGATGTGGTTCGTCAATGCTGCCCTCAAAGGGGATCTTGCAGACCCGACAAAAATCAAGAAGTGACATCTCCTTAACCTCATCATATAAATGAAACTCAACTGAAGGTGGTGATTTCTTAGCATGGAAATAAAAATTTTGCACGAAAATATTAGTGAGTAGAAGATACTATTTGCGCTGGTCGCGGAGGAAGTCGGTGAGGCCTGCATTCTCAGCCAAATAATAAAATTCATTGTAAATCTCGGCTGCTCTCAAGAACTCATCACATGGCCATTCGCACGGCCGAACTTCAGCAGTGTGAGGAATATTGTATTTGGGCTTTTTATTCTCCTCATTATGGTTATCCTTCGAGCTTTGGCTCGAGGAGCCTCTCAATAATATCTTCAACATTTTCTTCCTCTGGAAATTTCTGAAATTCTTAGTGACTCAAAATAAAAGTGAATCAAACTCAACAAGATTGATAGCAACTACTCCTACAAGTGCCTAGAGGCCATATCATGCATTAAAACTACTTTTGACCACATAAATTTGACATGCAAGCTCAAGAATAGGGCCACCTAAGCAGCAAAAATTTGCAATAAATAAAGCACTAGAACAAAAACTAATTGGACCATTGGAGGAGTCACATACCGAAGAACAATCCTGCAAAGCTGTTTTGTGAATGGAGCTTTGAGCCAGGAGATCGAAAATGGCAGCAAGATGAGCTAGAACACGGGTTTGAGCTGTGGGATGATTTTTTCTGGAGGAAGACGAAGCGTGTGGGTGCTGGAGTAAGTGGAGGGGTCCACATGGGGCCCATGAGGCAGGGGCGCACGCTGGACCCTTGTGGCCAAGGTGGTGTGGCCCCCTGGTGTGTTCTCAGTGCCAATAATTCTTAAATATTCTAGAAAAAATCATATATCATTTTCGGGACATTTGGAGAACTTTTTTCGGGGTATATTTTATTTCAAGGATAATTCAAAAAACTAACAGAAAAATACTATTTTTACTTCATTTAATCTAAATAACAGAAAGTAAAAGGAGGGTACAGAGAGTTGTGCTTTCTAACTTCATCCATCTCATGCTCATCAAAAGGAATCCACTAACAAGGTTGATCAAGTCTTGTTAACAAACTCTTTCCGAATAACATGAAACCAGAGAATTTTCGAATAACACTAAGTTACCTCAACGGGGATATGCATGTCCCCAAAAATAAGAATATCATATTTCTTCTTGACAGTAGGGAGAGGAAATTCAAAACCTCCAATAGTTATCGTTGAAATTTTTCCAATAGAATTGATACTGTTGACTTGAGGCTTTTTCCTCGGAAAGTGTACCGTATGCTCATTACCATTAACATGAAAAGTGACATTGCCTTTCTTGCAATCAATAACAGCCCCTGCAGTATTCCAAAAGGGTCTACCAAGAATAATAGACATACTATCGTCCTCGGGAATATCAAGAATAACAAAGTCTGTTAAAATAGTAACATTTGCAACCACAACAGGCACATCCTCGCAAATACCGACAGGTATAGCAGTTGATTTATCGGCCATTTGCAAAGATATTTCAGTAGGTGTCAACTTATTCAAATCAAGTCTACCATATAAAGAGAGAGGCATAACACTAACACCGGCTCCAAGATCACATAAAGCAGTTTTAACATAGTTTCTTTTAATGGAGCATGGTATAGTTGGTACTCCTGGATCTCCTAGTTTCTTTGGTATTCCACCTTCAAAACTATAATTGGCAAGCATGGTGGAAATTTCAGCTTCCAGTATCTTTATTTTATTTGTAACGATATCTTTCATATACTTAGCATAAGGATTCATTTTATGCATATCAGTCAAACGCACGCGCAAAAAGATAGGTCTAATCATTTCAGCAAAGCGCTCAAAATCCTCATCATCCTTTTTCTTGGATGGTTTAGGAGCAAAAGGCATGGGTTTCTGAACCCATGGTTCTCTTTCTTTACCGTGCATCCTAGCAATGAAGTCTCTCTTATCATAATGTTGATTCTTTGATTGTGGGTTATCAGGATCAATAACAGGTTCAATCTCTACATCATTGTCATTGCTAGGTTGAGCATCAACATGAACATCATCATTAATATTATCACCAGGTTCATGTTCATTACCAGATTGTGTTTCAGCATCGGAAATAGAAATAGCATTAGGGTTCTCAAGTGTGTCAACAACAGGTTCACTAGAAGCATGCAAAGTCCTATCATTTTTCTTTTTCTTCTTCTTCTTCTTAGAAGGACTAGGTGTATCAACATTAGTTCTCTGAGAATCTTGCTCAACTCTCTTAGGGTGGCCCTCAAGATACAGTGGTTCCTGAGTGATTTTACCCCCTCCAGTGAAAACTCTAACATCATTATCATTTTTCTTATTATTTAATTCATTGAGCAAATCATCTTGTGCTTTAAGCACTTGTTCTACTTGAGAGGTAACCATAGAAGCATGTTTACTAATAAGTTATGTTCACCTTTAACTCTAGACATATAATCACTCAAGTGTTCAATCATATAAGCATTACGTTTCAATTGTCTACCAACATAAGCATTGAAGTTTTCTTGTTTAACAATAAAATTATCAAACTCATCCAAGCATTGGCTAGCAAACTTAGTAGATGAGATTTCTCCCTTATCAAATCTATAGAGAGAATTTACCTTCACTACCTGTGTCGGGTTACCAAAACCATGTATTTCTTCAATAGGTGGTAAATTCTTAACATCTTCAGCTTCAGTACCTTTTTCTTTCATAGATTTCTTTGCCTCTTGCATATCTTCAGGACTGAGAAATAGAATACCCCTTTTCTTCGGAGTTGTCTTAGGAGTTGGTTCAGAAAGTGTCCAATCGTTATCATTAATCAACATATTATTCAATAGCAATTCAGCTTGATCAACAGTTCTTTCCCTGAAAACACAACAAACACAACCATCCAGGTGGTCTCTGGAAGCATCGGTTAGTCCATTATAAAATATATCAAGTATTTCATTTTTCTTGAGAGGATGATCAGGAAAAGCATTAAGTAATCAAAGAAGCCTCCCCCAAGCTTGTGGGAGACTCTATTCTTCAATTTGTACAAAATTATATATTTCCCTTAAGGCAGCTTGTTTCTTATGAGCGGGGAAATATTTAGCAGAGAAGTAATAAATCATATCCCGGGGACTATGCACGCAACCATGATCAAGAGAATTAAACCATGTTTTAGCATCACCCTTTAATGAGAACGGAAATAACTTAAGGATATAGTAGTAACGAATTTTTTCCTCATTAGTGAATAGGGTAGCTATATCATTCAATTTAGTAAGATGTGCCACAACAATTTCAGATTCATAGCCATAAAAAGGATTAGATTCAACCAAAGTAATTATCTCAGGATCTATAGAGAAATCATAATCCTTATCAGAAATACAGATAGGTGAAGTAGCAAAAGCATGGTCATATTTCATTCTAGCATTCAAAGACTTTTCTTTTAGCTTAGCTAACAATTTCTTAAGATCATATCTATCTTTGCAAGCTAAAACATCTCTAGCAGTTTCTTCATCCATAACATAACCCTCAGGCACATCAGGCAATTCATATCTATGGGGAGAATCTTCATCATCACTTTCGTCAATATTATCAGTTTCAATAATTTCATTCTCTCTAACCCTAGCAAGTTGTTCATCAAGAAATTCACATAATGGCACCGTATTATCAAGCATAGAAGTAGTTTCATCATAAGCATCATGCATAGAAGAAGTGGCATCACCAATAACATGCGACATATCAGAATCAATAGCAGGAGTGGGTGTCGCAAGTTTACTCAAAACAGAAGGTGAATCAAGTGCAGAGCTAGATGGCAGTTCCTTACCTCACTTGAGTTGTCAATTCAACCGCACAAGGGGAGCCAAAGAATATTCTCAAGTATTAACAGTTGAGTTGTCAATTCAACCGCACTTGAAACACTTAATATCTGCAGCAAAGTATTTAGTAGCAAAGTAATATGGAAGCAGCGGTTGGCAAAAGTAACAGTAGTAGTTTTTGTAGTGATTGTAACAGTGGCAATGGAGAATTAACTAAGCAAAGATCAATATGTGAAAAGCTCGTAGGCAATGGATCTGTGATGGATAATTATGTCAGATGTGATTCCTCATGCAACAATTATAACATAGGGTGACATAGAACTAGCTCCAGTTCATCAATGTAATGTAGGCATGTATTCCAAATATAGTCATACGTGCTTATGGAAAAGAACTTGCATGACATCTTTTGTCCTACCCTCCCATGGCAGCGAGGTCCTATTGGAAACTAAGGGATATTAAGGTCTCCTTTTAATAGAGTAACGGACCAAAGCATTAACACTTGGTGAATACATGAACTCCTCAAACTATAGTCATCACCGGGAGTGGTCCCGATTTTTGTAACTTCGGGGTTACCGGATCATAACACATAGTAGGTGACTATTGACTTGCAAATAGGATCAAGAACTCACATATATTCATGAAAACATAATAGGTTCAGATCTGAAATCATGGCACTCAGGCCCTAGTGACAAGCATTAAGCATAGCAAAGTCATAGCAACATCAATCTTAGAACATAATGGATACTAGGGATCAAACCCTAACAAAGCTAACTCGATTACATGGTAAATCTCATCCAACCCATCACCGTCCAGCAAGCCTACGATGGAATTACTCACGCACGGCAGTGAGCATCATGAAATTGGTGATGGAGCAAGGTTGATGATGACGACGGCGATGGATTCCCCTCTCCGGAGCCCCAAACGGACTTCAGATCAGCCCTTCCAGGAGAGATTAGGGCTTGGCGGTGGCTCCATATAGTAAAATGCGATGAATCCTTCTCCCTGATTTTTTTCTCCCTAAACGTGAATATATAGAGTTGGAGTTGACGTCGGTGGAGCCTTAGGGGGCCCACGAGGCAGGGGGCGTGCCCTGCACCCTCGTGGACAGGGTGTGCCCCCTGGTGTTGATTCTTTCACCAGTATTTTTTATTTATTCCAAAACGTGTCTCCGTTGATTTTCAGGTCATTTCGGGAACTTTTATTTCTACACAAAAATAACACCTTGGCAATTCTGCTGAAAACAGCATCAGTCCGGGTTAGTTCCATTCAAATCATGCAAGTTAGAGTCCAAAACAAGGTCAAAAGTGTTTGGAAATGTAGATACGATGGAGATGTATCAGAGCTCTGTAGCATTTCTGATATTATATGTGGATGACATATTGTTGATCGGAAATGATACTGAATTTCTCAATAGCATAAAAGGGTACTTGAATAAGAATTTTTCAATGAAAGACCTCGGTGAAGCTGCTTATATATTTGGCATCAAGATCTATAGAGATAGATCAAGACGCTTAATTGGACTTTCACAAAGCACATACCTTGATAAAGTTTTGAAGAAGTTCAAAATGGATCAAGCAAAGAAAGGGTTCTTGCCTGTGTTACAAGGTGTGAAGTTGAGTCAGACTCAATGCCGGACCACTGCAGAAGAGAGAGAGAGAAAATGAAAGTCATTCCCCCTGCTTCAGCCATAGGTTCTATCATGTACGCAATGTTGTGTACAAGACCTGATGTGTGCCCTGCTATTAGTTTAGCAGGGAGGTACCAAAATAATCCAGGAGTGGATCATTGGAAAGCGGTCAAGAACATCCTGAAATACCTGAAAAGGACTAAGGATATGTTTCTCTCTTATGGAGGTGAAAAGAGCTCGTCGTAAACGGTTACGTCGATGCAAGCTTTGACACTGATCTGGATGGCTCTAAGTCACAAACCAGATACGTACTTTTATTGAATGGTGGAGCTGTCAGTTGGTGCAGTTCCAAGCAGAGTGTTGTGGCGAGATCTACATGTGAAGCGGAGTACATAGCTACTTCGGAAGCAGCGAATGAAGGATTCTGGATGAAGGAGTTCATATCCGATCTAGGTGTCATACCTAGTGCACCGGGTCCAATGAAAATCTTTTGTGACAATACTGGTGCAATTGCCTTGGCAAAGGAATCCAGATTTCACAAGAGAACCAAGCACATCAAGAGACGCTTCAATGCCATCCACGATCAAGTCAAGGAGGGAGACATAGAGATTTGGAAGATACATATGGATCTGAATGTTGCACACCCGTTGACAAAGCCTCTCTCACGAGCAAAACATGATCAGCACCAAGACTCCATGGGTGTTAGAATCATTACTGTGTAATCTAGATTATTAACTCTAGTGCAAGTGGGAGACTGAAGGAAATATGCCCTAGAGGCAATAATAAAGTTGTTATCTATATTTCATTATATCATGATAAATGTTTATTAATCATGCTAGAATTGCATTAACTGGAAACTTAGTACATGTGTGAATACATAGACAAACTGAGTGTCACTAGTATGCCTCTACTTGACTAGCTCCTTAATCAAAGATGGTTAAGTTTCCTGGCCATGGACAAGAGTTGTCATTTGATAAACGGGATCACATCATTAGAGAATGATGTGATTGACTTGACCCATGCGTTAGCTTAGCACTATGATCGTTAAGTTTATTGCTATTGCTTTCTCCATAACTTATACATGTTCCTATGACTATGAGATTATGCAACTCCGAATACCGGAGGAACACTTAGTGTGCTATCAAACATCACAACGTAACTGGGTGATTATAAATATGCTCTACAGGTGTCTCCGATGGTGTTTGTTGAGTTGGAATAGATCAAGATTAGGATTTTCCACTCCGTGTATCGGAGAGGTATCTCTGGGCCCAGCCTTGCAAGCAATGTGACTAATGAGTTAGTTGCGGTATGATGCATTACGGAACGAGTAAAGAGACTTGTCGGTAACGAGATTGAACTAGGTATTGAGATACCGACGATCGAATCTCGGGCAAGTAACATACCCATGATAAAGGGAACAACGTATGTTGTTATGCGGGTTGACCGATAAAGATCTTCGTAGAATATGCATGAACCAACATGAGAATCCAGGTTCCGCTATTGGTTATTGACCGGAGATGAGTCTCGGTCATGTCTACATAGTTCTCGAACCCGTAGGGTCCGCACGCTTAACGTTCAATGACGATCAGTATTATGAGTTTATGTGTTTTGATGTATCGAAGGTAGTTTGGAGTCCCTGATGTGATCACGGACATGATGAGGAGTCTTGAAATGGTCGAGACATGAAGATTGATATATTGAAAGGTTATGTTTGGACACCAAAATGGTTTCAGATGAGTTCGGGCATTTACCGGAGTACCGGAAGGTTACCGGAACCCCCCAGGGGCTTAATGGGCCTTGTCGGTGTCAAAACCGGCTGATCTCGGGTAGGGGGTCCCGAACTATGCGTCAAGGCCGGATGGTAACAGGAGACAAGGGACACGATGTTTTTACCCAGGTTCGGGCCCTCTCGATGGAGGTAATACCCTACTCCTGCTTGATTAATATTGATGATATGGGTAGTACAAGAGTAGATCTACCACGAGATCGGAGAGGCTAAACCCTAGAAGCTAGCCTATGGTATGATTGTTGTTCTGTATGTTCTATCGACTAGCCTGGCCCTGGTTTATATAATGCACCAGAGGCCTAGGTTAACAAGAGTCCTGCCGAATACGCCGGTGGGGAGAAGTCCTTGTCTTGATCACCAAGTCTTTGTGGAATCTTCCTTGTATGCGGCAGCTGTCCGAACTGGCCCATGAGTATACGGCCATGGGGGGCCTCGGCCCAATCTAATAGATCGGGAGACGACGTGGTGAGTACCCCCTAATCCAGGACACCGTCAGTAGCCCCCTGAACCGGTCTTCAAGTTAGGGACGCTCCTCGATTCTTCCAAACCGTTCTTCATCTTCGGTTGACGGTCTTGAAAACTGGTTCAACAAATCTTCTCATCTTCTATCTCGAGGATCGCCGAAATGCATTCGGCGAGTTTACACGTCGGGTATCCGAGGAGCCCCTTTAAGTTTCCGGCCTTTATCAATGCCTTGTTATTTTTACGCCACACCTCGGGTTTGAAGTTGTTCCTGGGAGGCAGTGTCCTCTTGCGTCCAAGCTCTAACGCCGGACTGCATTCGAGGTATCTTTTGCGGCCGAGCACCAATGCCGGACCGCTTCCAAGATCCAACGCCGGAATGTATCCGAGTTCCAACGCCGGACTATGTCCAAGCTCCAACGCCGGACAGTGTCCCAGCTCCAATGACGGACTATATCCGAGGTGTTATATCACCTTGGTTCAAAAAAGTTGAAGGAGTTTAGCCGAGCTTAATGCCGGAAATGCCCTCTATGGAGCCAGCCACTAGCGCCCGAGTTTTATGCCGGACTGCTTCCGAGGTGGTGCACCACCCCGACTGTGGGCCGATTTTTTGTCAATATTTTTTATTATTGCAATTTATTCTCTACCGAGATATATAGCCAGTAGCCCTCAAGGTGTGTATTGGTCTAAAACCCGAGATGCACCTGAAGGATGATGTAAGACCGCTGATCCCAGTAGCCGCTGAGACTCAGGTTGATTTGCAAAATTGGCCTGAGGATGCAGTCCAAGCTCGGCAGAATACTTCGGGACACTAAAAGCGGCGTGCTCAGTCCTCGAGACTCAGGTTGGGTGCGGCCGATCAACTTGAGGATCAAAATCTCCTTGGAAACTATATTGCACATAAAATTTTCTGCATTGGACAAGCAATGCATTAGCCCCCGAGACACTGGTCGGGTGGCAACACCAGATCAGGGGATCGATGTGCCCCTTTAATATTTGTAAATAATAAGCCCGAAGCCCAGTAGCCCCCAAGCCTTAAAGCGGGCACGGGTGGCCGAATTAAGGATCAATATCCATAGTAAAATCACAAATTATGTGTAATGACTCTATGTATCCAAGTACTTTACGTCATTAATGCTCAGATCCGTATTGTACAAAACTTTGTTGACCGACCATCAGCTTCCACCTCCTCGGCCAGTAGCCGAGGAGTGTTTGTCCTACTTTATAAAGCCTTTATGAGGGCAAAGATTTACAACAAACAAGGTAATCTGGCCATACGGTTTTATAAACAAAGGTACGCAGAGAGTTATATCACTGTTTAACAGAAGAAATGTCTTCCAAAGAAAATAGTCCCGCTATCGGTTCCTTTCTTTGGGTTGTCATGCTAAGCATGATCATTAAACCTCAGCTCTAATATTGAGGATTTAGTTTGGGAGGCCAGTTAATAGCCCCCGGTAGTGTTCGGCGACAGTCAGGGTCAAGCCGTAAACACTTCGGCCAATGTTATGAATGGCCCGTCATAGTCATCGGATCGCTGACCAGTTTACGCTTATTGTGACAGTCCGTTTTTGGCTTTCTCCACTGAGGTGCTTGACCATGCGAGCTAGAAGCACAATCGCAGTGGTTCTCCCTTTGCACACCTAGCCGAACAAAGCGGAACGTAGGAGGAAAGCACAGGAGTCGGGCAACCCAACTATTGACCGAAGACACAATTCGAAACCGATGCTTATATAGCAATATCCGAGAATGTTTTTGCCGAATCCTAAAGGTGTCCGGCGTTGCACTACGAGACTAATGCTGGAAAAGCACAAATAGTTTAAAAGTGCCAAAAAGCTTGGAAAACCAAGAAACGTCAGTAACAACATGACGTCTGAAAAATATCAAGTGTTCGATGCCAATCCGAAAGTTGGTATTAGAAAAAAGAAGTGCTTCTGTCGTGCTTTAACATGATACATCCTATCTCAAGACCTCGAGCGGGTCAGCCTACGGCTTCAACCTCCTATCCCGAGGGCAGAGTACTTCTCATCAGGCCAGCTTAGCAAACTAAACTCTAGCGGCTTTGAGAGAGAAATTAGGCTCCCCGGCTAGTGACCGCACACTCGTGTCAAAAAAAGGAGTGATAAATAATAATAATAAAACTTTGCAACGACTAAGAAGAAGAACACTTATTATAAAACGGCTCAAATAAACTTAAGAGCCCCCAAGTGACTTGGGATAAGAATGATTGCATGTACCGAAGTACTTATATCATATCTATGTTCAACCAAACTTTAAACGGGTCTTAATCGACCGTCAGCTTCTCCCTCTTCGGTCAAGGACCGAAAAGTGTTATGTACTCCATCGGTCGAGAATATCGACAGTGTTTCCAATAACCAGACAATCAGGCCATAAGGCTGTAACAGACAAAGCGCGCTCAGGGAACTTATGCTATATTACTGTGAAGTGTAAGAAGCATCTTCGAAGAAAATAGTACCCCCACCGATACCTTTCTTCGGTGCTCATTGTTATTATGAGACTTGTGCAATAAATTTTTTGTACTCATGAGTTCCGTTGTGTGCCGACCATCACTGAATAACTATAAGAGCGCTAGCTTTCGGCTTCACCCAGTCTGAGGTCCGGCTCGGGTGACCCGATCGTGACAATCGCAGAGGTGCTGCCTTTACTCCCTAGCCGAACAATCGGGAACGTAGGGGTAAACACAGGAGCGAGGCCACCCAGCTTGCAAATCGCTTAAGTCAATGTGGTGCATATTGTGGCATAGTACACGAACAAGGAACGAAGCCGTACAAGTATAATCATATGCAAGTGGAAAAGCTTCATGAAGGAAGCCCCTGAACGAATTGGGTATTTGAATTTATGCGTCACAAACAAAGTTTGGACAAGGAAATTTTTTACAAGCAACTTTTTTCCAAAAAAGTATAATGCTTGGTCGAACCGAGCACAAGTTAGAAATTAAAGCTTTGAGCATGAAAGCGACTTAGCTGGTTAATGTGTTCGGTATTGATGACGCGGTCCGAGCTTGATGCGGGGCAAGGTTCCATCCCCCAAGCCGGTCCCGAGGTGGCGGAGCGGAGAGCTCGACACGCCGAAGTGGTGACATAGCACGGTCAATGCAGACCGGCAGAGTGACGCCGAAGTCCCCGGATCATTTACCTGTGCACAAAAAATAGTGCAAACCGGAGATAATAGTAATAATGATAATTAAAAAAATCGCTGCATAATAAATAATTTATGCAAAGTGAGTAATAAAAGAAATATGGCCTGGCGCCAAAGTCAATGTCGATGTAGGGCGTCGGCGTGATGCGGTAAAGGCGTGGCAAAGCCTAAATTCGCAGGTCGGTCCGAGCTCCGAGTGCGGCATTCGCTGGACTATGTACGGAAACTGACCGAACAACCATGCGACTGTCGTTAATGCGGCCACCATTTGATAGACTTGTGTACATATGACGGACAAACCAGAGTAATAATTCCTTGGAAAAAATGAACTCAAACAAGCAAAAAATACTGGGATTAATAGCACCTGATTTATTTGTTGTAGCAATCCGAAGGAAGGTGATTCCTAAAATTGGGACCCGCTCCGCACACCCATTGCCTGATGGGCGATAAAACGACGACATGGCAATGCTGGTAAAGGTTGGCTCGCTGAGGCAAAGCCCTCGGCCCAGCTAACGTGACGGAGCTGGTCGGCTAGTGACGCCGAAGTGTCCGGAGTAGGTTGATGAAGAGATGGCGAAGCCCCCGGTCTAGCCGAGATGTCGAAGCCTCGATGTCAGCCGATGAGTCGAAGTAGGTCGGCGTGATGGACACCAGCTTGAAGGAGCAATAGTGCGGCCCTGTCAATGCAGGTCGTGATGTGGTCGATGCCGGCTTGATGAAGCGACCGTGCGGCGATGCCGGTATGCCCGCTCCGTGTAATCGGTGGGGCGGCGATGTTGGTGATGATTTATCCTTCGCGATGCCGGACTCTTGTTCGGCTTGCCGAGATGATGATCCGAAGAGGTTGAGCTCGGCTCAACAAAGTGACGCCCTGTCTAGCGCAGGTCGGCAGCCGTGGAGTAATATTGCCAGACTTCAAAAGGGGTGTCCGAAATCAGGAATTCCGCAGCTGACCAACGGTTGGATCTTCCAAAGGACGTCCGAGCTAGAAGCTGGACACCACGCCCTAAACTCATCCAAATTCCCATCCAGATTTGACAGGGCTCCGGTATACCATGGATTGCCAAAGATTCCTCCATCGGAACTCGACGAAATTTTCCAGGGTTGTTATAGACTCAATTCCACACAATTCCACCAAAGCGATCATCAAAGCAATACTCGAGGAGGTGGTGGCGGCAGATACGAGTTTGCTGTCCAGAAAAACAGCACGGTCGCTTGAGGGCAATGTTGACGTTGAGCCCCCGAGCTCCATAGATGATTCCTCCGTGTTCTTGATAGAGATCGGAGTTGATGTTTGATGAAGGCCCTCGTCCGAACATGGTGATCCGAACACGGGGCGTAATTCTTGGTCGAACCAAGGTGACCAGTCGAGCTGGTGGCGAAGATGCCGAAGTCGCAGTTGATCTGTAGGCGAGCCATTGATCCTTTTGTCGATCACACAGCGGAACTCTCAATGAAAGCACCAATGTCGGTGTCAAAACCGGCGGATCTCGGGTAGGGGGTCCCGAACTATGCGTCAAGGCCGGATGGTAACAGGAGACAAGGGACATGATGTTTTTACCCAGGTTCGGGCCCTCTCGATCGAGGTAATACCCTACTCCTGCTTGATTAATATTGATGATATGGGTAGTACAATAGTAGATCTACCACGAGATCGGAGAGGCTAAACCCTAGAAGCTAGCCTATGGTATGATTGTTGTTCTGTATGTTCTATCGACTAGTCTGGCCCTGGTTTATATAATGCACCAGAGGCCTAGGTTAACAAGAGTCCTAGCCGAATACGCCGGTGGGGAGAAGTCCTTGTCTTGATCGCCAAGTCTTTGTGGAATCTTCCTTGTATGCGGCAGCTGTCCGAACTGGCCCATGAGTATACGACCATGGGGGGCCTCGGACCAATCTAATAGATTGGGAGACGACGTGGTGAGTACCCCCTAGTCCAGGACACCGTCAGGCCTACATGGGCTTTAGTGGAAGAGAGAGGAGAAGGCCCAGAGGGCGAGCGCCCCCCCCCCCAAGACCAATCCGAATTGGGAGGGGGGCCAGCCCCCCTTTCCTTCCTCCCCTCTCTCCCTTCATCCCCTCCTAGTAGGATAAGGAAAGGGGGGAACCTACTCCTAGTAGGAGTAGGATTTTCCTCTTGGGGGCACGCCCAAGGTGGCCGGCCGGCCCCCTCCTCCACCCCTTTATATACGGGGGAGGGGGCACCCCATACACAGAAGTGGATTGTTTAGCCGTGTGCGGTGCCCCCTCCATAGAATTCCACCTCGGTCATATCGTTGTAGTGCTTAGGCGAAGCCTTGCGTTGTTAACTTCATCATCACCGTCATCACGCCGTCGTGCTGACGAAACTCTCCCCCGGCCTCAACTGGATCAAGAGTACGAGGGATGTCACCGAGCTGAACGTGTGCAGATCATGAAGGTGCCATGCGTTCGGTACTTGATCGGTTGGATCGCGAAGACGTTCGACTACATCAACTGCGTTTCGTAATGCTTCCACTTTCGGTCTATGAGGGTATGTAGACATACTCTGCCCCTCTCGTTGCTATGCATCTCCTAGATATATCTTGCATGATCATAGGAAAATTTTGAAATACTACGTTCCCCAACAGGTACCACCAGCGGTTGGTGGACCACTACAGCAACCCGCGCAACGTGGGGGCGTTCAACAAGGATGATGCCGATGCTGGCACCGGGCTCGTCGGCATGCCGGCCCACGGGTATGTCATTAGATGCAGATTGATACGCCTCCAACGCATCTATAATTTTTGAGTGTTCCATGCTGTTATATTATCATTTTTGGATGTTTTATAATCATTTTATAGTTATTTTATATCATTTTTTGGTACTAACCTATTGACATAGTGCCAAGTGCCAGTTGTTGTTTTTTGCATGTTTTTTACATCGCAGGAAATCAATATCAAGCGAAGTCCAAATGTAGCGAAACTTTTTGTGGATTTTTGTAGACCAGACGACACCCAATGGGCCGGAGAAGCACCTTCGGGTGCCCCGAGGGGGGCACAACACACCAGGCCATGCCTGGGCCCCCAGGCGTGCTCAGGTGGGTTGTGCCCACCTCGGTGGACTCCCGAACCACCTCTTTTCTCTATAAATACCCCAATATTCCAGAAACCCTAGAGGAGTCGACGAAAATCAGTTCTAGGCGCCGCAAGTTCTAGAAACACCAGATCCAATCTAAACACCATCATGGAGGGGTTCATCATCCGCACTGGTGCCTCTCCGATGATGCGTGAGTAGTCTTTTGTAGACCTTTGGGTCCGTAGTTAGTATCTAGATGGCTTCCTCTCTCTCCTTTGATTCTCAATACAATGGCCTCTTGGAGATCCATATGATGTAACTCTTTTTGCGGTGTGTTTGTTGGGATCCGATGAACTTTTAGTTTATGATCAGATCTATATCTTTATCCATAAAAGTTATTTGAGTCTTTTGATCTCTTATATGCATGATTGCTTATAGCCTCGTATTTGTTCTCCGATATTTGAGTTTTGTTTGGCCAACTTGATCTATTTATCTTGCAATGGGAAGAGGTGCTTTGTGATGGGTTCGATCTTACGGTGCTTGATCCCAGTGACAGAAGGGGAACCGACACGTATGTATCGTTGCTATTAAGGATAACAATATGGGGTCTATTTCTACATAAATAGATCTTGTCTACATCATGTCATCATTATTATTGCATTACTCCATTTCTCCATGAACTTAATACACTAGATGCATGCTGGATAGCGGTCGATGTGTGGAGTAATAGTAGTAGATGCAAGCAGGAGTTGGTCTACTAATATTGGATGTGATGTCTATATAATGATCATTGCCTAGATATCGTGATGATTATTTGAAGTTCTATCAATTGCCCAACAGTAATTTGTTTACCCACCGTTTGTTGTTTTCTCGAGAGAAGCCACAAGTGAAACCTACGGCCCCCCGGGTCTCTTCTTTATTATATTTGCCTTTGGGATCTATTTTCCTTTACTTTTATTTTCAGATCTATTAAACCAAAAATACAAAAATACCTTGCTGCAATTTATTCTTATTTATTTTATATCGCTTTCCCGCGTGATCTATCTATCAAATTATTACAAGTCTCTCACGTCCGTTTGCCAATATCTGGCGCCATTACCCGAAAGGGATTAACAACCCCTTTAAGAGCATCTCCACTAGTTCCCCGCAGAAGCCTCCCCAAGCCACTTTTTGGGCGCTGGCGGTCAAAAATTGCCCCACTCGGGCCCCCAACTCGTCGTTTTTCGCCGGTAGAAGCAAAAATTCCCGCTGTCAACCCCATAGGTTACCCAGCGCACCGGGGGCTCCTGGGGGCTTAATTTCGCCTTTTTTGTGGGTGCTGGCACACCTGCCAGCGGCTCTCTCCTCTCTCCCATCCCCGCGTGCTTCCTAAGGCGCTGGCCCACCCACGTGCTAGCTCCTCTCTCTCTTTCCCTCTACACAAGCGGGCACCGAACCCCACTCCCGTCCCCGCCGCCTGACACGCCTCATTGCTGGTCCTCATCGATGCTGGAAACCTGCTCGTGCCCGACGCCGAGGCAGTGGCAAAGGAGGCCGCCACCCTCCGCGCCCATCCTTCATGCCACGGGCGTCGCCGTCGCGGCCTCCACGGCCACGGCCGCCATGCCCTGTTTGCCGCTCCCACGCCTTCCGCCTCCCCGTCGGACCCACCACCTTCTCCCTCGAACACGCGCTGCTCCTCGCCGGCCTGGCCCCCTCCGGTGCCCCGATGAGCCGACCCCTCACCCCGACCGAGCAGGACATCCGCGCCTGCCTCGTCGTCGAGAAGGAGAAGATCCAGGCGCTCCACATCCATGAGGACGATGAGCTGCACCGGCTCAGCATCCTCGCCTACTGGCCCGCCTTCTTCGTCGCCCCATGAGCAGGAGAGGAGGAGGAGCAGGTGCACCCCCAGTGCGCTTGGCCTGGGCGTGGACACGCGGCCGACGAGGCCTGGATGCGGACGCGGGGAGCCAGGGGGCGCGGCGGCAGAGGAGGTGCACGCCGGCGAGGAGCCCGGTCCTTCTCCTCCCTCGTCCGCTGATGATCACCAACACCCCGCTCGTCCTCGTCGGCCCCGCTTCTCGCCTCCTGGGGGCACGACGAGTGGAAAAAATCCCGCCGCCAGGCCAATGTTCATGCCGGCAGCCCCCCAGGTGGCGAAAAAATGCCTCCTGGGGGCTCAACGGGTGGAGACGCTCTAATACGTCGGGTTGTGAGTATTTGTTATTTGTGTGCAGGTGTCATTCACGTAGTGTTGCGTGGTTCTCCTACTGGTTCGATAACCTTGGTCTCATCACTTAGGGACATACCTACCATTGCTGTGCTACATCATCCCTTCCTCTTTGTGGAAATACCGACGTAGTTCTAGTAGACATCACAGGTCCGGATCGACCAGGCCTCCGGCACTAGTAGAAAACATGGCTTTGGTCACGGGGCAATATTCACATTAGTCCCGGTTCAGTCACGAACCGGGACTAATGTGAGCATTGGTCCCGGTTCGTGCGGCTAAGGCATTAGTCCCGGTTCACCTGAGCCCTTTAGTCCCGGTTTGAGACACGAACCGAGACTAAAGGGTGCGATGCCCTTTAGTCCGTAGAATGTCTCAAACCGGGACTAAAGATTAGACCTTTAGTCCCGGTTTGAGACATGAACCGGGACTAAAGGGCAAACCGGGGCTAAAGGTCCCATTTTCAAACTCTACCCCCCCATGGATCGCCTTTTTTGTTTTGAAAAAATCAAAAGAAAATTATAAAAACTTCAAAAAATAAAATCCTTCGAGAGGTAGTTATATTACTGCATCTACTAGTTAGGGAAGTTTAAAAACTTAAATTTGGACATGTTTTGCAAAAAATGTAGGGAAAATGTAAAACGGCTATAAGTTTTGCATACGATGTCGGAAAAAAACGTATAATATATCAAAATGTTCAGAACGAAAATCCGCTTCCAATTTTGAGAGCCTACGACCTGTTTGCAATTTTTAGAATCCTCAAATTCTAAAAGGAAAAAAAGTTATGCTCAAATTTCTGTTTTTTTGTATTTCCGTTAAATCTGGTCAAACTATGGTCAAACTAGTTATTCAAGAAGTATTAGTGTTATTAAATAATTATTCAAGAATATTAGTGTTACTAAATAGTTATTTCAGCTTTTTTGATTTTTTGTCAAATCTGGTCAAATTGTGGTCTAATAATGGTCAAACTATGGTCAAACTATTTATTCAAGAAATATTAGTGTTACTAAATAATTGTTTTGGTTTTTTTGAACTTTGGTCAAATCTAATCAAACTATGGTCAAGCTATTTATTCAAGAAATATTAGTGTTACAAAATAATTATTGTTTTGTACAATAATAGTTTCAAACTCAAATAGTGAAATGTGTGACTTCATGCTCAAGCTAAACTCCCGAGGGCTAATAGGATTGGCATCTTACTATTGTCAGGAAAACAACAAGTGCAGACTTGGAAACGAAGGAGAATAGAACCCGAAAGTTAAGCGTGCTCGGGCAGGAGTAGTGAGAAGGATGGGTGACCGGTCGGGAAATTAGATGATTTGGAATGATGTGGGGTGATTAGAGATTAGAGGTTAAATTGAGCAGTGATGAGGGGTGGGTGATTAGAGATTAAATTATAACATAATTCAAAAATTTGAAAATCAAGAAAAATTTAAAAAAATTCAATTTTTTTAAAAAATTACCTTTATTCCCGGTTGATGTTACCAACCGGGACTAAAGGTGGAGCTGGTGGAGCTCTAGCCAGCGGCCACGTGGAGGGCCTTTAGTCCCGGTTCCTGATTGAACCGGGACTAAAGGGCCAGCGCATTAGTAACGACCCTTTAGTCCCGGTTCGCCAAACCGGGACAAAAGGCCCTTACCAATCGGGACTAATGACCCTTTTTCTACTAGTGCGGCAGGATCGTCGACGCCTGCTTCAAGACCTTCGGCTTGTTGAGTATAATGATTAGACTGGAAACATATGATATACTAGGAAAGTATCCGAGCTTGTTTGTACTCCAAGATCATGTACTCCTATATATATGCCCATGAGGCTAAACCAATAATACATCGATTCCACCTATCCCTCTCTATTCCCTTCTAACATGGTATCAACCTAACTGACCCAACACTAGCCGTCCCCGCCACCTTCGCCCCTCGAGCAGCCCCGGGACAGTCGGCCTCCATGATCTCCGTCGTTTGCCAATTTCTAGCGCCGTTACCCAAAAGGGATTGACAACCCCTTTAATACGTCGGGTTGCAAGTATTTGTTATTTGTGTGCAGGTGTCATTCACGTAGTGTTGCGTGGTTCTCCTACTGGTTCGATACCTTGGTCTCATCACTGAGGGACACATACCTACCGTTGCTATGCTGCATCATCCCTTCCTCTTTGGGGAAATACCGACGTAGTTCTAGTAGACATCACAGATCCGCATGGACCAGGCCTCCGGCAGGATCGTCAACGCCTGCTTCAAGACCTTCGGCTTGTTGAGTATAATGATTAGACTGGAAACATATGATATACTAGGAAAGTATTCTAGCTTGTCTTGTACTCCAAGATCATGTAGTCCTATATATATGCCCATGAGGCTAAAACAATAATACATCGATTCCACCTATCCCTCTCTATTCCCTTCTAACATGGTATCAACCTAACTGATCCAACACTAGCCGTCCCTGCCGCTTTCGCCCCTTGCATAGCCCCGGGATAGTCAGCCTCCATGATCGATGCCGTTTGCCAATTTCTGGCGTCGTTACCCGAAAGGGATTGACAATCCCTTTAATACGTCGGGTTGCGAGTATTTGTTATTTGTGTGCAGGTGCCGTTCACGTAGTGTTGTGCGGTTCTCCTACTGGTTCGATAACCTTGGCCTCATCACTGAGGGAAATACCTTCCCTTGTTGTGCTCCATCGTCCCTTCCTCTTTGGGGAAGTACCAACGTAGTTCTAGCAGACATCAAAAGGAATTTCTGACACCGTTGCCGGGGAGGATCACGTCACGATAGTCTCCCGGCCACGTGCCAATTTCTGGCGCCGTTTCCGGGGAGACATCATCAACATCTACCAGGTTCCTAATCACAAATCTCATCTCGTTGCAATTTACATTATTTGCCATTTGCCTCTCGTTTTCCTCTCCCCCACTTCACAAAAAATTGCGGTTTTATTCGCTCTCTTTTTCGTTTGTTGTTTTCTTGTCGGATCTGTTTTTGAGTGCAATCTTGTTGTGTAGTCACAATGACTCAAGAGAACACCAAGTTGTGTGATTTCTCCAATACCAACAACAATGATTTTATAGGTACTCCGATTGCTCCTCTCGCCACTAGTGCGGAGTCTTGTGATATTAATACTGTTGTGCTGAATCTTGTTATGAAAGATCAATTTTCCTTTACTCCTAATGAGGATGTCGCGTCCCATCTTAACACATTCATGGAATTATGCGGCATGCAAAAGGAAAAAGATGTGAACAATGATGTTGTGAAGATGAAACTATTTTCGTTTTCTTTGCGAGATCATGCAAAATTCTGGTTTTCTTATTTGCCTCGCAATAGTATTGATTCTTGGGATAAGTGCAAGGATGCCTTTATTACTAAGTATTTTCTGCCCGCAAAAATAAATACCTTAGAAACTAGATGATGAATTTCAAGCAACTTCAACATGAGCATGTTGCACAATCTTGGGAAAGGATGAAATTGATGCTAAGGAATTGCCCAACTCATGGGCTAAATCTTTGGATGATCATACAAAAAATTTATGCGGGGTTGAATTTTGTTTCTCATAATCTTTTAGATTCCGCTGCGGGTGGTACTTTAATGGAAATTACTTTGGGTGAAGCCACCAAATTTCTTGATAATATTATGGCAAATTATTCACAATGGCATACCGAAAGAGCTCCTACCAGTAAAAACGTTAATTCGGTTGAGGAAATTTCTTCTTTGACTGATAAAGTTGATGCTCTTATGAAATTGGTTGCTACTAAAAGTGCCCCTATTGATTTTAATGATGTTCCTTTGTCTACTTTGATTGAGAAAAATAGTGATGCCATTGATGTGAATTTTATCTCATGAAACAATTTTAATAATAATGCTTATAGAGGTAATTTTAATCATAGGCCTTTTCCTAGTAATTCCTATGGTAATCCTTCTTATAATAATAATAGGAACACCTCTGATCTTTAGAACAATATTAAATAATTTATCAACACTCAAAAAGTTTTCAATGCTACAATGGAAGAAAAGCTGAATAAGATTGATGATTTGTCTAGAAGTGTTGATAGAATTTCTCATGCTGTAGAAAATCTCAAGATGAGAACTTTTTTTCCTAAAGTTGAGGAATCAATTAAATCTCTTTATGTTTCTATGGATGAAAGTAAGTAAAGAACCGCTATGCTTAGAGCTAGGAGAGAATTTTTAGAAAAAGCTTTTTCTAGTGATTGCTTTCATAAAAGTGATGAAGATCTTAAAATAATTGGTGTTTCTTCTATTGATTCCTTGTTTTGGAAAATTAAAATTGATGATAAAGGGACTGGAGAAGAGTCAACTTTAGCTAGAAGGCGTCTCGATAATTCAGAGGGTGAAAATCTTGTTGAGAAAATTGATAAAAGTGGGTTTAAAGAGGTCAAAACTTTAACTAGTGATGTGCCCACTCTTTTGGATTACAAAGACTTTAATTATGATATTTGCTCTTTGATTGATTGTATTTCTTTGTATCAATCCATGATGAATTCACCCATGCTTATGAACAAAATAAAGCTTTTACTAAACATATTGTTGATGCTATGATGAAAGCTTTGGAAGAAAAATTGGAATTAGAAGTTTCAATTGCTAGAAAATTACATGATGAGTGGGAACCTACTATCAAATTCAAGTTTAAAAATTATGAGTGTTTTGCCTTGTGTGACTTGGGTGCTAGTGTTTCTACAATTCCGAAATCTTTATGTGATGTGCTTGGTCTTACCGATATTGAAGAGTGTTAATTTGCACTTGGCGGATTCTACTATTAAAAAGCCTAGGAGAAGAATTAATGATGTTCTTATTCTTACAAATTGGAATTATGTGCCCATAGATTTTATTGTTCTTGATATTGATTGCAATCCGTCTTGTCCAATTATTCTTGGTAGATCGTTTTTATGTACTATTGGTGTCGTGGTTGATATGAAAGAAGGCAATATTAAATTTCAATTTCCACTAAGGAAGGGTATGGAACACTTCCCTAGAACAAGAATTAGGCCACCATATGAATCAATCATGAGGGCATCCTATGGATCTAGAAACAAAGATGACAACACTTAGATCCTTGCTTTATGCCTAGCTAGGGGCGTAAAACGATAGCGCTTGTTGGGAGGCAACCCAATGAATAAAATTTATTTTTATATTTTATTTCTGCTCTTGAGTATTCGCACTACTAGGCCACTGTTATGATTGTGTTTTTTGTGTTTAAATTAGTGCTTGTGCCAAGTAAAGCCTTTAGGATTATGTTGGGTGATAGTTACTTTGATCGTGCTGAAAAACAGAAACTTTTGCGCTAACGAAAATAATTTTCATTTTTAACACGAGCGTGATAAAATACCAATTATTTTTGCAGAAGATTAATATACAAATTTCTCACGTTTTACTAAGTTTTCAGAATTTTTGGAGTTATAGAAGTATTCGATATATCCAGATTGCTTCAGACTGTTCTGTTTTTGACAGATTTTGTTTTCTTTGCGTTGTGTGCTTGTTTTGATGATTCTATGGTTTTCTTTGAAGAGTTTTTGCCATAGAAAAATTGGAATAAAGTAGATAGGATGCAAGAATAAAATATGAATGGGTTGCAATAGTACTTATAGTAGTGATTTGTTTTCTTATACTAACGGATCTCACGAAGGTCTTGTTGAGTTTTGTGTGATTGAAGTTTTCAAGTTTTGGTGATGTCACGATGGATGAAGGAACAAGGAGTAAGAAGAGCCTAAGCTTGGGGATGCCCATGGAATCCCAAGCTATTATCCAAAGAGAAGCAAGCAACTAAGCTTGGGGATGCCCGAGTGGCATTCCCTCTTTCTTCTAACGACCATCGGTATTTTACTCGACGCTATATTTTTATTCATCACATACTATGAGTTTTGTTTCGAGTGTCTTGTATGATATGAGTATTTATGCTTCACTTATGAGATTGCTCTAGTGCTTCACTTAAATCTTTATGAGCTGTGGAATTGCTCTTTATGCTTCACTTAAATCTTTATGAGCTGTGGAATTGCTCTAGTGCTTCACTTATATCTTTTTAGCATGGTGTGCTTTAGTATTTGTGAATAAATACTCCCATGCTTCACATAGATTTATTTGAGGTTTAGTAAAAAAATTAAGAAATTCTCTCTTGCTTCACTTAAATTAATTTGAGAGAAAGAAAATATTATGTTCATGATCTTCACTTATATTTGTTTGAGCTTATCAAAAGCAACACATAAAAATTAGTTCAAAGTGATATATATCCAAGAAGGATATAATAAAAACTTTCCTGAAGATCATTGGACAAAATAAACTTGATTCCTTGTAATAGTTTTTAGATATGATGATGTGATATGTGAGTCATGTTGATGAGTAATTATGCTTTGGTAAGAATATTGGTGTTAAGGTTTGTGATTCCCTATACAAGCACGAAAGTCAACAGTTATGCAATGAAATTACATCCTACTTGTGCTGCATTATTCGATTTTAATTATGCTTAATGCTCGCTTATGAGATTTTTTGTTTCTTGGTTGGTCGCTTCTCAATCTTTTGCTAGCCTTCATTTTGCACTAAGTATGATCACTACTTGTGCATCTAAAATCCTTTAAACCAGTTTTGCCACATGAGTCCACCATACCTACCTATATGTGGTATTTTCGTGTCATTCTAAGCAAATTTGTATGTGCCATCTCTAATTTTCAAAATAAATTTCTCTTTTGTGTGCTCATACCGCTCATGAAACGGTAGGGGGTGGCTAATATACTTCCATGCTAGATATGTTATTATCACAATGAGTGTTTATTCACTTGTCATGGATAGTAAAAGTATGGTTGAAAAAGGAATAAACTTTTAATTTCTGTTTGGGAACCGCCTATGATATATCTAGCATGGAAAGTATTAGCAACTACTCGATCGTTCTCGTTGACAGGAAAAGCATGCCTCCCAAAATGTTTTTTATCTCTATCTTTTTCACTTTGAGCTTTGGCACCTCTACAAATCCCTACTTCCCTCCGCGAAGGGCCTTTCTTTTACTTTATGCAATTTTTATTAATTTGAGTCTCCATCTTCTCTTGTAAAGCACCAACTAGGGGGCACTATGATCGTACTTGAGCATCGAGTGTAGATAATATGCGAGTGTGTTTCATGAATGGATCAATGATTGAGCATAATGGGCTAGGGATAACTTATTTTAGCGTTGATATTTTGAAAGACATGGTTGCTTGTTGATATGCTTGAGTATTTGAGTATCATGTCAAAACTAGACTATTGATTTGAACCATATAAAAGTCCAAATGTCCATGCTATAAAGAAAAGAATATGTGATGACATGTTAGGCAACATTCCACATCAAAAATTATGTTTTTATCATTAACCAACTCGAGGACGAGCAGGAACTAAGCTTGGGGATGCTGATACGTCTCCAATGTATCTATAATTTTTGATTGTTCCATGATGTTATATTATCATTCTTGGATGTTTTATAATCATTTTATAGTCATTTTATATCATTTTTGGTACTAACCCATTGACATAGTGCCAAGTGCCAGTTGCTGTTTTTTTGCATGTTTTTTACATCGCATGAAATCAATACCAAATGGATTCCAAACACAACGAAACTTTTTGTGGATTTTTTATGGACCAGAAGACACCAATGGGCCGGAGAAGTTACCTGGGGGTGCCCCGAGGGAGGCACAACCCACCAGGGCGTGCCTGGGGCCCAGGCGCGCCTAGGTGGGTTGTGCCCACCTCGGTGGCCTCTTGAACTGCCTCTTTGCTCTATAAATACCCCAATATTCCAGAAACCATAGGGGAGTCGACGAAAATCAATTCCAGCCGCCGAAAGTTCCAGAAACACCAGATCCAATCTAAACACCATCACGGAGGGGTTCCTCATCCTCATTGGTGCCTCTCCGATGATGCGTGAGTAGTATTTTTTACACCTTCAGGTCCATAGTTAGTAGCTAGATGGCTTCCTCTATCTCTCTTTTGATTTTCAATACAATGGTCTCTTGGAGATCCATATGATGTAACTCCTTTTGCGGTGTGTTTGTTGGGATCCGATGAACTTTGAGTTTATGATCAGATCTTTTTATCCATAAAAGTTATTATAGTCTTTTGATCTCTCATCTGCATGATTGCTTATAGCCTCATATTTCTTCTTCGATATTTGAGTTTTGTTTGGCCAACTTGATCTGTTTATCTTGCAATGGGAAGAGGTGCTTTGTGATGGGTTCGATCTTACGGTGCTTGATCCCAGTGACAGAAGGGGAACCAACATGTATGTATCGTTGCTATTAAGGATAACAAGACGGGGTCTATTTCTACATAAATAGATCTTAACTACATCATGTCATCATTCTTATTGCATTACTCTGTTTCTCCATGAACTTAATACACTAGATGCATGCTGGATAGCGGTCGATGTGTGGAGTAATAGTAGTAGATGCAGGCAGGAGTTGGTCTACTAATCTTGGATGTGATGCCTATATAATGATCATTGCCTGGATATCGTCATGATTATTTGAAGTTCTATCAATTGCCCAACAGTAATTTGTTTACCCACCATTTGCTATTTTCTCGAGAGAAGCCACTAGTGAAACCTACGGCCCCCGGGTCTCTTCTTTATTATATTTGCCTTTGCGATCTATTTTTCTTTACTTTTATTTTCTAATCTATTAAACCAAAAATACAAAAATACCTTTCTGTAATTTATTCTTATTTATTTTATGTCGCGTTCTCGCGTGATCTATCTATCAAATTATTACAACTCTCTCACGTCCGTTTTCCAAATTCTGGCGCAGTTACCCTGAAGAGATTGACAACCCCTTTAATACGTCGGGTTGCGAGTATTTGTTATTTGTGTACATGTGTCATTCATGTAGTGTTGTGTGGTTCTCCTACTGGTCTGATAACCTTAGTCTCATCACTGAGGGACATACCTACCGTTGTTGTGCTGCATCATCCCTTCCTCCTTGGGGAAACACCGACATAGTTCTAGTAGACATCACAGATCCGCATCGACCAGGCCTCCGGTAGGATCGTCGACGCCTGCTTCAAGACCTTCGGCTTGTTGAGTATAATGATTAGACTGGAAACATATGATATACTAGGAAAGTATTCTAGCTTGTCTTGTACTCCAAGATCATGTACTCCCATATATATTCCCATGAGGCTAAAACAATAATACATCGATTCCACATATCCCTCTCTATCCCCTTCTAACACGGTATCAACCTAACTGACCCAACACTAGCCGTCCCTCATCGCTTTCGCCCCTCGCGTAGTCCCGGGACAGTTGGCCTCCGTAATCGCCTCTGGGGACCGCGCCGCCCGTACCTAGGGTTTATCCGCTGGTCGTGTTGACCGCTTGCCCTAGAGTGTCTTTTTCCTGATCATTTGATGCAGATTTTCTCTCGTACCTAGGATCTGAACGACATTGTTTCTCTATTTTCAGAGAGATCGCCATGCATCTGTCGCTGCCACCGGTGAAGCTCCACTGCAACATGCTCGCCGAGGACGCCAGTAAGGCCGCAGTGAAAGACTATGAGGCAAAGAAGACGAAGGCAGACGAGTAGTTAGGCGGTGGTGGAGAAGTCGAAGCTGAAGCTACCTTGTCAGATGCATGGGAAGTAGTGACTCACCATGTACATAGACTGCATAATAAAGAGACAGAGAAAGAGAGGTTGTGATGATGGTGTTGTGGTAGTATTAACAAAACCGGTGTGAGCAATAAGCATTGTGCAGTGTACTATATGTTGTAATCAATCACGTTTGGATTGGAATACATTATTGACTATCTTCAGTGGATGGGGTTCCCGCCACGGTTCCGGGAATGGATCACCGTCTTGATCCGCTCGTCATCTTCGAGGATCCTCCTCAACAGGGTGCTTGGACGTCTCATTATGCATGGATGTGGTTTCCGGCAAGGAGACACAATATCTCCGTTGCTTTTTGTCATCGCTATTGACCCTTTGCAACAACTTCTTGATATTGCTACCCATCGTGGGCTGTTGTACAAGTTTAGGGGGCGAAGGGCCATCTCTCGCACGTCTCTGTTTGCCGATGATGCAGCTGTTTTCATGGCTCCCATTAAGCAAGATATTGACAACTTCGCTCAGATCTTGGATTACTTTGGCAAGGTGACTGGGCTTTGTACGAATTTTCAAAAGAGCTCAGTCGTCCCGATTAGATGCGAGAACATTAACTTGGATGCAACCCTTGATGCGATGCCTATGGCCCGTGCCTCCTTTCCCATCAAATATTTGGGTCTTCCGCTATCAGTCCGGCGCCTGAGGGCAGTGGATCTCCAATTTCTCATGGATAAGGTGGCGGCTAGGCTTGTTCTATGGGATGGCCAAAACATCACCGCCATTGGGCGAGGGGTGCTTGTTAAGTATGTGCTCACCTCTCAGGTGCTCTACCACATCATTGCCAACAACCCTCCCGCAAGCACACTCCTTAGTATTAACAAAATTGAGAGGGTTCTTCTGTGGGCGGGCATGGACAGGACTACCGGGGGAAAATGCAAGGTCATCTGGAATTCTGTTTGCCGCCCCACTGATCTTGGTGGACTGGGAATACTTGATCTCACTAAATTCGCAAGGGCGATGAGGCTTAGATGGCTATGGTTTGAATGGATGGAACCGTCCAAGATGTGGGTGGGTATGGCAAACCCTTGTGGTCAGCGAGATCATGACCTCTTCTATGCATCCTCATGCATCACCATCGGCAAGGGTGCACATGCGCCATTTTGGGACTCCCCTTGGGTAAATAGATAAAAGCCGTCCAACATCGCCCCTCTCATCTTCGAGGCTTCCAAGTAGAAGAAGTGGAAAGTCATGGATGCCATGCATGAAGGAAATTGGCTAACAAAAATCAAGCTCCCCGACAACTGGATGATGGAGCACATTCATCAAGTTGTAACTCTTTGGGCCCGCGTTAGGGCCATACCGATGGTGGCGGACATCAAGGACACCATTATTTGGAAGCACACGACCGACGGGTCATACTCCGCCACCTCTGCGTACCATGCCCAACTTCTTGGGTCGGTGTGCTCACCCATGGGCACCGCGGTCTGGAAGGTTTGGGCCCCCCCTAAGATGAAATTTTTCGCCTGGTTGGCGATCCAAAACCGTGTCTGGATGGCGGATCGGTTGGAAAAAGGGGGGTGGCCTAACCGCGGGCTTTGTCCGCTTTGCAAGCAGACAACGGAGACGGTCGTGCACATCTTCTACAAGTGTCGTTTCTCCATCAGGCTGTGGGGAGTGATCAAGGGCTGGCTCATTCTCGACTTCATTGACTTCTCAACTTGGGGGACTCAACGCTCTATCAATGACCGGTGGATCAACATGTCGGGCGACAGCATGCCGAATCGAAAGGCGATAGCCTCCCTCACCATGCTAACATGCTGGACCATTTGGTGCGAAAGGAACACTAGGGTGTTCCAGCACAAGTCTACTCTTACTTCCATCCTGTTGTCAAGTATACAAGCTGAGGCAAGGCTTTGGGTCACCACGGGTGCAAAACATTTGGGCCACATCATGTCGGGAGAGTAGTGGCCTTGTAATTCTTGTATAGCTTTTCCTTGTAAAAGCAACTCTAAACTTCTTCTTAATTAATGGACGAGGCAAATCTTTTGCATCCATTTCGAAAAAAATCACGTTTGGCTAGCATATACTGTGTTGTTGTCATGCATGGAAGAAGTAAAAATGCAGAAAATTTTAGAGGAAGCGAGACTCTTGTAGAACTTCCAATCTTTCAAGTTGAAATCAGTTAATGACTATCCATTTATGCAATTTGTAGTCAAACACAGCTAATATGCGCTTAATCAACATTAATATAAACATCATATTCGACATTCAAGAGCGCTCTGGCATTTTACAATGCCTCTATTCCTAGAGTTGTCCAACATCAGAATAAACAGTTAGTCTACTTCTTGGTTTCAGGAACCCACAATCATAATTGTTCAATTTTTAGAAATCCACAGGTTTATTGATTCTCAGAAATCTATTGCCCAAACAAAGGGGGCCTAAATATGATCCAATAAAATTCAGCAACTAATAATGGCATCGCTTAATAATTAATGATTGATATGAAGAAATTTGTCAATAAGAGAGCCACAACACTTCCTTCAAAGAATCCAAATAAAAAGAAGTGCCCACAGATAAAGACCATGCTGAAATTTGATATTTATTAATGAAGTAAGAGTCTGGAGAAAACTTTATTAACTTTCATATGTTCACAAATCTATTATGTTTGAACAATGTATGTCTTTGATATATGTGTTTCATTTTATAAATATATATCCACTTCAGTGTTCACGAATCAGGATTCTATATATCTCATCCAAGAGCAGCTAACATTAACATAAGGTCTTGCCCTCCAGGGTTAAATAGTATTATTTCTCAGCATTGTATAAAAACATCCTTTTCTCTGGGTATCTCGAATGCCGGTTCGAGGGTGTGCTTTTAGGTCTTGATCGAGAGTGCTTCCTTTTGTGCCTTGGTTAGCCAAAACTAAATAGCCCAAAGAATCTATGAATTAGCTGCACATTGCATATGACAAATCTGCCAAAGATTTTTGAGTGATATCATGTTTCAGTTAATATATCTCAGAAAACATAGTACATATTAGAGACACAAATATGACTTGATTATGGGAATTGCTAATCATGCATCATAGACTAAATACAAGAAAAAAAATGACCGAGCTACGAGTACAAAACCTAACTGAGCTACTAACTGACAATGAACCTACGTTGTATAGATTTCCCTGCCCAAGAAGGCAACAACAATATAAAAAATTTAAATTTTGGAAACTAACTACCTCAAAAGTTTAAGGAAATATTGAACATTCAAAGTCGATGGCTAGTATATCATGTTACGACACCAATAATAGTCTGAATCTGAATATATAAAACATGCTAGAAAACAAACTAACTTACAAGTGAATATCCAATCGCAAGCCATGGACATCAAAAGTTTTATGGTGCCTTAAACTAGTCCTTCTGTGGTACTCAGACTTGTGTCGGGTAAGAAAGCTATGCACTCCATGGCAGCTGCATAAACTTCCTTTTCTTCCACGACAATTGGCAGCTTTATTAAGTATTTGCTGAATGAACCTTCAACAAGTAGATGCTTGATTCGAGTGTGCCTAAAAACGAACTTCCAACATTTTTTTGTTCCAGCGTCAGTTGATTTTCTGGACCATGTTAATCCAATGGCCTAGCTTCTTCTTCCACCTTCGAAAAATGAAAAATGTTTGTGTTTTCCAATAATGTTCGAGAATTTTTGGAAAATGTTTGTGTTTTTAGCATTAATACAAATTTAATTTTTTTTTTCAAAATTTATTAGCTTTTTAGAAAATACTCAAAAACTTAAAAAATATTCACTTTTTCAAAATTTGATCACATTTTAACCGTGATACAGTAAACCAAACCGCTAAAGTAACCGAAACAAGTACATTAAACCAAATCCCTACAGTAAACCAAACTACCACAGTAAACCGAACCACTGACATACCGTAGTTCAACTGTGTTGCGGTAAACTGTTGCGTTGGTTGCCAATGAGCCGACCCAGTTGGATACCCTAACTGTCGTGCCAGCTGTTTGCCACATGGAGCTACATGTAGGAGGTTCCATTGCGATGTTTGCGCAATAGGAGTACCTGTATTTGTGATGGCATGTATGAAAAGAGTTATAGGTCAGACTGATCCAGTATAGTCAGGCCCATGTTTCATAGAAGACAACTCGCAGCGGGGTAACAAAAGCCCATGTTTCGGCCTGCATATACAAGCAATTTGTTTGAACTTTTATGCGACAGAGCTAGAAGGGTGATGACCCGTGGTGTTAGTAAAAATATTAGAAACTTAGAATTCTATTGTATAACCTAGCCCATTGTCGGGGGACTGATCCACGAACACCTATGGGACCGGCGGGCCGAGTCCCTTTCGGTTCGGCGGGGGCGGAGGTCGTGCAAAGAGCGGATCGAGGCGAAGCACGCGAGCAGTTTACCCAGGTTCGGGCCGCACGGATGTGTAAAACCCTACTCCTGCTTTGTGGTTTGTATTGAGTTCTTGCTCGGGAGCGCGGAGTGCTACAGTACACACCAGCAGCTAACGAGACCGAGCGTGAGTGTTCTGTTTTTTCTGAACCCCTCTCTACGTTGCGCATGGGCCTCCTTTTATATGCTCAAGGGGTCACCGACAGGTGGCAACGGAGACAAAGGGTAAAAATGTAAAAGGTGATGCGGTAGGTACAGCTACCTGCTACAGTGTATCATACCTAACCCTGACGGCAGGGGACAAGGGCCTTAAATGCCCGTCTGCGTCGCCTAAACAGTGTAAAAGGGACTGTCAGGGACGCCACCGCTCGCTACGATGGCAATCTGGTCAGCGCCGCTCGCCACTGCGTACCGCTGGCTGCACAGCTTCCCGCCACGTACGCCTGGAAGGGTCCCAGAGCGACATGTTGGTGGATGTGCTGGAGCGCGGACACAGAGTGGTGGCTTGCCGCGGCAAGCGCCTTGCCGCGGTCGTTGTCTTGTCGCGTCCGGGAGCTTGTCGCTCACCGGGCCTTGCCGGGACGCGTGGCACGCCGCGGCAAGTTCCTCGAGATGCCTTGGGTGGCCTTCCCGGCAAGCTCCTCTTGCCGGGGTCTTGAGGTGCCTTGGTTGGCCTTCCCGGCAAGCTCCTCTTGCCGGGGTCTTGACTTGGATACTTTGTTCTTGAATGGCTCCAAAGGAACCATGGAGGACTTTGGCGGTCACCCGGCAAGCCTTGCCGCGGGATGCTGCGACTGCCCGTGCACAAGTTCGGGATACTAGGGTACCCCTACTCTAGTACACCGACAGGAGCCCCCGGGCCTGGGCCATACATGGTGCCGAGCGCTGTTGGGCCAGGCCCAAAACAGGGCACGGGCACGCGCGGCCTAGGTTACGCCGTATCTCTCTCCGCATCCACCGCGCCCTCCCTGAACGGCACGTGTTGAATGCGGCATCATGGGAGAGATCGTGGGGGGTTTCTTTATTCGGAAATGCGGAACGTCCGCTCCCTCCCTCCTTATAAGCAGGGGAAACAGGGGCAGTTCGCCCATTCGCCGGTTGCTACTCCAATCTCAGAAATCTCCGCCGCTCCCTCATCTTCCCAAAGCCGAAAGAGAGCAGTGCCCCGCCCCCCATGGCCACCAGCACCACCAACGCCATCGACCTCCTCCACCACTTCCGCCATGGCTCCGAAAGCCGACAAGGGGAAAGTTGTGAAGTCGACCGAGGCGCAGCGGCTTGCGGCGCTGCGAAAGGAGCGGGCAGTCTTCCCCCCCCCAAGCTTGCCGCGAAGGAGCTGAGGGAGAACTACTACCTCTTCTGGTCGACGGAGACGCGGGCGCACCCGCGCACGAAGGTACTTCCCGCCGCCGCTTGGAAGAAGGCTCCGAACGGATACCCTTTCTTTGCCTTGTTCTTCTACTGCGGGCTCTGCCCGCCCTTCTCTGAATTCTTCTGCGATATCATGAACACCTATGGGTTCCACCTCCTTGACTTCACCCCGAATGCCGTTCTGACCATGGCAATTTTCGTGCATCTCTGCGAAAACTTTGTCGGAGTCCATCCCAATGTAGCCCTCTTTCGCCATTTCTTTATACCCTGGGTAGAGAGAGGAGAGCCTTTATCCGGCGGAATCGCCTGGATCTCAAGGGCTGGCAAGAAGGAAACTTATCTGGAGGGAGAGTTCCGCGGCAAGTGGGAGGAATGGAGGGCAGACTGGTGCTGGATTGACGAGGAGAACCCGCAGCCGTTTACCACCCGGCGCCAAACCCCAGTAGCACGCGGCAGCGACTGGAGTGACATGGCCCCGGAAGACGACAGACTGAAGATTGCTGTCACCCGGATCCTGTGCCTTAGGCTTGCCGGGCTCACTGTAGGCGCTGTTGGCGCAGATTTCCTTCGCCGCCGCATCGCCCCCTGCAGGAACGGGGGAGGCCCGCCTGGGAGTTCAAGAATGCGGCGGATATCATGAGGCTGCGGCCGGGCCTCAACTTCAACTTCACTGTCCTGGAGCTCAACGCGATGCTCCAGGAGCTGTTCAAGTACGACCCCCAACATCCCGAAGTTTTCAGGTTGCCGGGGGGCATCGTTCCGCTGTGCAATAATTCCTCGCTCGACCGCATCCGGGCAATGATGCCGCAGTGCGACTCGCACGGGATTGTCCCAACTTGGCAAGAGCCTGCGGACGAGGTCGTGCACCAATTCTTTGATGGCTTGGTAGAAGTGGCGATCCGCTCCGACGAGAAGGACAGCCTCACCCGCGACACCACCGATGAGGAGATGACACGCATCGCCACCAGGCTGGAAGAGGCGGCGGCAGCCGCAGCCGCGGGCGAATTTGGATTCACCGTGGAGGAGGCAGATGCAGCAGAGGCGGGAAGCCGTGCCGAGCGAGAGGAGCGCGTCGGCGAGAAAGAACTTGCCAGGCATGGCGCCGGGTCGAGCGAGCCCGCCAAGGATACGAGCGGCTCGCTGGAGATCAACTCGTCTTCCACCTCATCTTCGAACAGCTCGCCGCAAGCAGATCCTCCATCTCCACCAAGAAGGCGCCTTCGCAAGGCCGGGGAGGTAGCGGAGCGGCAGACGAGTCAACAGCCGCCGCGCCGCGTGACACGCTCCATCGCGGCAAGCACCCTTGCCGTGGGAGCATCTCACGCTGCAGCGGTAACTGGAGCGGGGTCCCCCCGGACCACCGCTCCTGCTCCTGCCGCTTCTCATGCCGCGACGACAGCTGGAGTGGGGTCATCGCAGACCACCGCTACTGTTCCCGCCAAGCGGCCAAGGGAAACCTCTCCTCCGCCTCCTCGCGCCGGACGTGAGCCGGACTTCGACTTCTCCGCGTTCAGCTCCGACGAGGAAGAAGAAGAAGAGTAAGATCCTCTTGTTGCAGTTCTTCAACCTTGCTATTTTGTCTTGTATCTCACTTGCTTTACTCTGAACTTATTCCTTTTCAGGACTCTGTCCCAGAGAGCAGCGAAGAGGGCCAAGGTCCCGGTGATTGTCATCGAGGACGAGCCCACCGCGACAGCAGGGGGTGCGCCCGAGACAACCTTGCCAGACCCGGCAACTTTTCTCCAGAGCAGCCCCCAGCGTAAGTATCTGGTTTGCTTTCCGCTGTGAGGCGCGCATGGATACTCTGTTTTTGCTGATATCTGATTGCTGGACTATGTAGGAGCAGAGCAGCCCCACCAGGAGCCAAGGGAGAGTCCTCCGGCAAGGGAGAGCTTTCCGGTAAGGGAGAAGTCTCCGGCAAGGGAGAGTTCTCCGGCAAGGGACAGTACCAGCGGCCCCTCGACGATGGAGACCACGACTGGAGGACCCGGTACAGGTAATCCTCTTGCTTCGAAACTTCCCTTGGGTTCTTCTTCTTTTGATATTCTTCTTGTTGAATATTTGCTTGACTCTTCTCCCTTTTCCGGCCGTCAGACCCATCTGCTGCGGAGCAGATGGAGATCGAGGTTGCCGCCGACGAAGCAGCTGGTGATGGCGATCCCGCCGGCGCAGAGGCCGCCAAGGCTGCCGCCGCAGCAACTGGCGAGGGGTCTGGCGATCGCACTGACGGCCCTGAGGTCGCAGGAGCGCCGGGCGCTACGCCGACCGCCGACCCGTCCGCCGCTGCCGCAGCGCCAGGCTCCGAAGAGCCCCAGCCAGGCGTCTACTTGAAGGCCGGCGATGGCGTCTTCATCAACCTCCCCTGGGCGTCAAGCTCTAGGGCGCCGGTCGAGGGAGAGATCTTCGACGAGGAGGTGCTCGCCTCTGCTGGGCTGATGCTGGTTGACGCGCCAAGCAGCAGCAGCAACGAGTCTGAGGAGGAGCGGCTACTGCGGAAGCTGGTGTCGCTCTACCGCATGCGGCAAGCCAAGCTGGAATCCTGCGAGGCGCTTGTCGCGAAGGCGGGAGCAGACATCGAGAAGCGCGCGGAGGAGCTCGGGGGTTTCCACCAAGAATCCCTCCGGTCCCTGGCGGAGGAGCGGGAGCAGCTCGCCGAAGCGCAGAAGGCCTTCCTCCTCGAGAAGGCTGAAGTGAGAGAGCAACAACGGCTTGCCGCTGAGAAGCTATCCGTGGAGGAGGGCGAGCTGGCGCAGCGGAAGGTCAATCTTGACGCCCACGAGGAGGAGCTTGCCGGGCGCGAGGAAAAACTCGGCGGAGCCCTCAAGCACGCAGAGGATGCTGCCGCCGCCGCCGAGGCTGCCAAGAAGGAGCTGGAGGCGAAGGTGGCGCAGCTGGAGGCCGATCTCGCCAAGAAGGGCAAAGAGCTCAGCGCTGCCAAGGACTCCAACGCGGATCTTGAGTTGAAGCTGACTACTTTGACCAAGACGCTGGATGGCACCAAGGAACAGGAGGCGGCCTTGAAAGAAGAGATCAAGGCCGACAAGGCGTTGCTGGAGAGTGTTGCCACCACCCAGAACGCTTTCAAGGAGACTGTGGAGCACTGGACGGAGAGTCTTGTGAATGCTGCCACAGACATTGACAGGGAGTTGGCGCAGCTGGGGATGGAGGATCTCGGGTATCCTTCCGACGAGAACCTCCAACCCAGCGCCAAGCTCGTCTTGTTCTTCAAAGGCGTGGCGACGGCCCTTCAGTGGCTCCGGGAGAAGATCCCAAGGCAGCTGGCCGACGAGTCGCGCAAGATCTGCGCGGGAGCTCTTCAGAAAGTGTTGGTGAAGGTGGCCTTCCGCAATCCGGGCCTCAACCTCACCAACGTCCTCAAGACCCTGCCGCCGGATGCTGATCTCGAGGCGCTCAAGACCCTCGTCGCACCCATTGTGGACAAGGTAAGCGGGATCAAGAGGATCGAAGGCGATCGCGTAGACTAGGCCGCCTGTTTCTTCTTTTCTTGTCGCTGCTGGTCATGTTACGAGAACAATCTGTTAGGGCCGCGACAAGCTATATATAGCTCTATTCTGGGTAATGATTGCAATGTTATTCCCTTTACTTGATTACTCCTTTGTATATTTTTGCCCTACGCTTTCAGGGAACTTGCCGGTGCAGGCACCTTAGCCGTGAGCGCTGAGTGCGGGACGTCAGCAGCCTGCTGGCAGTGCCGCTACCGACAAGAAACCTTGTCGCAACTAGTCGCAGCTCACTTAATCTGTTGAGCGGACTCGAAACAAAGTAAGGGCGCAACTAGCTGCGAGTTGGTTCCTCCGCGCACATGTTTTCCATACAAAGTGCGGTCGTTCAAGGGAGATAACTTAAAAATTAAAAAAATCTGATTGCTCAAACTTTGGCAACTTAGCTTTTCTGTTGTTTGCTTCCCGGCAAGGAGAAACTTTCTTGAACGACGCCTGGTCCATACCATTATCTTCTCCTTTCCCCCCGGCAAACTTGTGGGCGAGGGAACCTTCCTTTCCTTGAGAAAAAAAGAAAGAAGAGAAAATAAAGATATGGAGCCTTACGGCTCGTTATTGCTTACCGGGGAGTAGGTGCTGCACAAAGTGTCAGATAACACATGCAAAAAATAGAAAGCATGAAATTGACAAGATGTGCGAAGCACCTGAGCTTTACTTATGCACGGGGTCTGCGCCCGGCTTTGTACAAAGGATTACATGCAACAGCGGCAAGACTTGTACAAAAGGTGGTTGCCGGAGCAGGTTCTGGCAACCGCGCCTTACGGGTAAAACTTACGAAGATGCTCAATATTCCAGGAGTTGCTCACCAGAATGGCATCTTCGGTCTCAAGGCGGACAGTGCTAGGCCTAGTGACTCATTTCACCCGGTAAGGGCCTTCCCACTTTGGCATCAACTTGTTGGAATTCTTGGCGGACTGAACACGCCGAAGAACAAGGTCGCCTTCCTTGAAACTTCTGGCATTAACTTTGCGGCTATGGTAGCGGCGCAAAGCTTGCTAGTAGCGAGCAGCTCGCACAGCAGCCTGAAGACGGTCTTCCTCAAGGAGCAGCGCGTCATCTTGTCGCAGCTGCTCTTGCTCAAGCTCATCATAAGCGAGCACTCGAGGTGACCCGTATACGAGTTCTGTGGGGAGAACTGCCTCAGCTCCATAGACTAGAGCGAAAGGTGTCTGGCCAGTGGCTCGATTTGGCGTCGTCCTGATCGACCAAAGAGCCACCGGCAGCTCCTCGATCCAGTTTTTTCCGCACTTGTGCAGCCTGTCGAAAGTTCTGGTCTTGAGTCCTCGCAACACTTCAGCATTTGCCCTCTCCGCTTGACCGTTGCTTCTCGGGTGAGCAACAAAAGTGAAGCAGACCTTGGCGCCAAGATCTTGGATGTACTGCATGAAGGTGCGGCTCGTGAATTGCGTACCGTTGTCAGTGATTATCCCGTTAGGGATCCCGAAGCGGCAAACAATCAACCTGAAGAACTTGACTGCTGACTGTGCTGTCACCTTCCTCACTGGTTCCACTTCCGGCCACTTTGTGAACTTGTCGATTGCAACGTACAAGTACTCAAAGCCCCCGATTGCTCGGGGAAAGGGGCCGAGGATGTCGAGCCCCCAGACCGAAAATGGCCAGGATAAAGGGATCGTCTGGAGATCTTGAGCTGGTTGGTGTATCTGCTTGGAATGGAACTAGCACGCTTCACACTTGGTTACTTGTGCAGTTGCATCCTGGAGGGCTGTCGGCCAAAAGAAACCTTGCCGGAACGCTTTGCCGACAAGTGCTCTTGCGCCAATGTGGTGACCACATATGCCTCCATGTATCTCTGCCAACAGCTTTTGTCCGTCTTCCCGGTGAATACACTTCAATTTCACACCGTTGAGTCTTCTTCTGTACAGTGTCTTGTCGACAAACTGGTACATACTTGACTGCCGGGCTACTCTTTCCGCTTCTTCTTGCTCTTCGGGAAGTTCTCCTATCTGAAGGAAACGGACAATCTGCTGCGCCCAAGCTGGAGCTTGAGGCTCGACAACAAGGACTAAAGGCAAATCTGCTGCTGCGGGAACATCCGCTTCTACGGTGAGAACCTACGGCTCTGCCGAAGCTTGACGTTCCCCGACAAGCTTGCCGGAGCAAAACTTGTCGGGAGCTTCTGCTTCAACGGAACAAACCCTAGGGCTTGTCGGAGCATATTGCTCCCCAGCGCTTTTGGCGTTGATCCCAGCTGCTGCGGGAACATCCGCTTCTACGGCGAGAACCTGCGGTTCTGCCGGAGCTTGACGTTCCCCGATAAGCTTGCCGGAGCAAAACTTGTCGGGAGCCTCTGCTTCAACGGAACAAACCCTAGGGCTTGCCGGAGCAGACTGCTCCTCAGCGTTCTTGGTGTTGATCTTGGGGACCTTCTTGGCGGCAGCTTCGGGAAGCTCTGCCGGAAAATAGTCACCAGAAATCAACTTCCTCTTCTTGCTCTGTCCAGTTGATGGCGTTACGGATGGTTGAGTCAGCTTGAGCACAAAGATCCCTGGTTCCACAGGTAACTTAAGTGCTGCGCACTTTGACAGGCCATCGGCAATGGTGTTCTGAGCTCTTGGAACATGCTCCATCTGTAGGCCGTCAAAGTGCTCTTCTAGCTTTCTCACTTCGTCGACGTAGGCTTCCATCAACGGACTCTGATAGCTCTTGTTCACTTGGCGAACGACAAGCTGCGAGTCACCCCTGACAATGTGCTTCTTGATCCCAAGGTCTACCGCGATCCTGAGACCGGCAAGCAAGCCTTTACACTCTGCAGTATTGTTTGTTGCTTGCTCCCTGGGAAAGTGCATCTGGACTACGTACTTGAGGTGCTCTCCGGTGGGTGCGACAAGCAGTACGCCAGCACCGGTGCCTTGCAGCGAAAAGGCACCATCAAAGTACATCAGCCACTCTTTGCTTGCTTCGTCGACGGGGATGCTCGTTTCTGGAATTTCTTCATCTGGTGTTGGCGTCCATTCTGCTATGAATTCTGCCAATGCTCTGCTTTGGATAGTTGAAGTACTCTCCAACTTGAGGCCAAAGCTTGACAGATCCAGTGCCCACTCAACAATCCTGCCTGTCGCTTATGGATTCTGTAGTATTCTCTTCAGCGGAAAGCGAGTGACAACTGTGATCTCATGTGCTTGGAAGTAATGGCGCAACTTTCTCGAGGCCATGAGAAGGCCGAAAAGCAATTTCTGCACACCAGAGTACCTTGACCTAGCCCCCTGCAGAAGGGAACTGACAAAGTAAACTGGGCGCTGCACCATTTTCTTCTGTATCTCCTCGCGCGCCTGCGCAGATCCATCCTTGTCGGGACCAGAGCTTGTCGGGGAAGCCCCCTGCTTGTCGCTGGATGCGCTTGCCGTGGTTGCTGGCTCGTCATCTGCCTCCCTCTCCGCTACTAACGCAGCACTAACCACTTGATTGGTTGCTGCTATATACAGCAGCAACTTCTCTTGTGGTTTAGGTGCGACAAGTATTGGAGGGGAGGACAGGTATCTCTTCAAGTCTTGCAGCGCAGCCTCCGCTTCCGGAGTCCATTTCATTGGACCTGCCTTTTTCAATAATTTGAAAAATGGCAGGGCGCGCTCAGCAGACCTAGAGATAAACCTGCTGAGAGCAGCCACGCAACCGGCAAGTCTTTGTACATCCTTGACGCGCTTTGGTGCTTCAATCTACTCAATGGCCTTGATCTTGTCGGGATTGGCTTCAATTCCCCGCTGAGACACGAAGAACCCGAGAAGCTTGCTGGAGGGGACTCCAAACACACACTTCTCAGGGTTGAGCTTGAGGCTGATCTTGCGCAGATTTGCAAAGGTCTCGTCTAAATCTTGAATCAGAGTTGCCTTGTCCTTGCTCTTGACCACTATATCATCCATGTAGGCTTCCACATTCCTGTGTATTTGTGGCTCAAGAGCGACATGGACTACTCTTGCAAATGTTGAGCCAGCATTTTTTAATCCGAAAGGCATCCGTATGAAACAGTACGTGCCACATGGAGTAATGAATGCGGTCTTCTCCTCATCCTCTTCTGCCATGAAGATCTGATGGTATCCTGAGTATGCGTCAAGAAATGAAAGCAAATCACATCCGGCTGTGGAGTCAACAATCTGGTCAATGCGCGGCAAAGGAAATGGGTCTTTGGGACAAGCTTTGTTAACATCGGTAAAGTCGATACAAAGTCTCCATTTCCCGTTTGCCTTGCGCACGACTACAGGATTGGCCAACCACGTAGGATGGAGCACTCCTCTGACAAGGCCTGCTGCTTCCAACTTCTTGATTTCTTCTGCGATGAATTCTTGGCGCTCCACTGCTTGCTTCCTGACCTTCTGCTTGACGGGCCGCGCATGAGGACAAACGACAAGGTGGTGCTCAATTACTTTCCTGGGAACACCGGGGATGTCAGACGGTTGCCACGCAAACACGTCGACATTCGCCCGCAGGAAAGTAATGAGCGCGCTTTCCTATTTAGGGTCGAGATAGGCACTGATGGTGAAGGTACCACCAGTGCCGTCCTCCTTGGCGGACACCTTCTTGGTCTCTGGCGGAGCCGCCATTGTCTTCTTACACTTGCCGGTGGAGCTCGATGGTGCGTCCTCGATGGCAGCGCAGCACTCCGAAGAGGTGCGCTTGCCGGAGTGGGCATCAGAACTCTTGCTGGACTTGGTCTTCTTCTTCCCCCCGGGAGCTTCAACGGCAAGTGACTTGCGGTCTATTGCGGCTGCCGCTTCCCGGTAGATCTTGTCGGCGCAGATAAGAGCATCCTTCTTATCGCCGGGGACAGAGATGACGCTTATCGGGCCTGGCATCTTCAACATGTTGTATGCGTAGTGAGAGGCTGCCATGAACTTGGCGAGTGCTGGACGGCCAAGTATCCCATTGTAAGGCAATGGAATATCGGCAACGTCAAAAGTGACCCTCTCAGTCCTGAAGTTCAGCTCGCCGCCAAATGTTACTGGCAACGTGACCTTCCCCTTCGGCTTGCTCCTTCCCGGGTTAATTCCTTGGAATGTGCCGGTCTCTTCAAGCTCGCTGTCAGGGATCTGGAGTTTCTGGAGTACAGCGGAGGAGATCAGGTTCAAGCCGGCCCCACCGTCAACTAACATCTTAGTGACCTTGAGGTTGCGGATAGTTGGTGAAACCAACATCGGCAAGCACCCGACCGCAGTTGTGCGGTCAGGGTGGTCCTCAATATCAAAGATGATAGGCGTGCTGGACCATTTCAGAAGCTTGCGTGACTCGACAGGTGGTTCTGCCGCATTGACTTCCCGCACCCACTGCTTGATTTGGCGGTGCGAAGTATGCAGAGAAGCACCGCCGTCAACGCAAAAGACTTCTGTGGCTTTCTGGAACTCCTGCTCACTGGTCTCGACATAATCCATGTCTTCGTCATCGTCGTCATCTTCATCCTTGTCGCGGCCACGGGGAGGTCTGTCTCCTTGCCGCTGCTTGGCCTTGCCGCGGCGTCCTCCCCGGCCGGCACGCTTCTTGCCAGATTCTCCAGCACCTCCTTGGGCCCTCTCCTTGTCTCGTCGCTCGTACTCAGCCTTTTGCTGCTGGACAAGCTGCTGACCTTCTTGCAGCTCTGGAGGTCGTGGCCCTTGGTGCGGTGGATCTTGCAGCACTGCTTGTCGGTGCCGTCCTGCTTGTCGGCGACCGCCATAGCCTGGCAGTTGGTGCATGCGGCAATCTCCTTGCCGGAGCTACCAACTTTGGCTTTCTTGGCGCCACCTTCGTTGCCGGACTGCTCAACGACTAGTACATCTTTGCCTTTCTTCTTCCTGTTCCGCCGTCGGTTTTTCTTTGCTGGGGCAGCATCCTCACTGTCAGATCCGCCTGCTCCTATATTCTCTCCGGGGATTTTCCTCCCTTCTTCAGCACGTGCACACTTGTCGGCCAGGGCATACAGCTCACTGACGTCTCTGATCTTGCACATCGCCATCTCCTCCCGCATCCTGCGGTTACGCACTTCTGATGGAACGCGCTGATGACCGCGGCAGGGTGGACATCTGGGATGTTGTGCTGCACACGGCTGAACCTCTGAATATACTTGCGCAGGGGCTCTCCTTCCTTCTGGGCGAGCAGATGAAGGTCACTCTCTTGGCCATGAGGTTTGTGGCCGCCTGTAAAGGCGCCGACAAACTGATGGCATAGGTCTGCCCAGGAGGATATGGAGTTGTCCGGCAAGTGCATGAGCCAGGACTTGACGTTGGGTTTGAGCACCAGCGGGAAGTAGTTGGCAAGGATCTTGTCGTCCCGTCCCCTGGCAGCATGCACCGCGATGGTGTAGATGCTGAGGAACTCCGACGGATGCGACTTGCCGTCATACTTCTCTGGTACGTCTGGCTTGAAATTCTTCATGCTGGGCCACTGGACTTGCCGCAGCTCACGAGTGAACGCAGGGCAACCTACCGCGTACGGCAAGTCGCCTGGTTCCCCTGGCGCATGCATGTCGACAGAGGGCCCAGCGCGCTGGTCTGATTGACGTCGCGCTTCTCTTCGGCGCTCGATGCGAGTACGAGCGTCTTCTTGCTGTCGTTCGTGAAGAACTTGGCGCTAATCGCGACGAGCTCGTGGATCTGGTGACGCGGTGGAGTCGCTGCCGAGGTGGATCCGGTGAGTCGGCGACCTTGGCCTTCGGGGCGGAGAGTGCACAGTGGTTGCACCCCCACCGGTCTTGTCACCACCGGCTCGTGCCTGGCTGACTTGCCGCGGCTGCGACGTGCTCGGCTGCCGCTGAGTGTCGCCGTTGGCGAAGCCGATGAGATTCTGAATGGTGGCCCTCCAGTCGTCAATCTTGCCAGCCGTTGGAGGGTAATCCAGGAGCAGTTGAGCTCGCGCCAAAGCTTCTACCGCAGTGGCGGGTGGCGGTGGCGAACGGTGCGAGGAGTGGGATATGCTCGGACTTCTAACTATGTTAGAAGGAGCAGTATCCCGTCCAGGCGACCGTGCCTCGCTCATGCCAGCATGTTGGTGTGCATGCTGGTCTGGAGCACTCCGAGACCCACCAGCTCGATCTTGGTCTAGCAAACGCATGGTACCGTGAGTACCATGATGCTGCCGGTCCCGCGCCTCCTGAGATGGGCGCGGTGCATGTACGGACGCCGAGGTCTTGGAGTGCGCCCGGTCCTTGTGGGAGCCGGCTACGCCGCCGATGGGCAGCGCAGCCTTGTCCTTGGACCTGGCGGCACCGTGAGCTCCCTCGTCGACGCCCGTTCTTCCGCCGGCGTCTGCCCCATCAGCCGCTTGCTCCGGCGATGGTGGGTTCGGCACGGTCGGAGCAGCCTCCTCCGAAGCCTTGTTCTTCGGCGGCATGTCGATGAAGATGATGAAGATCTAGCTTGTGTGGACGCCGGATCTGGTTCACACAACCTCGACGCCCCCTACCTGGCGCGCCAAAGATGTCGGGGGACTGATCCACGAACACCTATGGGACCGGCGGGTCGAGTCCCTTTCGGTTCGGCGGGGGCGGAGGTCGTGCAAAGAGCGGATCGAGGCGAAGCACGCGAGCAGTTTACCCAGGTTCGGGCCGCACGGATGCGTAAAACCCTACTCCTACTTTGTGGTTTGTATTGAGTTCTTGCTCGGGAGCGCGGAGTGCTACAGTACACACCAGCAGCTAACGAGACCGAGCGTGAGTGTTCTGTTTTTTCCGAACCCCTCTCTACGTTGCGCATGGGCCTCCTTTTATATGCTCAAGGGGTCACCGACAGGTGGCAACGGAGACAAAGGGTAAAAATGTAAAAGGTGATGCGGTAGGTACAGCTACCTGCTACAGTGTATCATACCTAACCCTGACGGCAGGGGACAAGGGCCTTAAATGCCCGTCTGCATCGCCTAAATAGTGTAAAAGGGACCGTCAGGGACGCCACCGCTCGCCACGATGGCAATCTTGTCAGCGCCGCTCGCCACTGCGTACCGCTGGCTGCACAGCTTCCCGCCACGTACGCCTGGAAGGGTCCCAGAGCGACACGTTGGTGGATGTGCTGGAGCGCGGACACAGAGTGGTGGCTTGCCGCGGCAAGCGCCTTGCCGCGGTCGTTGTCTTGTCGCGTCCGGGAGCTTGTCGCTCACCGGGCCTTGCCGGGACGCGTGGCGCGCCGCGGCAAGTTCCTCGAGATGCCTTGGGTGGCCTTCCCGGCAAGCTCCTCTTGCCGGGGTCTTGAGGTGCCTTGGTTGGCCTTCCTGGCAAGCTCCTCTTGCCGGGGTCTTGACTTGGATACTTTGTTCTTGAATGGCTCCAAAGGAACCACGGAGGACTTTGGCGGTCACCCGGCAAGCCTTGCCGCAGGATGCTGCGACTGCCCGTGCACAAGTTCGGGATACTAAGGTACCCTACTCTAGTACACCGACACCCATGTATTGTGTTTTACTAATAAAACAAACACCCTTATAGTATTAGGTTCAATTTTATTTTATATGACGGTTCCACATTCTTATTAATCCCGGGTTTTCATAACATTAAAAATAAAAAGAGATGCACAAAGTAGTATGCTTATATCTGAACGCATGATTATGCAACCATACATATGCAAAATATATCTATATAGTATAATCGCTAGGTTCAATGTTTGACTTTGCCCTAGTGCCTCTCATGGGAGATGTCAGGTGCTGGCAAAACATTACTACAATGTCTAGTTGACATGTCATACATGGAGTAAGGTGAGTACGAGAATAACTGAACTGTGATCAAAAGGATCGAAATAAGGCTAAAATTACGATTTGAAAATAAGCAATCCCTCCCTCGTACACGTATACATTTACTAAATTGATTCTCCATCTTCCAACATTTTAATATGTGTTGTCTCATTTTGTCACATTATTTGACAGAATATACAACTTTTGCATACCGATGGAAATTAATCGACCAAAGAGAAGAGCAGGCATAATCACTCTCATCACCGTTTGACTATGGCCCTTTACTAAGTACATATCATGCAAATAAACTGGATGCACTCTATGTAACGATAGTATACCAAGAACAAACGAAAATTCAATACTTTCTTTAGGGGGTAAAAATTCAATACCTTGATGATTGTTGATTCAAAGAATAAAAAAGCAATGATAAAGTTTTGAGAACAAACCTCTCGCTGTAATTATGCATACTTTGAGAGTTTTCTAGTATATTGATAGATATCCATTTGATTTACTGATGCTTAACTAAAATTATGCAATCTAGAATCCTTTATTAGCTTTCGAGCTCTCTCCCATGACATTTAATGATATTGATAGGAACACATACATATATTTAAATTAATATGTAATGACTTGAAGTCTTGGTGCTTCTATATTTTCCTTGATCTAGGAAAAAACATTTTAAGTAGAATGTTTCAAGAAACACTATCCGCAAAAAATAAGTAAATCACTTTGCATTTAATATTTTCTAAAATTTGAGTGTAGGTGCATTCTCCAAGACTTGTGTTAAAATAGTACACAAAATATATTATATCTTATTACTGAGCTGTATTATGTGGCTAATACCATAAAATTATAATTATTAATATTGTATGTGAAGAATGAGCTATAAATAAGTAAAAATATTTAATATAAATAAGTAAAGAATGTTAGTTAGGATAATTTAGAAAGACACTTCGCACACATGTTGGGGTTGATAGCTTCATCCTCCTCCTTAAAGAAGTCAAAAGTGACTTCACGGAGGAGGGGAGCTAGGGAGCGCTGCACGACAGCTGGTCTTCTCTTATCGAGCGGAAACCGCTATGGAAGCAGTGAAGTGTCGGCCGGGCGGCGGAAGGGTCGACTAGGCGAGTTTATTTGCGAGCTAGGATTTTTAATTGTTAAATATTTTATCTAATTGTAATATATGATAAACAAATTTAAATTAACATTGAACATATTTGTAATATGCATATTTTTTTAATACACGATGAAAATTTTATAATGCACGGTGAACTTTTTCATAATGTGCGGTGAACTTCTCTAAATATATGATGAAATGTTTTATAATATGCAGTGAAATTTTCATATAATACACAAAAGAATGAGGAAAAAAACAGAAATGAAAAGGAAAAAAACATGAACAAAATAGAACCGTAACTAAAAATCCCTAGATGAGGATAAAAACCCGCAGAAAACAATGAAGGAAGCAACAACGATCAAACATCACGTGAATCATGTAAGTGGGCTGCCTCAACCGGAGGCTTTCCCTAGAAGCGATGACTATTTGGCACCCGCGGGTGGCATATAGGATTGGCCACACCGCACACCCCGCGCTGCATACCGCAACGCTAGGCTACGCATCACCCCGAGCGAGCTGTATATAAACCCGCTGGGCCAAGCGAACTTTGTTCTATCCTCTCCTCTGATCGACCTCTGCCTCCGTGTGACACGAGGAGAAGTGATGAGTATACAACAAACAAGAGAAAACCCGACCACAGTGACATATGTGACTCGGAGGATACTTACCCCATCAGCGACTTGCTAGCGCTCAGTTCCAACCTATCGGATCACTGACCCCTTCTCCTGACCTGCTCTGTGGATAGGCCAAGATAGCTTCACTTTCGTTTCGAGGATTTCTGGGTCAAGCTGCCGGGTTTTATGGAAACAGTGAAGGTGGCCTGGGAGGAACAAGTCTCTAGTAATGATCCCCTGAAGATTTTCAGTGTGAAACTGCAACAAACCGCGAAGGCTCTCAGAAGTTGGGGTCAAAGGAAACAGAGCCATATGACCACCCTTTTTCAGATTGCAAATGAGCTGATTTTGCGTTTAGATGGCACATAGAAAAAAAGATCTTTGTCGAAAGAGGAACGTAAGCTAAAGGCTTTTTTGAAGGGCAAGTGCCTGGCGCTCGCTTCCTTGGAGAGGGCGCGTCTCCGACAGTGTGCCAGAGCGAGAGACCTTTTGAAGGGGGATGCTAATTCCAAGTACTTTCACTTGAAAGCTAATGGACGACGTCGAAAGCATCAAATTCCTTTCTTCAAGGATGGCGATTGCATGGTCTCAACCATGGAGGACAAACTGAATCTAGCACGGAGTTTTTACTGTGGTCTTATGGGCACGCCACTACTAGGAAAACGACTATAGCTAATATGGGCATTAATGGCGCACCATGTATGTGGTGCGCCACTGCTATATAGCAGTGGCGCACCAGATACAGGTACGCCATTAATGTCCACATTACTAATGGCGCACCTGGTGTGTGATGCGCCATTACTAGTTTTGAAAAAAAAGATTAAAAAAATTGTTAGCAGTGGCGCATCAGTGGATAGTGCACCATTACAAGTTTTAAATAGTAATGGCGCACTATCCATTGGTGCGCCACTACTAACATGTTCTTTTTCCAAAACTAGTAATGGCGCATTTTTAGGTGGTGCGCCATTGGTAACTTGGAAGCAGCTAGATATTTTGGACAACCACCTACCACACTCACTTTCCCCACTTCATTCTCTCCACCTCTACCAAGCTTGGTCTCGGCTGCCTCCTCCTCCTCCTCACCTCATTTGCACCATAGATTCACCCAAATTAAGTGGTTAAATTTCCCTTTTTTGATAGGTAAGTGTAACGCCCCGAGACCGATGCGCGAGAATACTTCCATATGTTCCGGGTTTCGCCGTGTGTTTCATTTGTGCCTGCCCTCTTATTTTTGCATTGCATCATGTCATCATGCCATCATCTCGTAAATCTTTTGCAACTCAACTAAATAAATGGCATGGATCTTTGATCCATTTAAATCGAGGGAATTCACATGGTAATTCTCTTTATAACATATCCTCCCGATATTAGGGAGCTATATTAAATATTTCATTTGTTGGAATTAACCGGAACACACTTGCAAAATAAATCTCAATGCCTTTGTTATCACAAACTCTTGGCTTCTAACTTTGCCATATATCCTTTCGTCATTTTCCGGAGCTCCACCTAAATTCTGAACATTTTTGGACATTTCTAATTCCTAGCCCTTGTTCAAACCTTTTCAATTAAATTCAAATGACTTTGAATTTAATTCTTGCAATCATGTCCACTCCTACTTTTCTTTGACCGTGCACATTTTTGTGAGTCCGCGGAAATTAACCACATGCCCTAATTCTTCTTCCAACCTTCTCTTGTCTTCTTTCCTTTCTTCTAGTTCTCTGTTAACGAAAAGAGAGAGGAGAAAGAGAGAAGCCCAGCCGCCACTTGTGTCCAGCCAGGACCATTTTGGCCCAACCAACAGCCCAGTCATCCCCATATTAACCCTAGCATCCTCCCGATCCCCTCGCTCTCTCCCTCGATGCCCCCTCCAGCGCCGCCAGGAGCCCCGATCCCCATCTCCCTCCGCCCGATCTCCTCCTCACCCTCCCGCTCTCCTAGCGCGCGCCCCTTCGCCTGCCTGCTCCCTCCTGCTTCTTCGACCTCGCCTTGCCCCGCGACCCCGCCACCACTTCGGCCAGCGAGCCCATGCTCCAGCACCGCGCCGCTGCACCCTTGTTGCTCGCGACCGCCATGGGTGCCTGCAGGACAATGCCGCTGTCCTCGTGCTACAACGCTGCCGGCAAGCCCTACCTCTATCACCTCCTTCCCACGCGTGAGATGCTCTCCACCGACAGCCACCTCCCGCTCGCCTCCTTCTTTTCTTGCTCGTGCGCCAGCGACCATGGCTGCCTCGTCATCAAGCTTGACTTCGCCTCCCTGGTGGCCGACTGCCTCGACCTCCTCTGCAAGGTGAAGCCACACCCGCGCCAAGTTACTTGCTCCTTCTCCACGCCCGTGCCAGCGACCTCCTCATCGTCTTCAACAGGAAGACGCCGCCAAGCTTCGCCCCTGGCCCTGCTTCTCCTCGCTGAGGTCATGGATGCCTGCGACCTCGCCGCCAGCCGCTGTCGACCTCGCCGCCTTCCTGCATGTGCGTGCCTCGCTGCTGGTCTCATGCCAGAGGTCCCGCTCCTCACGGCCATGGTGTCCGTCGTGACTGTACACACCTTGCTGCTGCTTCGTCGGCCGCCTCCCTTCGTTGACCACCAAGAACCGAGGCCTGTTGTGTTGCTTTGTTTGGGATGCGTCAAGTTCCTCTACTAGCTGTGTCAAGTTCCTCTACTAGTCGTGCACGCCTCTGGATTCGTCCAAGTTCCGACGATGCTTTTGTACAACTACGCCGCTGAGACCAAGACCGGCAAGTCCACACGGGAGCCCGAACGACTACTTCCACGATGATGCGAGTACAAGTACCGCGACACCCAGATCCCTCGGATCAGTCAAGTTCATCTATGAAAACATGTATGACCATCGTCGAAACTGCAAAGTACCTCTACCCGCGGATATCGCCAAGTACCACGATACCGACGACATCCACTACTACTGCCGCCGAGGGTTTCGTCAAGTTCAACTTCTTCGGCTGCGAAACGTGTACCACTACTGTCGCCCGAACGTCTACGGAACATATACCACGACCATCGCTGAAGACCCCGTGGACGTCAGGTTCCGTGTCGTGACCCCGAACATCTACGGACATGAACCACTACTTCCCTCGATGACCCGTGAACGTCAACTTCCCCTACACCGCATCGAACTTGAACCCCTCCGATAACGCACGCTTCAAAGGTATAACCACCGAGATCGGCGTCCAAGAACGAATGCTTGTGTTGTATGAGACGCACCCTTTGTCTGCACCGTGTCCCTTTTGTCACTCGTTTCCATGCCCCTAACCCGTGGGAACCCGGCTACCGGGAGCACCCCACCGTTCATCGCATGACACGCTCCCGTAACTTTCTTTTGCACCGACGTCTCAATGAGTTGTCGGAACCGAAACGTTGTCGTGGCACCGTTTCGTTATCGTCGCCATGGCACCCCTTTCATTTCCGCCACGATGACAAATGTTTCATAATGCTCTTGTCAACTTTTAATAAAAATCGCATAAACTTGTTCATGTCATTCGCGTCATGATAACAACAATTAAAATGTTTAGATTGTTGTTGCACCAAATTACTAATGCATATGGGGTTTTACCGGATTTGTTGTTTGTTATATCTGGCCCCATTTAAATTGTTTAGATGGTATAGTTTTTTTATGCTTCACATCTTGCCATGTTAACCAACATTTAATATTGTTGAGTATCTAACCGAGAGTGAACTAAATAAGTCATGTGGTGTTTCGTCAACATGCAACTCCGTTGCATAATGAGCTCCACTTAATTTGTAGGATTGTTTGTGCACCTTGCCATGCCATGCCTCATTAAACCGGACATGCATCATACTTGTTGTGCATCATGCCATGTTGTTGTAGTGGTTGTTTACTATGTTGTTTGCTTCTTTCCGGGTTACCTCTCGCGTTAGCTTCGGTTTCGTTCCGGAGTTGTGAGGCTCCGTTCATCTACGTCCGTTGTCTTCTTCATGGACTCGTTCTTCTTCCTTGCGGGAGCTCAGGCAAGATGACCATACCCTCGAAATCACTTCTATCTTTGCTTGCTAGTTGCTCGCTCTTTTGCTATGCCTATGCTGCGATACCTACCACTTGCTTATCATGCCTCCCATATTGTTAAGCCAAGCCTCTAACCCACCTTGTCCTAGCAAACCGTTGTTTGGCTATGTTACTGCTTTGCTCAGCCCCTCTTATAGCGTTGTTAGTTGCAGGTGAAGATTGAAGTTTGTTCCTTATTGGAACATGGAGATGTTGTTCCTTGTTGGAACATGTTTACTTGTTGGGATATCACAATATCTCTTATTTAATTAATGCATCTATATACTTGGTAAAGGGTGGAAGGCTCGGCCTTATGCCTGGTGTTTTGTTCCACTCTTTCCGCCCTAGTTTCCGTCATATCGGCGTTATGTTCCCGGATTTTGCGCTCCTTACGCGGTTGGGCTATAATGGGAACCCCTTGACAGTTCGCCTTGAATAAAACTCCTCCAGCAATGCCCAAAATTGGTTTTACCATTTGCCACCTAGCCTTTTCTTTCCCTTGGGTTCTGCAGACTCAAGGGTCATCTTTATTTTAACCCCCCAGGCCAGTGCTCCTCTGAGTGTTGGTCCGAACCGAGCTGCCTGCGGGGCCACCTCGGGGAAACTTGAGGGTTGATTTTACTCGTAGCTAGTCTCATCTGAGTGTGCCCTGAGAACGAGATATGTGCAGCTCCTATCGGGATTTGTCGGCACATTCGGGCGGTGTTGCTGGACTTGTTTTACCATTGTCGAGGATGTGTTGTAACCTGGACGCCGAGCCTGATCAGATTGTCTTGGGAGAAGGTATATCCTTCGTTGACCGTGAGAGCTTGTGATGGGCTAAGTTGGGACACCCCTACAGGGATTTGAACTTTCAAAAGCCGTGCCCGCGGTTATGGGCAGATGGGAATTTGTTAACGTCCGGTTGTAGAAAACCTGAAGTTGACATTAATTAAAATACACCAACCGCGTGTGTAACTGTGACGGTCTCTTTTCGGTGGTGTCCGGGAAGTGAACACGGTGTTGGAGTAATGCTTGACGTAAGTAGACTTGGATCACTTCTTGATCATAGTTTATCGACCGTGCTTTTGCCTTCTCTTCTCGCTCTCTTTTGCGTATGTTAGCCACCATATATGCTAGTCGCTTGCTGCAGCTCCACATCATACCTTTTACCCTTCTTATAAGCTTAAATAGTCTTGATCGCGAGGGTGTGAGATTGCTGAGTCCCCGTTGACTCACATATACTTCCAAAACCAGTTTGCAGGTGCCGATGATATTGTGCAGGTGACGCAACCGAGCTCAAGGAGGAGCTCAATGAAGATCGTGTTCGTTATGTCGTTTCCGTTTCCAGTTGATCAGTAGTGGTGCCTAGTTGGGGTCGATCAAGGATCTGTGTAGCATTTGGGGTAGTCTTCTTTTATTTTGGTTCCGTAGTCGGACCTTGATTGTATCGGTTTGATGTAATGCTTTATTCATGTAATTGTGTGAAGTGGCGATTGTAAGCCAACTATGTATCTTTTCCCCTATTGTATTACATGGGTTGTTTGCGAAGATTACCTCACTTGCGACATTGCTTTCAATGCGGTTATGCCTCTAAGTCGTGCTTCGACACGTGGGAGATATAGCCGCATCGAGGGCGTTTCAAGTTGGTAATCAGAGCCTTCCCCGACCTTAGGAGCCCCCTGCTTGATCGAATCGCTGGCGTTATTGATTCTAGAAATGTTTTGAGTCATTTAGGAATTATATATATCAGAGAGTTAGGACTTCTTTTTACTCCTCAGTCCCTTCGTCGCTCTGGTGAGGCATCCTGACATAGAGTTTTGACTCTTCTCTTCTCAAATTTCACTAAAATTTTTTTTAGGATCACGCGGGTATCTTGGAATCGTTCCGATCGATTTGTGACGAGAACATTATTTTTGGTGCCTCCTGACATTTAGGGGTTATGGCAGTGTCCCGGGGAGTTGAGCTCCAAGGTGTTGTCGTCACAATTTTATCGTTGCAGTTCTGGAATACCTGAGTTAGTTTCGCCGACATTGAAAATCTCTTTTATGCAGTTGTTGGTGAGATAACCTCGACGCCACCCAGTACTGGGGCGGGAGTTCGGGAGTATTGCCATAACTCGTATGACAGATGCTTTTCGAAGGTTGAGGTAAACGATTTCCGAAGGTTTCTTGGTTATGTGTTGAAGGATGGATACAGCTGGATGTAGGATTTGCTAGTTTTGGGTGAGATATTATGCTTCCCCTGTATCCCCAACACCTGATTGCATAACTGGAAAGTTTCAGGAGTTTATAAGTGGGAATTCAAGTAGCTCTTAGGATATCTTTCCGACAGATGTATGATATGAAATTGGGGTTCGACGTCTAGTGGTCCGCCTATCCACGGTCGGTTTTACAGTGGTCTCGTTGTGTCTTAAAGAGTCCTTGGCTATGCCGACTCGGGGACGCTTCGTATGTCATGTGCACTGCCTTGTACATGATGGTGCTGTACGATCGAGCCCGTGTAGGCCCCACCACGAAAACTTCAGACGAAATCTCTATCATATGTTTGTTCCAGCTTATTTTGCAAGCCAATCCTTTGTTTTGTTTTCAAGTTGTGGTATTCGAGTTGCTTCGAAGTCAAATGTTAATTCCATACTTTTTCCGAAATGGTGTTCTCATACTCTGATGTGAATACCAATCCTCATGATAATCGAGATTGTCATGTCAATCCTTTTCACCGGCGTGTTTTCTCTTCAAATGGATCCGATCATTTCAACATCAGCAAGACCAATTATCATTTCTTCTCAACGGTGTTCGTTTCATTCTCAACGGTGTTTTCCCACCCTCCCTCCCTTTGTTTTTCTCCAAGGATTCAAATTTTCTTAATTGAGTATCCATCTTATTGATGCGAGGCCTCTTCATTCCTTTTCCGTCAATGTTCTTATTCGGCGATTCTCATGAAGATTCTAATGGAGCTTCAAGCTCATCATTCTCGGTTTTCTTTCTTCTCCGGTGGATTCAATTCAAGTTTTTGGTGTTGATCATATCCCTTTTTCCTCGTTTCAAATGTTTTCTCAAGCCGTTGCACCTCATAATCATCCACTTCTCGCTATCCATTTGTTCCAGAGTGCTCAAGATATTTTCGAAGATTCATGTTACCACTCTGCTTTCGTTCAAACTCTTTTGAGGATGTTATATCATTTAAGCCTTTTAATTCAACCGGTGCAATCTCACTTTTCAAGTAATAGTTCGACGGTATTTCTTTTGAGTGGGCCCTAACCCACAGGTCTTTTCCCAGGATCTTACCTGACACTTCTAATTCTCCCGGAGATATCCTAAATTCTTTTCAAAGTTTGACGTAAGAATGAATTATCATCAGTCTTATGTTTTTCTCCAAGATCTGTCAAATTCTTTTCATCATTGGTTCAACTTTTCTATTCTTCTTATTTCGGAGTGTCTCAACAATTCTTGGTGGTGTTTATCGTCGTCATTCTCAGATTTTGAAGACCGAAGAAGAATTTTTCCTCCATATCATATCCGTTCTCGTGAAGATTCTCAGTTCTATCTTGATGCCATCCTCTCATAATTGTTTGTGAATACTCTTTCACCTATCCGGAGCAATCCAGGAGTCCTTTCAGGTTGATTCTCCGGAGCCCATGATCTCAGAATTATTCATTCCAGCTTTCAACTCTCGTTCTCCAAATCTCACCGGTGCGTCATTAAACTATTCTCTTACCAGCTCGTGATCTATTCGTACACATGTATCTAAATTCTCTCAGGTATCTTCATTCGCTCTCCAATTCTTCCGGGTGTTTCTTTATCTTTTCTTCAATCATTTTCAATTCTTACGGTGGTTCGTTCAAGATTTCTATTCCTGCATTATCATATCAATGTATCCGTTGGTTAAATCCTACCGGTGGTCCATTGAGTTTGTGCTATATCTCTCTTAATCTTTTCTACGAGAATAAGTAATATGCCAAATCCGTTGTTTGTCATCAATTTAATTGGTGAAGGTTAAGCATAATATAATTCTTATTCTTGTTTCATCCATATGTTAATCTTTTCTTCCGGAGTTTGTTCACGATTATTAAATTCATGGTTTCAAGTGCTCGTCTTTCTTTCCCGGAGTTCCAAGCTCTAATTTATCATGGATATCCATCTAAATCATTGCCAGGATTCACCTTGTGTTTTCAATTTCTCTTTCTTTTCATTCCTTTGTTTACCGGAGTTCTTCATGGAGGTTCTACATGATGGTTCATCAAGGATTTAATTCCTTCTCGAAGTGTTCATCAAGATTCTTTTCAGAGGAGCTCAAGCATTCTTAATCTTGCAATCTAAAGTGCAATTCTTTCTTCCGTATCATTGGAGATGGTATTATGTCATTCTTAATAATTTGAGTTCATGTTTCATAACTCACATGTTGTTAAGAATGAGGTATTTTAAACCCATCAATCTCGTCATTGGAGTTATCTTGGATTATAGTTCACCTTAAGCCTTCCCTAAGGATTGTTGCTATTTATGGTGCTTATAATGACCCAAGTTCTTCATTTATCCTCCCGGTGAAATAAGTTTCTCGTCTCCTTGTAATTATCAATCCAATTCTTTTTCCCGTGAGTGGCAGGTTGTCACCTCATAATTGGAGATGTATTCCATAAGACCACATCAAGCTTATTCTTTTCGTTGTTGATTTTCCTACAACTCCGTTCTAGCATTTGTTGTAAGCGTGCTCCCTCAAGATCTTGTTTCCCTTCGTTCATTCCATTCCATTCTTTCTTTTGTTCCAGAGGCAGTGTGTTGTGATTTCATCAAGTATCTTCTCATCTTACCAAGTTCTTATTCAATTCCTTTTCTTTTCAATCGGAGTGCCGCCCGAAGTTGTTCTTCCTTGTTCCTCTTTTCTAACGGAGTGTTTTCAACTTCGTTCATCTCCATTACATTCTTTCTTTCAATTTGTTCAACTTCTCAAGGTTCTTTGGTTTCACTCATTTGGTCAAAGAAGCAACTTAGTTTTACCTCTTCTCTTTCTCTTCCGTTGTCCCTCCGGTGCCATTCTAGATCTTGGGACGAGATCCTCTCGTAGTGGTGGAGTGTTGTAATGCCCTGAGACCGATGCGCGAGAATACTTCCATATGTTCCGGGTTTTGCCGTGTGTTTCATTTATGCCTGCCATCTTATTTTTGCATTGCATCATGTCATCATGCCATCATCTCATAAATCTTTTGCAACTCAACTAAATAAATGGCATGGATCTTTGATCCATTTAAATCGAGGGAATTCACATGTTGATTCTCTTTATAACATATCCTCCTGATATTAGGGAGCTATATTAAATATTTCATTTGTTGGAATTAATCGGAACACACTTGCAAAATAAATCTCAATGCCTTTGTTATCACAAACTCTTGGCCTCTAACTTTGCCATATATCCTTTCGTCATTTTCCGGAGCTCCACCTAAATTCTGAACATTTTTGGACATTTCTAATTCCTAGCCCTTGTTCAAACCTTTTCAATTAAATTCAAATGACTTTGAATTTAATTCTTGCAATCATGTCCACTCCTAATTTTCTTTGACCGTGCACATTTTTGTGAGTCCGGGGAAATTAACCACATGCCCTAATTCTTCTTCCAACCTTCTCTTGTCTTCTTTCCTTTCTTCTAGTTCTCTGTTAATGAAAAGAGAGAGGAGGAAGAGAGAAGCCCAGCCGCCACTTGTGTCCAACCAGGACCATTTTGGCCCAACCAACAGCCCAGTCATCCCCATATTAACCCTAGCCTCCTCCTGATCCCCTCGCTCTCTCCCTCGATGCCCCCTCCAGCGCCGCCAGGAGCCCCGATCCCCATCTCCCTCCGCTCGATCTCCTCCTCACCCTCTCGCTCTCCTAGCGCGCGCCCCTTCGCCTGCCTGCTCCCTCCTGCTTCTTCGACCTCGCCTCGCCCCGCGACCCTGCCACCACTTCGGCCAGCGAGCCCATGCTCCAGCACCACGCCGCTGCACCCTTGTTGCTCGTGACCGCCATGGGTGCCTGCAGGATGACGCCGCTGTCCTCGTGCTACAACGCTGCCGGCAAGCCCTGCCTCTGTCACCTCCTTCCCACGCGTGAGATGCTCTCCTCTAACAACCACCTCCCACTCGCCTCCTTCTTTTCTTCCTCGTGCGCCAGCGACCATGGCTGCCTTGTCATCAAGCTCAACTTCGTCTCCCTGGTGGCCGACTGCCTCGACCTCCTCTGCAAGGTGAAGCCACGCCCGTGCCAAGTTACCCGCTCCTTCTCCACGCCCGCGCCAGCGACCTCCTCATCGTCTTCAATAGGAAGACGCCGCCAAGCTTCGCCCCTGGCCCTGCTTCTCCTCGCTGAGGCCATGGATGCCTGCGACCTCGCTGCCAGCCGCTGTCGACCTCGCCGCCTTCCTGCATGTGCGTGCCTCGCTGCTGGTCTCATGCCAGAGGTCCCGCTCCTCACGGCCATGGTGTCCGTCGTGACTGTACGCACCTTGCTGCTGCTTCGTCGACCGCCTCCCTTCGTTGACCACCAAGAACCGAGGCATGTTGTGTTGCTTCGTTTGGGATGCGTCAAGTTCCTCTACTAGCTGTGTCAAGCTCCTCTACTAGTCGTGCACGCCTCTGGATTCGTCCAAGTTCCGACGATGCTTTTGTACAACTACGCCGCGGAGACCAAGACCGGCAAGTACACACGGGAGCCCGAACGACTACTTCCACGATGATGCGAGTACAAGTACCGCGACACCCAGATCCCTCGGATCAGTCAAGTTCATCTATGAAAACATGTATGACCATCGTTGAAACTGCAAAGTACCTCTACGCGCGGATATCGCCAAGTACCACGATACCGACGACATCCACTACTATTGTCGCCGAGGGTTTCGTCAAGTTCAACTTCTTCGGCTTCGAAACGTGTACCACTACTGTCGCCCGAACGTCTACGGAACATGTACCACGACCATCGCTGAAGACCCCGTGGATGTCAAGTTCTGTGTCGTGACCCCGAACATCTACGGACATGAACCACTACTTCCCTCGATGACCCGTGAACGTCTACATCCCCTACACCCCATCAAACTTGAACCCCTCCGAGAATGAATGCTTGTGTTGTATGAGACGCACCCTTTGTCTGCACCATGTCTGTTTTGTCACTCGTTTCCATGCCCCTAACCCGTGGGAACCCGGCTACCAGGAGCACCCCACCGTTCATCGCATGACACGCTCCCGTCACTTTCTTTTGCACCGACGTCTCAATGAGTTGTCGGAACCGGAATGTTGTCGTGGCACCGTTTCGTTATCGTCGCCATGGCACCCCTTTCATTTCCGCCACGATGACAAATGTTTCATAATGCTCTTGTCAACTTTTAATAAAAATCGCATAAACTTGTTCATGTCATTCGCGTCATGATAACAACAATTAAAATGTTTAGATTGTTGTTGCACCAAATTACTAATGCATATGGGGTTTTACCGGATTCGTTGTTTGTTATATTTGGCCCCATTTAAATTGTTTAGATGGTATAGTTTTGTTATGCTTCACATCTTGCCATGTTAACCAACATTTAATATTGTTGAGTATCTAACCGAGAGTGAACTAAATAAGTCATGTGGTGTTTCGTCAACATGCAACTCCGTTGCATAATGAGCTCCACTTAATTTGTAGGATTGTTTGTGCACCTTGCCATGCCATGCCTCATTAAACCGGACATGCATCATACTTGTTGTGCATCATGCCATGTTGTTGTAGTGGTTGTTTACTATGTTGTTTGCTTCTTTCCGGGTTACCTCTCGCGTTAGCTTCGGTTTCGTTCCGGAGTTATGAGGCTCCGTTCATCTACGTCCGTTTGTCTTCTTCATGGACTCGTTCTTCTTCCTTGCGGGAGCTCAGGCAAGATGACCATACCCTCGAAATCACTTCTATCTTTGCTTGCTAGTTGCTCGCTCTTTTGCTATGCCTATGCTATGATACCTACCACTTGCTTATCATGCCTCCCATATTGTTAAGCCAAGCCTCTAACCCACCTTGTCCTAGCAAACCGTTGTTTGGCTATGTTACTGCTTTGCTCAGCCCCTCTTATAGCGTTGTTAGTTGCAGGTGAAGATTGAAGTTTGTTCCTTATTGGAACATGGAGATGTTGTTCCTTGTTGGAACATGTTTACTTGTTGGGATATCACAATATCTCTTATTTAATTAATGCATCTATATACTTGGTAAAGGGTGGAAGGCTCGGCCTTATGCCTGGTGTTTTGTTCCACTCTTGCTGCCCTAGTTTCCGTCATATCGGCGTTATGTTCCCGGATTTTGCGTTCCTTACGCGGTTGGGCTATAATGGGAACCCCTTGACAGTTCGCCTTGAATAAAACTCCTCCAGCAATGCCCAACATTGGTTTTACCATTCGCCACCTAGCCTTTTCTTTCCCTTGGGTTCTGCAGACTCAAGGGTCATCTTTATTTTAACCCCCCGGGCCAGTGCTCCTCTGAGTGTTGGTCCGAACCGAGCTGCCTGCGGGGCCACCTCGGGGAAACTTGAGGGTTGATTTTACTCGTAGCTAGTCTCATCTGAGTGTGCCCTGAGAACGAGATATGTGCAGCTCCTATCGGGATTTGTCGGCACATTCGGGCGGTGTTGCTGGACTTGTTTTACCATTGTCGAGGATGTCTTGTAACCTGGATGCTGAGCCTGATCGAATTGTCTTGGGAGAAGGAATATCCTTCGTTGACCGTGAGAGCTTGTGATGGGCTAAGTTGGGACACCCCTGCAGGGATTTGCACTTTCGAAAGCCGTGCCCGCGGTTATGGGCAGATGGGAATTTGTTAACGTCCGGTTGTAGAAAACCTGAAGTTGACCTTAATTAAAATACACCAACCGCGTGTGTAACCATGACGGTCTCTTTCCGGCGGTGTCCGGGAAGTGAACACGGTGTTGGAGTAATGCTTGACGTAAGTAGACTTGGATCACTTCTTGATCATAGTTTATCGACCGTGATTTTGCCTTCTCTTCTCGCTCTCTTTTGCGTATGTTAGCCACCATATATGCTAGTCACTTGCTGCAGCTCCACATCATACCTTTTACCCTTCTTATAAGCTTAAATAGTCTTGATCGCGAGGGTGTGAGATTGCTGAGTCCCCGTTGACTCACATATACTTCCAAAACCAGTTTGCAGGTGCCGATGATATCGTGCAGGTGACGCCACCGAGCTCAATGAGGAGCTCAATGAAGATCGTGTTCATTATGTCATTTCCGTTTCCAGTTGATCAGTAGTGGTGCCTAGTTGGGGTCGATCAAGGATCTGTGTAGCATTTGGGGTAGTCTTCTTTTATTTTGGTTCCGTAGTCGGACCTTGATTGTATCGGTTTGATGTAATGCTTTATTCATGTAATTGTGTGAAGTGGCGATTGTAAGCCAACTATGTATCTTTTCCCCTATTGTATTACATGGGTTGTTTGCGAAGATTACCTCACTTGCGACATTGCTTTCAATGCAGTTATGCCTCTAAGTCGTGCTTCGATACGTGGGAGATATAGCCGCATCGAGAGCGTTTCAGTAAGTAAGGGGAAAGATTTCTTTATGTTCTAGATCAACTTTTTTCTCCCTCCAACAACATACACACTTTTTATGGCCTTGATCTACGTATGTTTGTGGTGTTGCATATGTTTGTGTTTGCAGGTACCGGTATTTGAAATGCGATAGTTGCCAATATTTTGCCACAATGTTGATTCATTTCCGTTTCGGCGAGAATTTGGCACTGTGCATTCTTTTTGGTCCTATTTTTAGGCAAAGTCAAGCCAAATTATTTTTGGTTTTAAAATATCGGTTTGCTCTACCCCGCAGGCGACCATGGTCCGCACGATGACCGAAGGCATCTTGAATAGGTTTTTGAGCTCCGCAAAGGCCGAGATGCTTCAGAAGAACGAGATAGAGATAAGATGTCCGTGTCGAAGATGTAAGCTGAAGAGCCTTATGGACCCGGATTCCATACAGGTGCGGGACCACCTGCTCTTGCGTGGTTTTATGGATGGCTATCGGTGGCAAGGTGATGAAGATGATTATGAAGTCATCCATGGGGGCCAGGCAAGAAATGTGGAAGGGCAGCAAGACAACCGCGGCGAGGGCGGGCGAGAAGACGAAGAATCTCCAGGACATGATCACAAAGTAGATGCAGTACACAGTCACCATGTAGAAGTTGCCGGACATGATGATGAGGAAGATCAAGACAAAGGGCATGATCATGAAGATGAAGATGCCGGAGCAGACGATGATGAACCATCGATGGGCTGGGTGCAGGACCCTCATATTCAAGAGCTGCCGCCCGAGAGAAAGCCAAGCTGGATCAACTAGAGATAGACGCGGTTACTCCATTGTATGAAGGATGCAGACCCGAGGATACCCACCTGAAAGTAACGCTTATGGCTCTGGAGATGAAGGTAAAACATAAAATGACCGACGCATGCTTCGAGGAGAACATGTCATTCTGGCACGAATGTCTTCCCAAGGGGAACAAGTGCCCGACCAGTTTCGAGGAGGCGAAGAAAATCGTGTGTCCTCTCGATTTACCGCACATGAAATACCATGTGTGCATGAACAATTGCATCATTTATCGGGACGAGCACGCGGAGTCTACCTTATGTCCGGTGTGCGGAATCACTCGATACAAAAAGAGGAAGAAAGCTCCTCGAAAAGTGGTGTGGTACTTTCCGATCACTCCTCGTCTGCAGTGGTATTTCTCGGACCCTAAGCTAGAAAAGCTCCTGCGTTGGCACGCAGATAGGGAGGAGAAGAAGCGAGAAGATGACGGAAATGATTCGGAGGTAAATAAAAAAGACAAGATGCTGAGTCACCCTAAGGATGCGAGCCAGTGGCAAGCGTTGAACTTCGAACACCTAGAATTTTGGGACGATCCAAGGAACATCATGTTTGGCGCGAGCACCGATGGAGTCAATCCGTTTGGCAGCCAAAGAAGCACACATATTACCTGGCCTGTGTTTGTGTGGATGTACAACCTTCCCCCGGGTTGTGCATGAAGAGGAAGTGCATTCACATGAGTATGCTAATTGAAGGGACGACACAACCAAGGAATGACATCAATCTGTATCTGGGGCTGCTGAAAGAGGAGCTAGACATGCTGTGGAGAACGCCAGCCAATACATGGGACGCCGCAGAGAAAGAATATTTCCCTATGAGAGCCGCACTGCTCACGACGGTGCACGACTATCTCGGTTACGGATATGTCACGGGGCAGGTGGTCCACGGATTTTGTGCATGCGTCAGGTGCATGGATAACACAATGTATCGCCAGCTAGATAGAGATCCCAGGTCTTCGAAAACTGTTTCATGGGACATCGAAGGTGGCTTCGCGACGATGACTCATGGAGAAAACGCAAGGATCCGTTCGATGGTGAAACTGAACCCCGAAGACGCCCGCGTACGAGGATCAGCGAGGAAATAGACGAGCTGTTGAAAAATTGGAAAGATTACCCACCATCGGGAAAGAAGCGAAAGGCTCCAGAGCCAGGAAAGAAGAGAAAGGCGCCAGAGCCGCTGCTGAATGTATGGTAAACAAGGTATTTTTTCTGGGACTTGCCGTACTAGAAGATCCTTCGTGTGCCTCACAGCCTTTATGTCGTGAATATCACAAAGAACGTGTGTGAGAGTCTGCTTGGTACCCTGCTCAACATGGCAGAGAGGACCAAAGATGGGCCGAAAGCAAGGGCAGACTTGAAATAAATGGGCATCAGGGAGGACCTTCATGCTAATGATGATGATTATGATGATGATGAGGCGAAGGACATGGACAGTCGCCGCGAAGGCAAAAAGGCCAAGAAGATCAGAAATGACTGCCCTCCTGCGTGCTTCACTCTAAGTCAGGAGGAGATCGAGCAGTTTTTCACCTACCTCGTAGGAGTAAAACTTCCTTACAGTTACGTGGGGAAGATAAGAAGATACATAGACTCAGCGAAGTAGAAGTTCAGCAGGATGAAGTCTGACGACTGTCACGTGCTGATGACACAGATACTTCCAGTTGCAATCCGTGGGATCATGGACGCGCACGTCCGTGAAACGCTATTTGGCCTATGCAACTTTTTCTACGTCATCTCTCGGAAGTCGTTGGTGTGAGGCAACTCAGAAGGCTACAGGAAGAGATCGTGGTGATACTATGCGAGCTTGACATGTACTTCCCGCCCGCATTCTTCGACGTTATGGTGCATCTGCTGGTCCATATCGTGGAGGATATCATCCAACTCGGGCCGACGTTCCTGCACAGCATGATGCCGTTCGAAAGGATGAATGGTGTCATGAAAGGATACGTTCGCAACATGTCACGTCCAGAGGGAAGCATAGCCATGGGCTTTCTGACCGAAGAGTGCATCTCCTACTACACGAATTATCTAGGCATCGAGAACCCCGTTGGTCTGCCCGTCAACAGGCACCTCGGCAGGCTCGCTGGATGGGCTCACCGCGAGGGTCGCCACGAAATGCATGTCGACTTCGAGGGTCGACTTGCCAACTTTGAAAGAGCAAACCTAGTCGCACTACAACACATAGACGTGGTCGATCCTTGGGTGGTAGAGCACAAAACCTTTATTGAGAAGACATACAATGACCGAGGCCAACAGAGGACGGACAGAGATATAATCAAAGAGCACAACTCATGTTTCATGCGTTGGTTCAAGGAGAATCTTCTGTCATACCCTTTACATGAGGATTCATCCGCGGAAGGAAAACTCATATTCGCCTTGTCACAGGGTGCCGAGCACAACCTGATGACCTATGAGGCGTACGATATCAATGGCTACACATTCTACACCGAGGACAAGGACATGAAGAGCGATGGTTATCAGAACTCTGCGGTAACGATGGAATCCGACACCAGTAACGACAAGGACAGATAGTACGGAAGGATCAAGGAGATCTAGGAGCTGAGCTACACTGGAGAGAAGGTCCCGATGTTCCGTGTCAGATGGGCCTAGAGCGTCCTAAAAGAAGACCGGTATTTCACCACCATGGTTATACCCGAAGCCAAATCCAAGACCGCGGGCGCAAATGTCACCGTGAAAAATGAGCCATGGGTACTGGCTTCCCAAGTGGACCAATGCTTCTTCATTACTGACCCGTCAAAGCCCAGTCGTGTTGTCGTGAGGAGAGGCAAAAGGAAGATCATCGGAATGGATGGAGTCGCCAATGAGCAAGACTTCGACAAGTACGGCGATCCGAAGATGGAACATGAAGACGACGATGAAGTGTCATACACCACAAGAAGAAGCAGGACCACCCTACCTAAAGGACGTCCGTTCAAGAGAAGAGCTCCATTTGCGAAAAAGAAGGGCAAGAAGATTGTGAAAAGATAGCTAGCTAAGATCGATTGTATTTAAATTGTAGTCTTCATTTCTTGATTGTATTTCGACATATGGAAATGACATTTTTTTTCTGTTCTAGTCCTCATGAATATTTATTTATGTTTATTCTGGTATACCAATTTTTTTATGTTTATTCTGGTATTGAATTTCTAACTCACAAAAAGTATTGAATTTGTTAATATTTTTGAACTCATGAATATTTTTAAATTTCATGGGCACTTTTTGAATTCATGAATGTTTTTTCGAATTTGATGATATTTTTTCATATTCATAATTTTTATACCAATTCACAAATGAATGCAACTAAAAATCCAAAAAATGTTACTAATGGCGCGCCAGGAGAAGGTGAGCCATTGCTATCAAGGTACTTATGGCGCACCCCTAGGCGGTGCACCATTGGTATACCAATTTTTATTTAGGTTTATTCTCGTATTGAATTTCTAACTCACAAAAAATATTGAATTTGTTAATATTTTTTGAACTCATGAATATTTTTAAGTTTCATGGGCACTTTTTGAATTCATGAATATTTTTTCAAATTTGATGGTATTTTTTCACATTCATAAATGTTTTACGAATTCACAAATGAATGCAACTAAAAATCCAAAAAAAGTTACTAATGGCGCACCGGGAGAAGGTGCGCCATTTCTATCAAGGTACTTATGGCGCACCCCTAGGCGGTGCGCCATTGGTATACCAATTTTTATTTAGGTTTATTCTGGTATTGAATTTCTAACTCAAAAAAAGTATTATATTTTTTGAACCCATGAATAATTTTAAATTTCATGGGCACTTTTTGAATTCATGAATATTTTCATATTCATAAATGTTTTCTAAAAAAATATTAGTGCAACTAAAAATCCAAAAAAATATTTTCAAATAACAAATTTGATGATATTTTTCATATTCATAAATATTTTGAAATAACAAATTTGATGATATTTTTTCACATTCATAAATGTTTTCAAATTTGATCGTCATTTTCTAAAAAATTATTAGATGCAACTAAAAATCCAAAAAAAAGTTAGTAATGGCGCACCAGTGGAAGGTGCGCCATTGCTATCACTGTGTTTATGGCGCACCCCTAGAAGGTGCGCCATTGGTAACCTTCCCCCCTCTGTATGTATGTGTGTGCTGTCCATCTCGCCAGCCGTTCGTCCTTCTCCCATCTCACCCCTCGCCTCTCGCCACCGCCACCGATCCCTTTCCACCACCACCACCGCCCCCACCCACCGGCGACCTCGCTCCCGGGCTCCGCCGCCCCCACCCACCCCTCCCTTGCTGCTATAGACGTGTGCTCGACCCCTCCACCCCCTCCACCTCTTCTTCCTCGGGTCGCCGCTGTAGACGTGCTCGCCCGCCCCCAGTAGACGGGGCCTCTCCCCCGACGTCACCGGTGAGCCACCGTGTCGTGCCCTCTCCCTCTCTGCTCCTCCCTCCTTGCCATCTCCCTCTCTGCTCGATCCCCTCTCTTCTCTGTCCCCACCTTCTGTTCTTGCCTGTGTGGTGTTTGATTAAATGTCAATTCAAACGATTGATGCAGCCGCGTCCACCGGAGCACCACGACCGCGTCTGCGACCTCGTCTCTACTCCGCTACCGTCTACGACCTTGTCTGCGACCGCGTCCATCGAGGTTAGTTCTTCCCTTCATATGCTTTGTGTCTTATGAACTTCAGTTTCTATTGTATCCGAAAATTTCTTTGTGGAAGGTAAAATAGATGCATGATTGAGCAACAAAGTTGCATTGGTTGCTCACATTGTTTGATCCGTGCATCTTTTCCATATGTGATTTGTGTGTATGCATGATTGAAGATGTTCCCCACAGGTTTCTGTTTGTGTTAGATAATTTTCTTCAGCGTCACCATTTGTATGTTTAAAGCTAAAATGTGTTAAAGAAGACGGGGGCAGCAGTGGAGAACCCTGGTTGCCCAAATTTTTGATTTGTTAAAGATGTGTGCCTTATGTCTTCACTTTCTGTTTGCACTATCATCAAATTGTTGGAGAAGCTTTCCTTGTGCCTGGGAAGAGTAAACATATGTTGGTTGAGCAATAAAGTTGCACTGGTTACTCAATGTTGTGCGTGTGTGTGTGTGTGTGTCTGATTTGTGTGCATGCATGATTAAAGATGTTCCTCTCAGGTTTCAGTTTTTTAAGGAAGACAACATGTTTTCCTATTGCATATTTTTATTAATTTTATTTAATAAAAAGAGTGAGCTGTACATAGAGGAAGCATAAGAAAGCTTAGTTTTCCTCTTAGCTCTATGATGAATAAGAAAGGCACTCCATTTCCAGTTTGAATGTCCTTGTACAAGGGTAGGGATTTGGTTGGAGGCCTTGGAAGATGAAGTTATTCTTCCTTGTGTTCCAAACAACCCATATAGCTAGAATTAGTATGATTTCCATGAAGAAGCAACTGAAGTTTGATTCACATGCCTCACATTGTAAAATAGGGCTACTGGATGTCCAAGTTGTGAGTCCTTCAACTTGTGATGCTGCTGCTACTTGTTCACTGCTGCTGTTGTACTAGTGTTTTTTCTTGAGAAAACCGAACCAAACCAAGGATTCTCTTGTACTACTTGTTCACTGATGCTGTTGTACTAGTGTTGTACCAAGGGGTCATCTGGTTCACTGCTGCTGTTTTTTCTCGAGAGAACCGAACCCAAAGTACATGCTATAAAAACTATATGCACTGCTGCTGCTGTACTACTTGTGATGATGATGATGTTGTACTACTTGTGATGCTGCTGATACTTGTGATTTTGTCAACTTGTGATGCTGCTGCTACTTGTGATCTTCTGAAATGGCCCTTTTCTCCTGAAATGTAGATTAATTTCCGTTTCGGTTGAGAATGGGGCACTCCTAGGTCAAGAAAATTTGCAAATATCATGCCCAATTTTCTTGACCTAGAAGGTGCCCGATTCTAAACCGAAACAAAAATTAATCAACATTTATAGTTTGACCTAGATATAGGGCTGCTACTGCTACTGCTTTGAGTTGCTACCGCTATATCCTCCATCCCGTCCCACCTGAGCAAGCAAACCTACAAGCTGCTCCTCATGTTTTTCCCTCTACTAGTAGACTAGAACTTCCCAATCCTGGCTGGTTTGCCCCCTCTACAAGCTGCTACTGCTTTTGAATAACCTAACAACCATCGAAATCTAGTTTGAATCAAAAAAAATGTGAGAAAACCATCGATTGAGGCGGACAACTAGTTGTGTATGAGGAAGGGCATTTGAGGCCCCATCGAGTCTATGAAGATGTGATGGGTCCTGATATATTGACTTGTGGATTTATTTTTTCCTAGACTACATTTAAGAAATAACTCTAGTAGCAACATTTTTTCCTATTTAGAGAGAACATGGCCCACAACGATGAGGCCGGCGGTTCGGGTAAGGCATTCTGGGAGCTGTCCCAGGAGATGGAGGAAGAACCTCACCACTATGAGGACGCCGTGGAAGACACCGATCCCGACTACACAACCCCTAGTGGCGTCGGGGATGACACCACTGATGGTGCCACCGAGGATGCCACCACTGATGATGGCAGCGCATGCACAGATGGCAGCCAACAGAAGACGCAACGGAAGGACCGGCGCCCGAACGTGCTCGACACCGTCAAGGAGGAATTTACTGAAGTGTCCTCCAGTGGGCATCCAACGGCACCCAAAGAATTAGTCAGTGGGTACGCGGGACAACTCGGGTGCATTCTCCGAAGCACCGTCTCGATCAACACCGAGAACCTAAGGCATCATGACCGAGGGAATTTGCGCAACCTCCTCTTCACGAAGCTGCACGAACGATACAAGTTTTCCCTGGTGACTTCGCAAACACACGCCTCTTAGGGAATAAAGTGAAAAGTGCCGCCCTCACGAAGATGAGCACGGCCCTGGCTACTTGGAGAGCCGTGGTGAAGAGAAGGATTCTAAGAGGTGATAGTTATGAGAAGATCAATGAGACAAATCCTTCAATCAGCGAAGCTGACTACCTGGAGTTCAAGATCAAGTGCAAGAGCAACGCAACTGCGGAATCAACTCAGTGAGGGAAAGATATGCGGGACTTTAACTTAGGGGTCCACAAACTCGGTCCCGGCCGTTACAGAGTGGCGGAACCTATATGGTACAGGGAGGACGCGGAGCGTGCCAAGCAAGGCCTACCGCCCCTCTTCGATAAATACCGTGACAAGCAGACCAGGAACTATGTCAGGGCCCGGTACAAGGTGGACCCGGTAACAAAGGAGCTTCCCACGGATCCGAAGACCAAGGCGCTTGAGCTTGTTCTGGTAAGGAATACACTCCCACGTGATTAGCTCCATATGGTTGCATTCTAATTAATGAAGCCAAATTTCTAAATGGTTCAAGTTCCTTCCGCAGGACACTGAAAGCAGTAGCGCGGGGTCGTCTCAGAGCTCCCCTTGGGACACCACTTTAAATAGGGCGTTGAATGTGATGAAACACAAGGATAAGTTCAGTAAGCGGTCGTCATCTGGTCGTGTGGCCGGCAAAGGCTTGTCCACGAAATGGTCGGAATACTATACTGCTGGGCGAAAGGAGAGAAAGACCAGATCGGAAATCCAGGAGCGCGAGGTTCAAGAACTCAAGGCACAAGTGGTGTGGATTCCGAAGATAGTCGAAGAGAAAGTGCGAGACCAAGTGGGAGCGACGATCACCGCCATTATGCCTACCTTGCTTGAGGGGCTGCGGGGGTGGATTGTTCCCAGCTTCACGGGCAGCAACTCGCACAACGTGCCGGCGGCGCCATTGGTGTCTCCGGCGTCGGCGCCGACATTGGAGCTTAATGCACCCGGGTGTGGGAAGAATACACCGGCCGTCACCTCGTCAGCAAGCGGCCCCTCCGTCACTTGCACACCTGCCATTGGCGGTGCCTCGACATTAGCCGAGCTCGACGCCATCACGGTAACTGAGCCTCTCGGCCGATGACTTCATCTCCTTGCCTTTGACTGGGCATCCCTGACGCCCTACATGTTTTTGCAGGGCGCCGCCGATGTTCCATGCACTCTCCTGCACTTCATGGACGGTGAGTTGATCAATGTCACCAAGGCCATAATCGTTCAATCGGGCAACCGCTTGTTCCACGGTAATCCGATGCCACCCACCCTGTATAGGGTTCAACTGGTTCGGGTGCTGCGGGGCTGCGACAACTTGTTACCTCCGTATCGACCCCCTGGGGCCGACGAAGATGATGTGATGACCCTCAACGCCTGCATAAGCTGGTCCATGCTTTGGCCGAAGAGCCAGATTCATTTGGGGGCGGGGGACACCACCCCATAGACAACACCACAACCCTACAAATTGGGGCCTCCTTCTCAAGAACCCAACCCTACAAAAGACGATCGCGATCTAGCTGGTACCATGGAGAAACCCAATTGCAAAAGGCGTCGTCTGGCGTTCATTTCTCAGGAGACGCCTCCAGCTGCCGCCTTCACCGAGCCTCAAATAGCCAATGTGTGAAATATTATCATCCCCAACACACTCAAGAAGGTGGTCTCTGAGCAGAACTCGATCCCATTACAGCAGAAGAAGAAGGGATGGAAAAGAAAGAATAACAAGGGTGCGAGCCAGCCGGCACCGAGTAGGATTCGTGCTAAGGACGGGCCACCTTCACCTAACGATATCTCGAGGAGGGTGCATGTGGCGGGTAGGCCGATGCTACCGACTAATCTGCTCAGTACTGCAACCGGTGCTATGCAGAGTCTGCATGACAGTGTTTTTTCTATGGAGAAGCGGCGTCTCTACGAGAATGATGTGGCATACCCGGTTTTCGTGGCCAAGGTGCTAGAGGGCATGGGCTTTGTCGATAGCACCATTGGGGGTATGTTCGTCCTGCGGGTTGATGACATCTTCGCTATGTTTAACCTTCATCTGCTGCACTACAACTTCATTCGGCTATTTTTGCTCAGTATGGAGATGCGGATCATTAGAGACAAGACACCTGACATCATGATAGTCGACCCCTTCTACATGCGTGCCAAGATCTTGGGCAACGCTGGGGACCGGCAAGTCGTGAGTTCAAACCTCGAAGGCGTCATTCTGGCGAACCCAGATAAGGATAACTTCCTTGTGCCTTACTTTCCCGAGTAAGTCATCCCCTCACCGCCCTGTAACATATGATTTCTTAGATTTCGATCGTTCCTTTCTTTCTAACATTCTGTGTTTTGTGCAGTGACACACATTGCGCACTCATCCTCTTAAGCCCGAAATATTCCATGGCCACGTATTTCGACTCGGACCGTCAGTCGAAGAAAGACTACACAAATATCAAGAAAGTTCTTGACGATGCTCTCCCCAGCTACGCCAAATCTGGAGGCACCTTCAGGAGGCCAATTTGTACATACGGCAAGCACATGTTCACGCACGTAACAATGTTCCCCTGAGTCAAGCAGCCGCCTGGCAGTCAGAAGGATGCCTACTACGCCCTCCATCACATGTGGGCGATCGTACGGGACCATAATCACCTTCTGCTACCAACTAATCTCAAAGATTGAGCCGCAAGCTTGTCGGCAATCCAGGATGCAGACATTAGACAAGAATTCTTTCGCATCCAGTCGGAGTTTGCGGAAATCATCCATCAAGATGTCCTTCGTACCTCGGGGCAGTTCCACCTCAAATATCAACCGTCCAACAGTGAAATAGAAACAATGCTACAAATGCAGGCTGACAACGATCGCGATTTCATGACCATCACGAAAGACGGCGGCTTCATACACGCTCCAGTCCCTGAGTCGAGTCAAAAGTAATGATGCTATGTAGTTCTGAAATATCGATTAGCTCATGTTGTAATTAAACTTTAATGAACTTGTATGTCTCTTTAGTTTGGACAGTCGTTCAACTTATATGTAATCGATGCTATTTATTAGTACGACCATGAATCATGCTATTAATGTGTTGTTTTTCTCTTTCGATCCTTTTGTTGCATACTTATATATTGCTTATTTATTGTCTATGAATTGCTACTAACGTTTTGTTTATCTAGTGCATAGAGATGCCGTCATATGTCATGTACAAGGGTAAGGTTTCCGGAGTCTACGACGATTGGGAGGAGTGTCGGAGACAGGTTCACCGTTTCAGCAGTAACAGTTACAAAGGGTACACCACTAGGGCGGAGGCGTAAGCTAGATACGCGCGCTATCTAGCGGGAGAGAGGAGGGAGCGGAGGAGGAACCAGATGAAGACCAGTTTCATCGCGATGATGCTCATCCTAACCGCAACTCTCTTCTATGTGATGGTAGTTTAGATATCGACTTGTAATGTGAAGACAAACTCGCTACTCGCGGCTCGAGACTTGTAATGTTCTAACTTTGTTTGGCATTTTGAATTCGGAGACTAATATGATGAATTGTATTCGGAGACTAATCTTCTACTCTATTCGACAAATCTGTTGTTTATATGTTGTGTTGTTTATATTCTGTGTTGTAATGTATTTTGTAACCTGTGCAAATATCAGAAAAGCAAAAAAAATCCTAATATTCATAATAGTGGCGCACCTTGTTGAGCATTAGTGGCGCACCAGGGCTAAATACCAGTGGCGCATTATGGGGCATAGTAATGGCGCACTTGGGGGCATACGTGAAGGTAAATATGGCCCCCTAGGAGGCATAGTAATGGCGCACCATTGGACATAGTAATGGCGCACTGCCAGGTGCGCCACTATTATCTGGTATACTAATGGCGCACCAGAGGTGCGCCATTAGTATTTGTTACTAGTGGTGTGGTGATAGTGGCGCACCTATAGTGCGCCATTAATGGCCAAAATAGGTGCGCCACTAACATGTCTTTTTCTAGTAGTGCGTCGGTGTCTACTACATCTTCCTTGAGGCTAGATGATCTGAATCTGCATGGTTTATCCCCGGAGCTGGCTTCTGGTCTAGAAGTGGAGTTCACTGACAGCAAGGTCAAGTAGGTGATTATGGAGATGCCTTCTGACTGGGCTCCTGGGCTTGACGGTTTCTCCGGCCTGTTCTATAAGGCTTGCTGGGAGGTTATTAGGGAAGATTTGATGGCTGTCATGCATGATCTGCACAAGGGCAGATTCGTCTCCTTTGGTCGGTTAAACTCATTGATCATTTCATTGCTGCCTTAGAAAGACAGCTCCTTGGAAGTGGCGGATTTACGACTGATAAAACTAATTCATGGTGCTGCTATTTTTTGCTAAGGTTCTAGTTTTTCACCTTGATCCGTTGCTACATGGGTTGATCTCGCAAGTTCAGAGTGCTTTTGTCCGCAGGAGAAGTATCCACGAGAACTTCAAATTTGTGTGCAATACCGCATGGCTGCTGCATCATAGGAAAGTCCCAGCTGTGCTGATGAAGATTGACATCTCCAAAGCCTTTGATACTTTGTCTTGGGAATTCATTCTCAAATTGTTGATTCAGAGAGGTTTTGGACGAAGATGGTGCTCTTGGATCTGTGGTCTCATGTGCACTGCCTCATCCTCGGTGATGGTCAATGGGGAGACTTGTGATCCCTTTGTGTTGGCTAGTGGTGTAAGACAAGGCGATCCGCTATGACAGGCGCTCTTCATCCTGGCTATGGACACGCTTCAGGCTATTGTTCATTGGGCTACCAGGCACAATCTACTCTCGGACATGAGGATTGGGAGTAACGTGCCAATGGCTTCTTTCTTCGCGGACGACGCGGTCCTTTTCTCCAGACCTACCCCAAGCGATATGCAGGTCATTTCTGCTACTCTGAAGCTGTTTGGTGAAGCCACTAGACTTCGTATCAACCTACAAAAGAGCACCATTACTTGCATCTGGACAAGTGACACCATATCGGCGGGGGTGGCACATCATTTTTCCTGCTAGCTGAAGCAATTTCCCATTCAATATTTGGTGCTCCCTCTGTCAATTTTCAGATTACAGCGCCAACATATACTGCCCCTCATCGACAAATACTCCAGCAGGATGAAAGGATGGAAGCCAAGGATGCTTGCGCCCGCGGGACGGTTGGCACTTACACAATCTGTGTTGATGGCATTGCCCTTGCATTTTCTTTCAGTTCTGCTACTGCCAGCATGCACTTTGGAAATCATCAATAGGAGGTGTAGGGGCTTCATTTGGAAAGGGGAAAATGAGATAAGTGGAGGTCATTATCTTCTGCCTTGGGCGAGAGTGTGTATGCCGAAGGAGTGTGGCGGCCTGTGCATCTTGAACTTGAAGTGGTTTGGCTCGGCTTTGCGTTGCCGATGGCCCTGGATGCACTGGGACCCTAAGGAGCCACCATGACGGATGTTGCCAGATGATCAAGAGGGTGAGGTCACGGCTATCTTCAGTGCGGTCACGTCCGTCTGCTTGGGGATGGAAAGTGGACCAAGTTCTGGACGGACAATTGGTTACGGGGGGGCGGTTCCATTGAGACCATGGCCCCGACCCTCTTTTCTTTTGTCAAGAAGCCGGGTCACACTGTCTGGGATGCCCTTCAGAACCGTAGCTGGGTCTGAGACATCTCAGGAGGAGATTCAGTAGTAGCCATTGCACAATATCTCACCGTTTGGGACATTACTCAGAATATCTTGTTGACGCCTGGTGTGCCAGATCGTCTACAATGGAAGCTGACCGAGGATCATCTCTTCTCTGTTAAGAGTTCGTACAACATATTCTTTGTTGCCTCAGTGCACTTCGCCTGCTACAAACTAATTTGGAAATCCAAAGCTCCTCCAAGATGCGAGTTTTTCATGTGGCTAGTGGTTCATCGCCTATGCCTGACTGCGGACAACCTGGAGAGGAGGGGATGGCCCTCAAACGGAAACTACCCTCTCTACCTTGTCACGCCAGAGGACTACGCACACCTATTCATGCACTACAAGTTCACACAGCAGGTTTGGCTACTATTTGGAGATTGGACACGGGCGGATTTTTAGGTGCCGGAGGATCGTTTCAGCAATACGGAACACTGGTGGCTGCAAGCATGTAAGTTAGTTCCCAAGCCTATGCGTTAGAACATTGACACAATCTCCATCTTGATTCACTTGAGGATTTGGAAGGAAATAAATTCTAGAATTTTTGAGCAGGAAGCGAGTAGTCCCTTCAGAGTTTTGGATCTGATCTGAGAAGATATTGGGACATGGAGGGCGGCCGGTTGTGTTACTGACATCGGCAACCTTTCTTGAGTTGCTGGTTTGCCCCCTTTTAGTTGTTTTGACGGTTGTTGCTGTTGTTTTGTATTTTCGGAACATCTCAGTTCCGTGGGTTCCCAGTTCTAGTTCGCCTAGACTGCTAACCTTTGTTGTACTGCGTCTCCTTCTTTCTAATAATACTCGGCCTATGGCCCTTCGAGTAGGTTGTAGAGAGAGAAGCTTGTGCCGTGCCAAGGTCGAACTGAAGCTACCTAGTCTGCTAGAGAGATCAGACACATGTACATATTTTCCCATGGGAACAAACTGGTGTGAGCAATAAGGCATTGTGCTGTATGGTTATGTTGTAGCTTGATCGTATTTGGCTAGACATATACTCCCTCTGTTTAATTTTATCTCAACATATTAAATTTGTCTAAAGTCAAACTTCATAAGTTTGACCAAACCAAATTTATATTTAAAAACATCAATAAAAATTAATTTCATAATGCATCTGATGATATCGATTTGGTATGTGAATGTTGATATTTATTCAGATAAACATGGTCAAACTTTATTGACATTAAACAAATCTTGTATGCGAAGTAAAAAATATCGGAGTGTTGTACTATATTGACTAGCTTTCGATGTGTAATAAGGCACAAATAAAATGCAGAACATTCAGAGGAAAGAGACTTGGATAAACTTCAAGAGCCAAGACTAGCACTGAATTGAGAAATACTCTCTCTCTCTCTCTCTCAATGACTCACTCCAGTGCCACAACACTTCCTTCACAACAAAAAGCCCTTGAAAAAGGAGAGTGCCAACATGTACATGCTAAACATCTTACGTTGTCACGTGTTTTGTCATGTACGAGGGCGCCACCTTGAGTATCAAGCTAGGTCAGTTAGGAGGTTAGACTAGTTAGGAGATATCTCTGTTTATCTTCCTCTCTCTCTCTCCCTCGCTCTCTCTCTCTCTCTCTCTCTCTCTCTTATCTCTATGACCTGTAATATCTCTGGTTGTTAGCCTCCGCATAGCCGCACCTTGTAGCTCATGATCGATCAATATAGACTGTGCGGGTTTCAATGTTGAGGAGATTGAGACGTTTCCATAACCTTTTGCGTGGTATACAGAGCAAGCCTTTTCCCTAGCATCTATCTCATCTTCTTCCACCCCCTTCGATCTCCAAACCACCATGCCCAAATAATGTCCACCTCCACCATCAACATCTCTTCTGGCCTCAACTACAACACTTTTGAGCCGCTCACCTGGAGGAACTACGTTCTCTAGCAAGCCCAAGCATGATCCCACATAATAGGCACCGGCTTGTATGGCTATATCGATCAATCCATTGAGGAGCCTCCCAAAACAATCTCCACTAAAGACAAAGATGAAAAATATTAGGTAGTTTCCAATCCTTCCTATGCCCCCTAGATCGTCCAGAATCAACAAATCGTTGCATATCTTCTCCGCAATCTTTCCAAAGAGGTTCTTGTCCAGGCGGCCTCGCATGAGTCATCACATGTGATATGGGTTGCATTGGCAAATATGTTTCTCGCCATCTCATTATGCCACATCAACAACATCCGATCCACCCTCACCAATGCACAGAAGGGATCTTAGTCGGCCTCGATGTACTTAGACCACAAGCGCTCCCTCTCCGATGAGACTGCGGCGACGGGCAAATTGCTCGAGGAGGGGGAGCACCCTGCCGCCGCCAATGCTGGTCAAGCTTTGCCCGCCAGCACACCAAGGCAGAGGCCAGGGGAGGAGGGCCTGGCCCGGGCTCTAGGGTCCCCACCCCGGTTGTCGTGGAATTGTCACGGCAGATGTCCTTAGTGTCAGGACTTAGTCGCGAGGCCAACGCATCTATGTGGTAGCTTGAGAGGGGTTGAGCGGGACGAGAGACACGATGTTTTACCCAGGTCGTGGAATTGTCACGGTAGATGTCCTTAGTGTCAGGACTTAGTCGCGAGGGTTTGACTACGAGTCGCCAGTATTATATGTGTTAATCCGGTGTTTATCACAACCCGGTACGGTTTTATCATAAACCGGCACAATATGGAAGGGGTTATCAGTACTCAAAATTGGGATTATCACCCTTACTACAAAAAGTTGGTACAACCAACAATGTGATTCAATGTCATAGGTATGATATATTTCATATTTGATTATTTTTAAGTACAGCCTTGGTTATAATCCCAGGTTATATGTTGGCCATTATGACCCGTCCGACGGTAAACCGCCAGGACACTTTAAACTTGTTGTATGCAGAAACAGGTTTGTTAAACCGGCCTGGCTTTGGACTATAAGTCGCCAGTATATATATATATATTTGGATTGCGCCATTGGAATCATGCACTTATAAATCATTGGGTTATATTATTCATATAGCCAAGTTTGGCTGAATTTTCATTATGATGTTGAATGAATAAGGTTTTCATACCGGATTATGTTATCTTGAATAGCCAACATGGCTGGATTTTATTATGGTTATTAATAACCGGCATTATTGAGGTTTTCAAAGTCGCTTTAGCGCAATGGCTGTTATATTATCAATGCATATGGTTTATTTTACAATTGAAGGAATAGTCCCGAGTCGCTGCAGGCTCACGACCCGACACTTGGGGGCTACATTATTCAACTGAAGGTTATATCAAATATGCAAGTCTCATGTCGCTGCAAGCATGCACCATGACACTTGGGGGCTAATGCAAAGTCATTTTTATTAGTCTTATTGAAGACCCGACTCATCACATCATAATGAGCCGGCCCTTGGGGGCTACCAATTGCTCCTGTCAACAATTCAAGTCCCTGCTCATTATTTGCATTAATGACCCGGCCCTTGGGGGCTACAATTCAATGTACAAAGCTTTTAATCCATTATATTGAAGGGTCCACTACTCAGTTGGTAAAGCACAAGGCTCTTAACCTTGTGGATGTGGATTCAAGCCCCATGATGGGGGTTACATCATATGCTGTTATTTTCATTGAAGAATATATTGAGTCCCAACTCAATATTATCTTATTGAGCCGGCCCTTGGGCTACACATTGCTGCTGAAGTTCACATGATCATATTTACAAAGTCCCTGCTCATTATTGCATAATAACCCGACCCTTGGGGGCTACACTGGTTGAAATTTTTATGCGCATCAGGAAATTATAAGTCCCAGGTTGCTACAAGCATGACAACCCGGCACTTGGGGGCTACATATATGGAGTATTCAGTTTCTATGATTGAGATGAACAAACCGGATTTCTTCAAGGTTGCAACACTGATTGGAGCAAGTCTTAAGTTATCACTATATTCTCTTCTTAAGACTTGGGGGCTACAGGTATGCATGTAAAGGAGGAACATCTTCAAAATTTTCAAATTTGAGCAGATCAGGAAGATCAATTGTGTGACCCGGCGTTGGTAACAATCATAACCCGGTGTCTATAAACGGTCATGACCCGGGATCATCAGTTCTTATAACCCAACAATTTTGGCAATGATAAACCGGCAAGTTCTATATTTTCGAACCGGCTGATATCAGTTGAATATTTGAAGACCAATATTTTTGTCAAATCAAGAGCATTGAAGGCCGATTCAAATGGATTCTTTATTCTCAATATCTTCTGCAAGCAAATTGAGTATGAAGTTGGCTTATTAAACTGGATTTTCTAGAAGAAGGAAATGACAAGGATGATCAGGTGCCGATTTACAAGAATTTTTAACCCGGAGCATAACCTGTCAAATTTGCTCTTGAGTTTATGTTGCAGATCAGTTTAACATGGATAAATCCAAATTAAACTGGGGGCTAATGTCGGGGATATACCCCGTGGTGTAAACCGGCCGGAAGTATAAACCGGCCGGACTGGATGACTCACTGGTAACCCGCCCGGAGCTTGGCGGTTCATCGGCTACCCGCCCGGTGTTGGCGGTTCATTAGTAACCCGGCGGGCGGGTCAGATGGATGACGAGGCCCATGGCCCAGAAGGCCGGTTCATACTATGGTGGGCCGGTTTAAGAGGAAAGGCATGAGGAATATTTACCTTACAAGGAGTTAAGACCAGGACTTGTATCCGGTTTGTATTAGAGATAGACTAGTCCTAATCCTAATAGGACTCCACATGTAACCCGCCCCTTCAACATATATAAGGAGGGGCAGGGCTCCCCAAAGAGGGACAATATTGACAAGTTCCACAAGTTGGACAAGTTAGGTTTAGACAATAGCTCTCAAGATAGAGCACTCCTGTAACCGTGATCATCATCATCGATATCAATGAAGCAGGATGTAGGCTTTTACCTCCACCGTGAGGGGCCGAACCTGGGTAAAACATCGCGTCTCTCGTCCCGCTCAACCCCTCTCAAGTTACCACATAGATGCGTTGGCCTCGCGACTAAGTCCTGACACTAAGGACATCTGCCGTGACAATTCCACGACACCGGTGCTTGCAGTAGCATCGCGGGAGGGAGGGAGGAGTCGAAGATTGTTGCTAGAATGGCTCTCTACCCCGTTGTCATACTCTCTCTATTCTCTAAGGGCATCTACAGCCGGGCAGAACAAATTTGGCCCCTCAAACATCCACAGATGTGCCTTGTTAGCGTCCGGGCGTGTCCATTTTGACTCCCTATTTGTTCGTCCACGCAGCCATGTCCCTCACTTTTTTCCTTATATGTCTGGTCATATGCATTTTATTGGTGGAGAGAGAGAAGGAATAATAAAGAAAGAAAAGAGATGCTCCGTTGTGGGTCCAATCCTATGTGGCAGACTCAGGACCACTGACCGGACACGCCCAGGAACTCCTCATACTCATCTTATATATGAGATGAATATGAGGAGTGCTGGATAGCCCGGGCATTTATGGTGGCTTTGAGGGGTCTGGTTGGGTCAACCTTTTGCTTCTCTCTCCTGTCCGGTCAATGGTACTGTGTCCGCCTAGTAAATTTGCGGAGTCCGACTGTAGATGCTCTAAGAAGATATCTCCATGTGAATTAATGGTGGTTCGGTGTTCCCTAAGGTGCGTGTAGTGACTCCATCCAACGTCACACGGTGGTACCATAATGAATACATACCATAATCTTTTTGACTGTCTTCTTTATTCCGGTTTATTAAGGAGACATTCACTTTGATGTTATTTATCTCACTACGATCTAATATCTCCATATCAAATTCTTGTAAAAGAAGAGCCCACTCGATATTTCGGCTTCGAATCTTTCTTTGCTAAAAAGAAAACCACCTCTTTCAACGCCTGACGATCCATGTAAACAATGACCTTTGTTTATGTAACATAAGGTCTCAACTTTTCACAAGCAAATATCATGGCATATAACTCTCTATCAGTATTTGCATAATTTCTTTGTGACCCCTCCCATCCAAAGAATGATAGTTCACCCAATTAACATTAAACAAACATACGTACGATACGAACCAAACCTCAACGTACCACCATGCTTGTAGACCCCCTTTAATAATAGAGATAACCACAAATAGTTACTAATTAAAACACAAGTTAGATCGCGGGAACCCGAGAGAGTAGATGATATAAGATACCGTGGTATTATCTGTTTTTGTTGAAATTTCAAATTTAATTTAGGAACTCCGCCGAGAATTAGTACCATGAAATTCTCAATTTTCTTGGAAGAGACATAATTCTCAGAATTAGTATCATGACATTTTTATAATTGATGTGATGAAATTATTATTTTTTCACTTAAAAATGAGATTACATTTATAAGATGGATTTTTTAAAAACATTCTTGCAATCAGTAACTTGGAATTCTATACTCAAAAAGGTACGTGGAAGTCTTAGTTTTCTTTCCTTAGGAGAAACATAATTTTCAGGAATTAAATGTCATGATATTCACAACAATCATACTAAGGATTATTTTTCAGTTAGATAAGAAGGCTAGTACTATTAAGTGTTCCATTTATGATTCAAAATATGTGGTTGAAAAGCATCCACGTGCGGGCGGAGCACCCGTCAGATGTGAGATGGTTTGGAAACCACATATCAACTTGCATTTATTACCATTCAGAAATTATTAGGAGTTGAATATAGATTTGAAATTCTAATTTAAGTTAGGAACTTCAATAAAAGAATTAATGGAATATTTGCACTTCAATCTGAATTTTGCAATATATATTCTGTTTTTTGCAATATACATTCATGCTTTATGCAGATTCAAAGCACATAACTTCAATGAAAAAAATAGGGTAGCTATGAAGTATAAATAGTTTGAAATTTTCTGTATCCTAAAATATATGTGTGCACTTATGCAGTTTTAAGTTGGGTTTGAAACTTGAGTTGAACTATTAGAATCTTTAAACTAAGTAGTCAAAATCTATGAACTTAGTTGTCTTAGTAGCCAAAATCTATGAACCTGAAACAAACAGGGCCATATTTAGATACGGAGGGAGTACAACATATCTTGAGAATCTCGAGGCCGGTACAAGAAGAGGATGTGGATGGGTGGAGCGCCTAGGAGCTCCTAATTACTGGTTAGGAAGATAGTAATCTTCTTGCATGCATTTACTTTATTCTTTTAGCTCTATTAAATAAACCTTGTTATGACCGGTATATTAGGGGTTTAGCCCAGTGGGCTGTAGCCCAAATTATCTTATCATTATTAGGGGTTTAGCCCAATTACCTTATTGTTATTGGGATCGTTTGCTTAGGAGTCAAGTAAACCTCTCTATATAAGGAGAGGAGATGTATCAATCTAATCAAGCAAGAAGCAATCATTATTTGCTCGGCTTCCCCGAAGGGAGACGGGAGACCTAACCCTAGGCGCCTCTTGCATCACCGCCGCCTCTTATTCATCGCGCCATGGTGCCCCATCGCCGGCAGCCGCGATCGCATCTCTGTCAACCCTTCCCCTTCCCGTACAACCTACGTCCTATACCGGATAAGATCCTAGCTCCTACCAATTTGGTATCAGGTAGCTCGATTCCGATCATGTCTGCACCACGAACCAACCCACCGTTGCCCGTCACCACCGTGCCACTGCCCGTCACTACTGCGCCACTGCCCGTCTCCACCGCGCCCCTAGCTCTCCCCACCGTGCTGCTGGACTCCACCGCCGGCGCCTCCACCGGCCAGACGCCGCCGCCCTCCACCGCGCCGCCCGTCGCCGTCTACTCGCCGGCGGAGATGACCGGGATCCTCAACAACCTCATCACCGCCGTCCAGGGCATACACCCACTACAAAAAAAAGACACATCCGTGACATTTTGGGCCGAATGAAATTTTTTTCTGTCATACATATGACACTTCAATGACGATAATTGTGACAAAAGACGATAGATGTGGTGGGCTCCTACTTGTATGACAAAAAATCATGACAGAAAATGGCCTTTTCGTCCTGGGCGGGCCGGAAACGCAGCTGTATGACATTCTTTGGGCCGTCCATGACGGAAAAAGCCGTGGTAGAAGCGAGGGGAGGAAAATTTCGGGGAGTTCCCAGTTACGGTGGGAGGTCGGGGGCCGAGCGATGCGCCTTTCTCTCGTACACGTACGCACGTGTATGCGAGGCGTTGGCTGTAACTGAACCCGAGCGAGGCGTTGGGCTCTAACTGAACCCAAGCGATCGATCGATGGCTGTTAACTGAACCCGATGGAGCAATTCCTTCGCTACTGCTACTAACCGAAGCCGATCGATGTTGCCTCTGGGATGAACAGTGAGCGTTGCAGGGGGTTTGGATGAACAGTGAGCGGTGGCGTTGCCTCTGGATGAACAGGACCCAGTGGTGTAGTGGAGGGCTGGATGAATAGTAGATGGTGGAGGGGTGCCCGTGGAGGGGTGGTTGAACAGGACACCATGGTGTGGAGGGCTGGATGAACAGTAGACGGTGGAGGGGTGGTTGAACAGTAGCTGGTGGAGTAGCGCGCGGTGGAGGCTGGATGAACAGGAGCCCGTGGAGGCTAGAGGAGGTCGACGGTAGCCCGTGGAGGCTGGAGGAGGTCGACGGTGGAGATGAACAGTATCCCGTGGAGTCCCGTTTTGCGGTACGCCACACCCCTCCCGATGAACAGGACCCCCGTTTCGACCGCAGGAGGTCCGTTTTGTCTGTTTTGCGGTATGCCACACCCCTCCCGATCAACAGGACCCCCGTTTCGACTGTAAGAGGTCTGTTTCCTCCGTTCCGCGGTACGCTAGGCCTCATTTCCATCGCCTGTTCCGTCCAAGCCCTCCCGATGAACACGGCCACGCATTCCGTTCCGACCCAGTCGGTTGGCTCCCATGCGTTCCGTTGCCTCCCGATGAACATGACGCATTCCGTTGCCTCCCCATGAACATGACGCATTCCGTTGCCTCCACATGAACATGACGCATTCCGTTGCCTCCCCATGAACACGGCGACGACGCTGTTTCTCCGTTCCGAGCCAGCCATGTACACGAGCCCTGGTCGTACGTATGGCGAGTAGGCATTCGAGACCCTGCCCGTATGTACGTACGTGGCCATATTTTCTTTCTTGCACCCTGGCTGTTGTACGTACGTGTACATGCTACGTGCGCGCCTCTACTACGACACGTGCGCGCCTCTACATCGACCAGTATATATGTACGTACACGTTCACGACCATAATGACAACGCTATGTACGCTTCGAGCAGGTGGGTCCCGACTGTCAGGCACTTCCTTGCATGCGAAGATGTAGCTGGTGGGTCCCAGCAGTCAGAGGGCGAATCGTTTTGTTTTTATTTGCCCGGACGCACTTCCTTGCGTGCGAAGGTGTAGCTGGTGGGTCCCAGCAGTCAGGGGGGAAACATTTTTTTCACGAAACACGGTGGCCCGTACAGTGGGTCCCCGTTGTCAGGTGGAGGAATAATTATTTTGCACGTAATAAGGAGACACTTCCTTGCTGCGGCCATGGACCTAGCTGTCAGCCTCTCCACGTACAGTCCACGTCCGATGGAAGCTGTTCCTTTGCCATGTTAACCACGTCGCGCCGAGAGTACCAGGGCGGTGGACGACGGCGAGGCCTAGGAAGGGGACGACATGGAGCCGGGGAAGACGCGGCAGTGGATGCCCACGCCTAGAGGAGTATGAGGGTTCACTAGTTCGCTGCGGTGTGAGGCTGCCGTCGCCGCAGAATAACAGGGGGTGTGGGTGAGTAGAGGGATGGCCTGGCCAGCGGTGGGAGTAGTAGGGGGCGGTGAGGCCTCCGCCGCATCGCAGCCGGCCATGGGAGGCAGGAGCATGAGGCACGACCGGTGCTGGTTTGGGCGGCTGGAGCAAGAAGACCAGAGGTTGAAGAAGCACTATGGCCGTTGGATGGACATCGTATGGTCACTGGAGCTAGAATTGTGCATATATTGACTAAGTTGACAAAGCCCTCCATCCCCGTCAACTTAGTAGGCCCACAAGTAAGCCTGCCACTATACTGGGTCCCAGCTAACAGGGGGAGTATTCATTTTTTTGTGCGTAATAAGGAGGCACTTCCTTGCGGGCGAAGATATAGCTGGTGGGTCCGAGCTGTCAGTGGCGCTAATGTTTTTTTCATGAAATAAAAAGGCCCTTTTGGTGGGTCCCTGATGTCAGGTGGAGGAATCATTATTTTGCGCGTAAGAAGGAGGCATTTCCTTGCGTGTGACCGTGGACCCAACTGTCGACCTCTCCACGTACAGTCCACTTCAGATGCACGTCAGTCGTTGACCATGTTGACCAGGCCGCGCCGAGAGCACCAGGGCGATGGACAATGGCGAGGCCTAGGAAGGGAACGACACGGAGGCGGGGAAGACTCGACAGTTGTTTCCCACGCAGAGGGGAGTACGACTGTACGAGGGTTTACTAGTTCGTCTGCCATCGCCGGAGAATAACAGCAGGTGTGGGTGAGTAGAGGGATGACTAGGCCAGCGAAGGGAGTACGGTTGGGCGGTGAGGCCTGCGCGGCAGCACAGCCGGCCGCGGGGAGGAGGGAGCAGGCAGTCCTCCCGCCGGCGCTTGTTTGAGTTGCTGGAGCAGGAAGAGCAGAGATTGAAGAAGCACGACGGCCATTCGATGGACATCCAACAGTCACTGCTTGTGCGTCGACCTTTTTTTAGGAAAGCCTCAAATCTGTGGAAAACAGCATATAGCCCATTTGCTAATTCTTAAGGGTTTTTTTGGAGCCCATATTCTTTTTGTTAGCATTACAACCCATATTGTGGCCACGGTTAAAAAATTATATGAAATTTTGCATATTTTGGTGCGGTCCGAACTGTTTTTAATCCCGAAATTTCGACTCACATTCAAACTGATTTAAAAAATAAATGTATATCAATATAAATCCAACAAATTCTCCACACATAAAAATTAATGCAATTTAAAATCTCGAAATGAAAAAAAAGATATTTGAAACTAATTGCCGGTTTGATGTGTTTTAAAAATGTACAACCCATTTCTCATTACTGATGGGCCATTTTCTCGGCCAGCTGAATGAAAGCTCTCCTCGTCTTGAAAGATTTGCAGCCCAACTGGCCTGACAAAGCGACTTACTTGGCAAATCACAAAAAAGTGGGCTGTGGCCGTGGACCCAGCTGTCAGCCTCTCCACATATAGTAGTCTTCCGAAAGAAGTCGTTCCTTGACCACGTTGACCACGCCGCGCGGAGAGCACCATGCCGGTGGACGACGGCGAGGCCTAGGAAAGGGATGACGCGGAGCCGGGGAAGACGCCGTAGTGGAAGCCCGCGCGGAGAGGAGTACGAGGGTTCACTGGTTCGACTGCGGTGTGAGGCTGCTGTCGCCGCAGGGCCTGGCCAGCGGTGGGAATAGTAGGGGGCGGTGAGGCCTCCGTGGCAGCATAGCTGGCCACGGGAGGCAGGAGCATGCGGCACGACTGACGCTGCTTTGGGTGCCTGGAGCAAGAAGACCAGAGGTTGAAGAAGCACTACGGCCATTGGATGGACATCGTACGGTCACTGGAGCTAGAATCGTTCATATTGACTAAGTTGACAAAGCCCTCCATCCCCGTCAACTTAGTAGGCCCACAAGTCAGCCTCCCACAATGGTGGGTCCCAGCTAGCAGGGGGTATTCATTTTTTTGTGCGTAATAAGGAGGCACTTCCTTGTGTGCGAAGATATAGCTGGTGGGTCCGACATGTCAGAGGCCCTTCCGGTGGGTCCCAGCTGCCAGGTGGAGGAATCATTATTTTGCGCGTACAGTCCACGACCGATGGATGTCGTTCGTTGACCACGTTGACCAGGCCGCGCTGAGAGCACCATGGCGGTGGACGACAGCGAGGCCTAGGAAGGGAACGACACGGAGCCGGGGAAGACTCGGCAATGGTTGCCCACGCGGTGGGGAGTACGAGGGTTTACTGGTCCGGCTGCCGTCGCTGGAAAATAACAGGAGGTGTGGGTGAGTAGAGGAATGGCCTGACCAACAATGAAGTAGGGTGGGGCGGTGCGGCCTGTGCGGCAGCACAACCGGCCATGGGAGGCGGGAGCAGGCAGTCCCACTCGAGCTGGTTTGGGCGGCTGGAGCAAGAAGATCAGATATTGAAGACCCACAAGTACACGTCAACCTAGTACACATCCAACGGCCACTGCTGCTAGAATTGTTTGTGGACTAAGTTGACAAAGCCAAAGTACACGTCAACCTAGTAGACCCACAAGTCAGCCTCCAAATCTGTCCCAAACAGCATATAGCCCGAAATTTCTAGCCAGATTCAAATTAATTTTAAGTATAAATATACCTTAATTTAAATTCAATGAAATTTTACCCGCACAAAAACAATGAAATTTAAAATATCAAAATCCGAAAGAAAATAGTATTTTGGAACTAATTGCCTGTTTGCTGTATTTTTTCATTTTACAGCCCATTTATTATTACTTATAGCCCATTTCTTATTACTTATAGCCCATTTTCTGGGCAAAAATGCATCCCTCCTCGTCTTGAAAGATTTCCGGCCCAGCAGGGCGTAGAAAAGCAAGTAGGCCTACGTTGGTTATTCTGCAAAAAACAAAATAGCTGGCTAGCCATTTTCAGAAAGGAAAAAAACAAACTGGGCTAGTCATGTGCTAAACATATGAAATAAAAGCATGGGCTAGACGAGCCACGAGTCCCGCACAACCCAGTTGATACCCTTCTCCGTCCCGAAAAAACAAAATTACTGCATGCGTTGCTGGGTCCCTACTGTCATCCTCACCATGTACAGTCATCTCCTTATTCCTCTCGGTTGTTGACCATGTTGACAACACCGGAGGGCGGCGCCGCAGTGAGCGAACCAAGGCGGAGGACGATGGTGAGGCCTCGGACAGGAACAAACAGGAGCCGGGGAAGATCACAACCAGCCATGGGAGGGGGGAGCAGGCGGTCCCGCCGGCGCTGGTTTGGCTTTGGCGGCTCGAGGAAGAAGAGACTGAAGAAACGCGACAGACGTTGAATGTCAATCCAACGGTCAAGGTTGGCACAATTGTTTGTTGACTAAGCGGACACCAAGTAGCATACTTTTTTTATATATAGAAAGCAAATCAAAGACTTGGGAAGGCGTATAGAACAAGCTAGTGTACCAGTAAAGAGACGTTGCCGAGTTTTAGAAAAAAGAAAGACGTGCTCCTGTAGCTAGTTCGAATCCAAACCTAGACTATGACTATCTATGCTACTCTGCAAGTAATGAAACTGACATATCCAACGTTCGCTTCTCCTCTTCTCTACTTACTCTGCTTAGCATCAGAAGCTCTGGCCACAGCAACCATGTCCGCTGGCTGCTCGTCCACCTGCTCTTCACCAGGCAACAACCAGATATGCGCCAAGTCGCCACCCGTACCATCACACGTGGGTCTCATCACACCTCTCCAGCACGCGCACCGCTGCCGATTGCTCATCGCAACCCGCTGCCGTTGGTGTGGTGCCACTGCTGCAAATCACGCAGAGTCATCCATCGCGTCTCAACCACAATCTGCAACCCTGGCCGGAGTCTTCTACAAATGCCCAAATCATGGGGTAATAATATGTTTAAGTGTTGTTCTGCTGCTTTCAGTTGCTGATTTTTTTAATAGTTTGGTTGATGATCTTCCAATTTGATTTGTGCAGAAAAGGGAAGATTCGTGTGATTTGTATTTCTGGGAAGTTGCTGATGTGGGGGAATGCAACTACACTGATTTTTGGTTAGCTGAGGAATCCCAATACCAGCAGGTTGGGGTGTTGGACAAGTAACTGAAGGAACGGGAGAAGACACTACTAGGAAAAGGGCTATAGATAGGATTGATACTAATGGCGCACCAGGGAAGAAGTGCGCCACTACTATATAATAATGGCGCACCTGTTGGTGATGCGCCATTAGTGTGGAAGACACTAATGGCGCACCAGGAACAGGGTGCGCCACTAGTATTAATTTTTTTCCATTTTTCCATACATACTAATGGCGCATCAGGTCGACAATGCGCCATTACTAGTTCTAACTAGTAATGGCGCACCAGGCAGAGAATGCGCCATTACTGTAATTTTTTTCTTATTCTTTTTTTGCAAAATTACTAATGGCGCACCGTTTCACAGTGCGCCATTACTAGTTTAAACTAGTAATGGCGCACTGTTACACGGTGCGCCATTAGTATATATATTTATATTTTTTACTTTTTTGCAAAACTTCTAATGGTGCACCACCTGCAGGTGCGCCATTAGTAACCAGGGTTACTAATGGCGCATTTCCTTGTGGTGCGCCATTAGTAACCTGGGACCCCAACAAGATATTTTGGACAGCCGCACACCTACCCACTCACTTTCCCCACTTCATTCCCTCCACCTCCTTCTCCAAGCTTTCGGCTGCCTCCTCATCCTCACCTCATTTCCACCATAGATTCATCAAAATTAAGTGGTGAAATTACCTTTTTTTGATAGGTAAGTAAGGGGAAAGATATCTTCATGATGTAGATCTACTTTTTTTCTCCCTAGCTCGCTCCAACAACATGCACATGCACTTTTCGTGGACTAGCTAGATCTATGTATGTTTGTGGTGTTGCATGTGTTTGTGGTGTTGCCTATATGTTTGTGTTTGAAGGTACCGGTATTTGAATTGCGATAGTTGCCAATATTTTGCCGGAATGTTTTGATTCATTTCCGTTTCGGCGAGAATTTTTGCACTATGCATTCTTTTTGGTCCTATTTTTAGGGAAGGTCATGCCAAATGTTTTCTTGGTTCTAAAATATCATTTTGCTCTACCCCGCAGGCGACCATGGTCCGCACGATGACTGAAGGCATCATGAATAGGTTTTTGAGCTCCGCGAAGGCCGAGATGCTTCAAAAGAACGAGACGGAGATAAGATGTCCGTGTCGAAGATGCAAGCTGAAGAGCCTTATTGCGGACCCGGATTCCGGGCAGGTGCGGGACCACCTGCTCTTGCGTGGTTTCATGGATGGCTATCGGTGGCAAGATGATGAAGATGACTATGAAGTTGTCCATGGCCGGGGCCGGGCAAGAAATGAGGAAGGGCAACAAGACAAGTACCACCACGGCGAGGGCGGGCGAGAAGACGAAGAATCTCAAGGACATGATCACGACGGTGATGCTGTACACAGTCATCATGTAGAAGATGTTGTACATGATGATGAGGAAGATCAAGACAAAGGGCATGATCATGAAGATGAAGATGCCGGAGCAGACGACGATGGAGGCTGGGTGCAGGACCCTCATATTGAAGAGCTGCTTCTCAAGCAGACGGATAACACAAGAGCTGCCGCCCGAGAGAAAGCCAAGCTGGATCAACTGGAGATAGACGCGGTTACTCCATTGTATGAAGCATGCAGGCCCGAGGATACCCGCCTGAAAGTAACGCTCATGGCTTTGGAGATGAAGGTAAAACACAAAATGACCGACGCATGCTTCGACGAGAACATATCATTCTGGCACGAACGACTTCCCAAGGGGAACAAGTGCCCGACCAGTTTCGAGGAGGCGAAGAAAATCGTGAGTCCTCTGGATTTACCGCACGTGAAATACCATGTGTGGATGAATAATTATATCATTTATCGGGACGAGCACGCGGAGTCTACCATATGTCCGGCGTGCGGCGTCACTCGATACAAGAAGAGGAAGAAAGCTCCTCGAAAATCGGTTTGGTACTTTCCGATCACTCCTCGTCTGCAGCGGTATTTCGCGGACCCTAAGGTATGAAAGCTCCTGTGTTGGCACGCGGATAGGGAGGAGAAGAAGCGGGGAGATGACAGAAATGATCCGGAGATAAATAAAAAAGACAAGATGCTGAGTCACCCTAAGGATGCGAGCCAGTGGCAAGCGTTGAACTTCGAATACCCAGAATTTGGGAAGGATCCAAGGAACATGGTGCTGGGCGCGAGCACCGATGGAGTCAATCCGTTTGGCATCCAGAGAAGCACACATAGCACCTGGCCTATGTTTGTGTGGATGTACAACCTTCCCCCTGGTTGTGCATGAAGAGGAAGTACATTCACATGAGTATGCTTATTGAAGGGGCGAAACAACCAGGGAACGACATCAATCTGTATCTGGGGCTGCTGAAGGAGGAGCTAGACACGCTGTGGAAAACGCCAGCCAATACGTGGGATTCCACAGAGAAAGAATATTTCCCTATGAGAGCCGCACTGCTCACGACGGTGCACGACTATCTCGGTTACGGATATCTCACGGGGAAGGTAGTCCACGGATTTTCTGGATGCGTAAAATATTCTAGACGAGTTGTTGAAAAGTTGGAAAACAAGGATACCTAAACCTTGCTGTTGAAAAATTGGAAAACGAGCTGTTGAAAAATTTTCTGGTTTGGGTTTAGGATTTTCTGGATTTTCTGGAAGAGCCGCTGCTGAAGGTATGGAAAACGAGGTCTGTTTTCTGGGACTTGCCGTACTGGAAGATCCACCGTGTGCCTCACAGCCTTGATGTCATGCATATCTTCCGGAGTGTCTCAACAATTCTTGGTGGTGTTTATCGTCGTCATTCTCAGATTTTGAAGACCGAAGAAGAATTTTTCCTCCATATCATATCCGTTCCCGTGAAGATTCTCAGTTCTATCTTGATGCCATCCTCTCATAATTGTTTGTGAGTACTCTTTTCACCTATCCGGAGCAATTCAGGAGTCTTTTCAGTTTGATTCTCCGGAGCCCATGATCTCAGAATTATTCATTCCAGCTTTCAGCTCTCGTTCTCCAAATCTCACCGGTGCGTCATTAAACTATTCTCTTACCAGCTCGTGATCTATTCATACACATGTATCTAAATTCTCCCAGGTATCTTCATTCGCTCTCCAATTCTTCCCGGTGTTTCTTTATCTTTTCTTCAATTGTTTTCAATTCTTACGGTGGTTCGTTCAAGATTTCTATTCCTGCATTATCATATCAATGTATGCGTTGGTTAAATCCTACCGGTGGTCCATTGAGTTTGTGCTATATCTCTCTTAATCTTTTCTACGAGAATAAGTAATATGCCAAATCCGTTGTTTGTCATCAATTTAATTGGTGAAGGTTAAGCATAATATAATTCTTATTCTTGTTTCATCCATATGTTAATCTTTTCTTCTGGAGTTTGTTCACGATTATTAAATTCATGGTTTCAAGTGCTCGTCTTTCTTTCCCGGAGTTCCAAGCTCTAATTTATCATGGAGATCCATCTAAATCATTGCCAGGATTCACCTTGTGTTTTCAATTTCTCTTTCTTTTCATTCCTTTGTTTACCGGAGTTCTTCATGGAGGTTCTACATGATGGTTCATCAAGGATTTAATTCCTTCTCGAAGTGTTCATCAAGATTCTTTTCAGAGGAGCTCAAGCATTCTTAATCTTGCAATCTGAAGTGCAATTCTTTCTTCCGTATCATTGGAGATGGTATTATGTCATTCTTAATAATTTGAGTTCATGTTTCATAACTCACATGTTGTTAAGAATGAGGTATTTTAAACCCATCAATCTCGTCATTGGAGTTATCCTGGATTATAGTTCACCTTAAGCCTTCCCTAAGGATTGTTGCTATTTATGGTGCTTATAATGACCCAAGTTCTTCATTTATTCTCCCGGTGAAATAAGTTTCTCGTCTCCTTGTACTTATCAATCCAATTCTTTTTCCCGTGAGTGGTAGGTTGTCACCTCATAATTGGAGATGTATTCCATAAGACCATATCAAGCTTATTCTTTTCGTTGTTGATTTTCCTACAACTCTGTTCTAGCATTTGTTGTAAGCGTGCTCCCTCAAGATCTTGTTTCCCTTCGTTCATTCCATTCCATTCTTTCTTTTGTTCCGGAGGCAGTGTGTTGTGATTTCATCAAGTATCTTCTCATCTTACCAAGTTCTTATTCAATTCCTTTTCTTTTCAATCGGAGTGCCGCCCGAAGTTGTTCTTCCTTGTTCCTCTTTTCTAACGGAGTGTTTTCAACTTCGTTCATCTCCATTACATTATTTCTTTCAATTTGTTCAACTTCTCAAGGTTCTTTGGTTTCAATCATTTGGTCAAAGAAGCAACTTAGTTTTACCTCTTCTCTTTCTCTTCCGTTGTCCCTCCGGTGCCATTCTAGATCTCGAGACGAGATCCTCTCGTAGTGGTGGAGTGTTGTAATGCCCTGAGACCGATGCTCGAGAATACTTCCATATGTTCCGGGTTTCGCCGTGTGTTTCATTTGTGCCTGCCCTCTTATTTTTGCATTGCATCATGTCATCATGCCATCATCTCATAAATCTTTTGCAACCCAACTAAATAAATGGCATGGATCTTTGATCCATTTAAATCGAGGGAATTCACATGGTGATTCTCTTTATAACATATCCTCCCGATATTAGGGAGCTATATTAAATATTTCATTTGTTGGAATTAATCGGAACACGCTTGCAAAATAAATCTCAATGCCTTTGTTATCACAAACTCTTGGCCTCTAACTTTGCCATATATCCTTTCATCATTTTCCGGAGCTCCACCTAAATTCTGAACATTTTTGGACATTTCTAATTCCTAGCCCTTGTTCAAACCTTTTCAATTAAATTCAAATGACTTTGAATTTAATTCTCGCAATCATGTCCACTCCTAATTTTCTTTGACCGTGCACATTTTTGTGAGACCGGGGAAATTAACCACATGCCCTAATTCTTCTTCCAAACTTCTCTTGTCTTCTTTCCTTTCTTCTAGTTCTCTATTAATGAAAAGAGAGAGGAGGAAGAGAGAAGCCCAGCCGCCACTTGTGTCCAACCAGGACCATTTTGGCCCAACCAACAGCCCAGTCATCCCCATATTAACCCTAGCCTCCTCCCGATCCCCTCGCTCTCTCCCTCGATGCCCCCTCCAGCGCCGCTAGGAGCCTCGATCCCCATCTCCCTCCGCTCAATCTCCTCCTCACCCTCTCGCTCTCCTAGCGCGCGCCCCTTCGCCTACCAGCTCCCTCCTGCTTCTTCGACCTCGCCTCGCCCCGCGACCCTGCCACCACTTCGGCCAGCGAGCCCATGCTCCAGCACCACGCCGCTGCACCCTTGTTGCTCGTGACCGCCATGGGTGCCTGCAGGATGACGCTGCTGTCCTCGTGCTACAATGCTGCCGGCAAGCCCTGCCTCTGTCACCTCCTTCCCACGAGTGAGATGCTCTCCTCTGACAGCCACCTCCCGCTCGCCTCCTTCTTTTCTTGCTCGTGCGCCAGCAACCATGGCTGCCTCGTCATCAAGCTCGACTTCGTCTCCCTGGTGGCCGACTGCCTCGACCTCCTCTGCAAGGTGAAGCCATGCCCGTGCCAAGTTACCTGCTCCTTCTCCACGCCCGCGCCAGCGACCTCCTCATCGTCTTCAATAGGAAGACACCGCCAAGCTTCGCCCCTGGACCTGCTTCTCCTTGCTGAGGCCATGGATGCCTGCGACCTCACCGGCAGCCGCTGTCGACCTCGCCGCCTTCCTGCATGTGCGTGCCTCGCTGCTGGTCTCATGCGAGAGGTCCCGCTCCTCACGGCCATGGTGTCCGTCGTGACTGTACGCACCTTGCTGCTGCTTTGTCGGCCGCCTCCCTTCGTTGACCACCAAGAACCGAGGCCTGTTGTGTTGCTTCGTTTGGGATGCGTCAAGTTCCTCTACTAGCTGTGTCAAGTTCCTCTACTAGTCGTGCACGCCTCTGGATTCGTCCAAGTTCCGACGATGCTTTTGTACAACTACGCCGCGGAGACCAAGACTGGCAAGTCCACACGGGAGCCCGAACGACTACTTCCACGATGATGCGAGTACAAGTACCACGACACCCAAATCCTTCGGATCAGTCAAGTTCATCTATTAAAACATGTATGACCGTCGTGGAAACTGCAAAGTACCTCTACGCGCAGATATCGCCAAGTACGACGATCCCAACGACATCCACTACTACTGTCACCGAGGGTTTCGTCAAGTTCAACTTCTTCGGCTACGAAACGTGTACCACTACTGTCGCCCGAACGTCCACGGAACATGTACCACGACCATCGCTGAAGAACCCATGGATGTCAAGTTTCGTGTCGTGACCCCAAACATCTACGGACATGAACCACTACTTCCCTCGATGACCCGTGAACGTCTACTTCCCCTACACCGCATCGAACTTGAACCCCTCCGATAACGCACGCTTCAAAGGTATAACCACCGAGATCGGCGTCGGAGAACGAATGCTTGTGTTGTATGAGACGCACCCTTTGTCTGCACCGTGTCCGTTTTGTCACTCGTTTCCATGCCCCTAACCCGTGGGAACCCGGCTACCGGGATCACCCCACCGTTCATCGCATGACACGCTCCCGTCACTTTCTTTTGCACCGACGTCTCAATGAGTTGTCGGAACCGGAACGTTGTCGTGGCACCGTTTCGTTATCGTCGCCCTGGCACCCCATTCATTTCCGCCACGATGACAAATGTTTCATAATGCTCTTGTCAACTTTTAATAAAAATTGCATAAACTTGTTCATGTCATTCGCGTCATGATAACAACAATTAAAATGTTTAGATAGTTGTTGCACCAAATTACTAATGCATATGGGGTTTTACCGGATTTGTTGTTTGTTATATCTGGCCCCATTTAAATTGTTTAGATGGTATAGTTTGGTTATGCTTCACATCTTGCCATGTTAACCAACAATTATTATTGTTGAGTATCTAACCGAGAGTGAACTAAATAAGGCATGTGGTGTTTCGTCAACATGCAACTCCGTTGCATAATGAGCTCCACTTAATTTGTAGGATTGTTTGTGTAGCTTGCCATGCCATGCCTCATTAAACCGGACATGCATCATACTTGTTGTGCATCATGCCATGTTGTTGTAGTGGTTGTTTACTATTTTGTTTGCTTCTTTCCGGGTTACCTCTCGCCTTAGCTTCGGTTTCGTTCCGGAGTTGTGAGGCTGCGTTCATCTACGTCCGTTTATCTTCTTCATGGACTCGTTCTTCTTCCTTGCGGGATCTCAGGCAAGATGACCATACCCTCGAAATCACTTCTATCTTTGCTTGCTAGTTGCTCGCTCTTTTGCTATGCCTATGCTGCGATACCTACCACTTGCTTATCATGCCTCCCATATTGTTAAGCCAAGCCTCTAACCCACCTTGTCCTAGCAAACCGTTGTTTGGCTATGTTACTTCTTTGCTCAGCCCCTCTTATAGCGTTGTTAGTTGCAGGTGAAGATTGAAGTTTGTTCCTTATTGGAACATGGAGATGTTGTTCCTTGTTGGAACATGTTTACTTGTTGGGATATCACAATATCTCTTATTTAATTAATGCATCTATATACTTGGTAAAGGGTGGAAGGCTCGGCCTTATGCCTGGTGTTTTGTTCCACTCTTGCCGCCCTAGTTTCCGTCATATCGGCGTTATGTTCCCGGATTTTGCGCTCCTTACGCGGTTGGGCTATAATGGGAACCCCTTGACAGTTCGCCTTGAATAAAACTCCTCCAGCAATGCCCAACATTGGTTTTACCATTCGCCACCTAGCCTTTTCTTTCCCTTGGGTTCTGCAGACTCAAGGGTCATCTTTATTTTAACCCCCCGGGCCAGTGCTCCTCTGAGTGTTGGTCCGAACCGAGCTGCCTGCGGGGCCACCTCGGGGAAACTTGAGGGTTGATTTTACTCGTAGCTAGTCTCATCTGAGTGTGCCCTGAGAACGAGATATGTGCAGCTCCTATCGGGATTTGTCGGCACATTCAGGCGATGTTGCTGGACTTGTTTTACCATTGTCGAGGATGTCTTGTAACCTGGACGCCGAGCCTGATCGGATTGTCTTGGGAGAAGGAATATCATTCGTTGACCGTGAGAGCTTGTGATGGGCTAAGTTGGGACACCCCTGCAGGGATTTGAACTTTCGAAAGCCGTGCCCGCGGTTATGGGCAGATGGGAATTTGTTAACATCCGGTTGTAGAAAACCCGAAGTTGACCTTAATTAAAATACACCAACCGCGTGTGTAACCGTGACGGTGTCTTTCCGGCGGTGTCCGGGAAGTGAACACGGTGTTGGAGTAATGCTTGACGTAAGTAGACTTGGATCACTTCTTGATCATAGTTTATAGACCGTGCTTCTGCCTTCTCTTCTCGCTCTCTTTTGCGTATGTTAGCCACCATATATGCTAGTCGCTTGCTGCAGCTCCACATCATACCTTTTACCCTTCTTATAAGCTTAAATAGTCTTGATCGCGAGGGTGTGAGATTGCTGAGTCCCTGTTGACTCACATATACTTCCAAAACCAGTTTGCAGGTGCCGATGATATCGTGCAGGTGACGCAACCGAGCTCAAGGAGGAGCTCAATGAAGATCGTGTTCGTTATGTCGTTTCCGTTTCCAGTTGATCAGTAGTGGTGCCTAGTTGGGGTCGATCAAGGATCTGTGTAGCATTTGGGGTAGTCTTCTTTTATTTTGGTTCCGTAGTCGGACCTTGATTGTATCGGTTTGATGTAATGCTTTATTCATGTAATTGTGTGAAGTGGCGATTGTAAGCCAACTATGTATCTTTTCCCCTATTGTATTACATGGGTTGTTTGCGAAGATTACCTCACTTGCGACATTGCTTTCAATGCGGTTATGCCTCTAAGTCGTGCTTCGACACGTGGGAGATATAGCCGCATCGAGGGCGTTTCAGTAAGTAAGGGGAAAGCTTTCTTTATGTTCTAGATTAACTTTTTTCTCCCTCCAACAACATACACACTTTTTATGGCCTTGATCTACGTATGTTTGTGGTGTTGCATATGTTTGTGTTTGCAGGTACCGGTATTTGAAATGCGATAGTTGCCAATATTTTGCCACAATGTTGATTCATTTCCGTTTCGGCGAGAATTTGGCACTGTGCATTCTTTTTGGTCCTATTTTCAGGCAAAGTCATGCCAAATTATTTTTGGTTCTAAAATATCGTTTTGCTCTACCCCGCAGGCGACCATGGTCCGCACGATGACCGAAGGCATCTTGAATAGGTTTTTGAGCTCCGCAAAGGCCGAGATGCTTCAAAAGAACGAGATAGAGATAAGATGTCCGTGTCGAAGATGTAAGCTGAAGAGCCTTATGGACCCGGATTCCGTACAGGTGTGGGACCACCTGCTCTTGCATGGTTTCATGGATGGCTATCGGTGGCAAGGTGATGAAGATGATTATGAAGTCATCCATGGGGGCCAGGCAAGAAATGAGGAAGGGCAGCAAGACAACCGCGGCGAGGGCGGGCGAGAAGACGAAGAATCTCCAGGACATGATCACGAAGTAGATGCAGTACACAGTCATCATGTAGAAGTTGCCGGACATGATGATGAGGAAGATCAAGACGAAGGGCATGATCATGAAGATGAAGATGCCGGAGCAGACGATGATGAACCATCGATGGGCTGGGTGCAGGACCCTCATATTCAAGAGCTGCCGCCCGAGAGAAAGCCAAGCTGGATCAACTAGAGATAGACGCGGTTACTCCATTGTATGAAGGATGCAGACCCGAGGATACCCACCTGAAAGTAACGCTCATGGCTCTGGAGATGAAGGTAAAACATAAAATGACCGATGCATGCTTCGACGAGAACATGTCATTCTGGCACAAATGTCTTCCCAAGGGGAACTAGTGCCCGACCAGTTTCGAGGAGGCGAAGAAAATCGTGTGTCCTCTCGATTTACCGCACATGAAATACCATGTGTGCATGAACAATTGCATCATTTATCGGGACGAGCACGCGGAGTCTACCTTATGTCCGGTGTGCGGCATCACTCGACACAAGAAGAGGAAGAAAGCTCCTCGAAAAGTGGTGTGGTACTTTCCGATCACTCCTCGTCTGCAGTGGTATTTCGCGGACCCTAAGCTAGAAAAGCTCCTGCGTTGGCACACAGATAGGGAGGAGAAGAAGCGAGAAGATGACGGAAATGATTCGGAGATAAATAAAAAAGACAAGATGTTGAGTCACCCTAAGGATGCGAGCCAGTGGCAAGCGTTGAACTTCGAACACCTAGAACCTTGGGACGATCCAAGGAACATCATGTTGGGCGCGAGCACCGATGGAGTCAATCCGTTTGGCAGCCAGAGAAGCACACATATTACCTGGCCTGTGTTTGTGTGGATGTACAACCTTCCCCCGGGTTGTGCATGAAGAGGAAGGACATTCACATGAGTATGCTAATTGAAGGGCCGAAACAACCAGGGAATGACATCAATCTGTATCTGGGGCTGCTGAAAGAGGAGCTAGACATGCTGTGGAGAACGCCAGCCAATACATGGGACGCTGCAGAGAAAGAATATTTCCCTATGAGTGCCGCACTGCTCACGACGGTGCACGCCTATCTCGGTTACGGATATGTCATGGGGCAGGTGGTCCACGAATTTTGTGCATGCGTCAGGTGCATGGATAACACAACGTATCGCCAGCTAGATAGAGATCCCGGGTCTTCGAAAACTGTGTTCATGGGACATCGAAGGTGGCTTCGCGATGATGACTCATGGAGAAAACGCAAGGATCAGTTCGATGGTGAAACCGAACCCCGAAGACGCCCGCGTATGAGGATCATCGAGGAAATAGACGAGCTGTTGAAAAATTGGAAAGATTGCCCACCATCGGGAAAGAAGCGAAAGGCTCCAGAGCCAGGAAAGAAGCGAAAGGCGCCAGAGCCGCTGCTGAATGTATGGAAAACAAGGTCTTTTTTCTGGGACTGGCCGTACTAGAAGATCCTTCGTGTGCCTCACAGCCTTGATGTCATGAATATCACGAAGAACGTGTGCGAGAGTCTGCTTGGTACCCTGCTCAACATGGCAGAGAGGACCAAAGATGGGCCAAAAGCAAGGGCAGACTTGAAATAATTGGGCATCAGGGAGGACCTTCATGCTAATGATGATGATTATGATGATGATGAGGCGAAGGACATGGAAAGTCGCCGCAAAGGCAAAAAGGCCAAGAAGATCAGAAATGACTGCCCTCCCGCGTGCTTCACTCTAAGTCAGGAGGAGATCGAGCAGTTTTTCACCTACCTCGTAGGAGTAAAACTTCCTAACGGTTACGTGGGGAAGATAAGTAGATACCTAGACTCAGCGAAGCAGAAGTTCAGTAGGATGAAGTCTGACGATTGTCACGTGCTGATGACACAGATACTTCCAGTTGCAATCCGTGGGATCATGGACGCGCACGTCCGTGAAATGCTATTTGGCCTATGCAACTTTTTCTACGTCATCTCTCAGAAGTCGTTGGTGTTAGGCAACTCAGAAGGCTACAGGAAGAGATCATGGTGATACTATGCGAGCTTGACATGTACTTCCCGCCCGCATTCTTCGACGTTATGGTGCATCTGCTGGTCCATATCGTGGAGGATATCATCCAACTCGGGCCGACGTTCCTGCACAGCATGATGCCGTTCGAAAGGATGAATGGTGTCATCAAAGGATATGTTCGCAACATGTCACTTCCAGAGGGAAGCATAGCCATGGGCTTTCTGACCGAAGAGTGCATCTCCTACTACACGAATTATCTAGGCATCGAGAACCCCGTTGGTCTGCCCGTCAACAGGCACCTCGGCAGGCTCGCTGGATGGGCTCACCGCGAGGGTCGCCGCGAAATGCATGTCGACTTCGAGGGTCGACTTGCCAACTTTGAAAGAGAAAACCTAGTTGCACTACAACACATAGACGTGGTCGATCCTTGGGTGGTAGAGCACAAAACCTTTATTGAGAAGACATACAATGACCGAGGCCAACAGAGGACGGATGGAGATATAATCAAAGAGCACAACTCATGTTTCATGTGTTGGTTCAAGGAGAATCTTCTGTCGTACCCTTTACATGAGGATTCTTCCGCAGAAGAAAAACTCATATTCGCCTTATCACAGGGTGCCGAGCACAACCTGATGACCTATGAGGCGTACGATATCAATGGCTACACATTCTACACCGAGGACAAGGACATGAAGAGCGATGGTTATCAGAAATCTGCGGTAAGGATGGAATCCGACACCAGTAACGACAAGGACAGATAGTACGGAAGGATCGAGGAGATCTAGGAGCTGAGCTACACTGGAGAGAAGGTCCCGATGTTCCGTGTCAGATGGGCCTAGAGCATCCTAAAAGAAGACCGGTATTTCACCACCATGGTTATACCCGAAGCCAAATCCAAGACCGCGGGCGCAAATGTCACCGCGAAAAATGAGCCATGGGTACTGGCTTCCCAAGTGGACCAATGCTTCTTCATTACCGACCCGTCAAAGCCCAGTCGTGTTGTCGTGAGGAGAGGCAAAAGGAAGATCATCAGAATGGATGGAGTCGCCAATGAGCAAGACTTCGACAAGTACGGCGATCCGAAGATGGAACATGACGACGACGATGAAGTATCATACACCACAAGAAGAAGCAGTACCACCCTACCTAAAGGACGTCCGTTCAAGAGAAGAACTCCATTTGCGAAAAAGAAGGGCAAGAAGATTGTGAAAAGATAGCTAGCTAAGATCGATTGTATTTAAATTGTAGTCTTCATTTCTTGATTGTATTTCGACATATGGAAATTAATTTTTTTTTGTTTCTAGTCCTCATGAATATTTATTTATGTTTATTCTGGTATACCAATTTTTTTATGTTTATTCTGGTATTGAATTTCTAACTCACAAAAAGTATTGAATTTGTTAATATTTTTGAACTCATGAATATTTTTAAATTTCATGGGCACTTTTTGAATTCATGAATGTTTTTTCAAATTTGATGATATTTTTTCATATTCATAATTTTTATACCAATTCACAAATGAATGCAACTAAAAATCCAAAAAAAGTTACTAATGGCGCACCAGGAGAACGTGCGCCATTGCTATCAAGGTACTTATGGCGCACCCCTAGGCGGTGCACCATTGGTATACCAATTTTTATTTAGGTTTATTCTGGTATTGAATTTCTAACTCACAAAAAAATATTGAATTTGTTAATATTTTTTGAACTCATGAATATTTTTAAGTTTCATGGGCACTTTTTGAATTCATGAATATTTTTTCAAATTTGATGATATTTTTTCACATTCATAAATGTTTTACGAATTCACAAATGAATGCAACTAAAAATCCAAAAAAAGTTACTAATGGCGCACCGGGAGAAGGTGCACCATTTCTATCAAGGTACTTATGGCGCACCCCTAGGTGGTGCGCCATTGGTATACCAATTTTTATTTAGGTTTATTCTGGTATTGAATTTCTAACTCAAAAAAAAGTATTATATTTTTTGAACCCATGAATAATTTTGAATTTCATGGGCACTTTTTGAATTCATGAATATTTTCATATTCATAAATGTTTTCTAAAAAAATATTATGCAACTAAAAATCCAAAAAAATATTTTCAAATAACAAATTTGATGATATTTTTCATATTCATAAATATTTTGAAATAACAAATTTGATGATATTTTTTCACATTCATAAATGTTTTCAAATTTGAATGTCATTTTCTAAAAAGTTATTAGATGCAACTAAAAATCCAAAAAAAAGTTAGTAATGGCGCACCAGTGGAAGGTGCGCCATTGCTATCACTGTGTTTATGGCGCACCCCTAGAAGGTGCGCCATTGGTAACCTTCCCCCCTCTGTATGTATGTGTGTGCTGTCCATCTCGGCAGCCGTTCGTCCTTCTCCCATCTCGCCCCTCAACTCTCGCCACCGCCGCCGATCCCTTTCCACCACCACCGCCGCCCCCACCCACCGGCGACCTCGCTCCCGGACTCCGCCGCCCCCACCCACCCCTCCCTCGCCGCTATAGACGTGTGCTCGACCCCTCCACCCCCTCCACCTCTTCTTCCTCGGGTCGCCGCTGTAGATGTGCTCGCCCGCCCCCAGTAAACGGGGCCTCTCCCCCGATGTCACCGGTGAGCCACCGTGTCGTGCCCTCTCCCTCTCTGCTCCTCCCTCCTTGCCATCTCCCTCTCTGCTCGATCCCCTCTCTTCTCTGTCCCCACCTTCTGTTCTTGTCTGTGAGGTGTTTGATTAAATGTCAATTCAAACGATTGATGCAGCCGCGTCCACCGGAGCACCACGACCGCGTCTGCGACCTCAAATCTGTGGAAAACAGCATATAGACCATTTGCTAATTCTTAAGGGTTTTTTGGAGCCCATATTCTTTTTGTTAGCATTACAACCCATATTGTGGCCACGGTTAAAAAATTATATGAAATTTTGCATATTTCGGTGCGGTCCGAACTGTTTTTAATCCCGAAATTTCGACTCACATTCAAACTGATTTAAAAAGTAAATGTATATCAATATAAATCCAACAAATTCTCCACACATAAAAATTAATGCAATTTAAAATCTCGAAATGAAAAAAAAGATATTTGAAACTAATTGCCGGTTTGATGTGTATTAAAAATGTACAGCCCATTTCTCATTACTGATGGGCCATTTTCTCGGCCAGCCGAATGAAAGCTCTCCTCATCTTGAAAGATTTGTAGCCCAACAGGCCTGACAAAGCGACTTACTTGGCAAATCACAAAAAACTGGGCTGTGGCCGTGGACCCAGCTGTCAGCCTCTCCACGTACAGTAGTCTTCCGAAAGAAGTCGTTCCTTGACCACGTTGACCACGCCGCGCGGAGAGCACCACGGCGGTGGATGACGGCGAGGCCTAGGAAAGGGATGACGTGGAGCCGGGGAAGACGCGGTAGTGGAAGCCCGCGCAGAGAGGAGTACGAGGGTTCACTGGTTCGGCTGCGGTGTGAGGCTGCTGTCGCCGCAGGGCCTGGCCAGCGGTGGGAATAGTAGGGGGCGGTGGGGCCTCCGCGGCAGCATAGCTGGCCACGGGAGGCAGGAGCATGCGGCACAACCGGCGCTGCTTTGGACGCCTGGAGCAAGAAGACCAGAGGTTGAAGAAGCACTACGGCCATTGGATGGACATCGTACAGTCACTGGAGCTAGAATCGTTCATATTGACTAAGTTGACAAAGCCCTCCATCCCCGTCAACTTAGTAGGCCCACAAGTCAGCCTCCCACAATGGTGGGTCCCAGCTAGCAGGGGGTATTCATTTTTTTGTGCGTAATAAGGAGGCACTTCCTTGCGTGCGAAGATATAGCTGGTGGGTCCGACATGTCAGCGGGGGGAACGTTTTTTCGCGAAATACAGAGGCCCTTCCGGTGGGTCCCAGCTGCCAGGTGGAGGAATCATTATTTTGCGCGTACAGTCCATGACCGATGGATGTCGTTCGTTGACCACGTTGACCAGGCCGCGCTAAGAGCACCATGGCGGTGGACGACAGCGAGGCCTAGGAAGGGAACGGCACAGAGCCGGGGAAGACTCCGCAATGGTTGCGCATGCGGTGGGGAGTACGAGGGTTTACTGGTCCGGCTGCCGTCGCCGGAAAATAACAGGAGGTGTGGGTGAGTAGAGGAATGGCCTGACCAGCAATGAAGTAGGGTGGGGCGGTGCGGCCTGTGCGGCAGCACAGCCGGCCGTGGGAGGCGGGAGCAGGCAGTCCCACCGGAGCTGGTTTGGGAGGCTGGAGCAAGAAGATCAGAAATTGAAGAAGCAGCACGGCCGTTGGATTAACATCCAACGGCCACTGTTGCTAGAATTGTTTGTGGACTAAGTTGACAAAGCCAAAGTACACGTCAACCTAGTAGACCCACAAGTCAGCCTCCAAATCTGTCCCAAACAGCATACAGCCCGAAATTTCTAGCCAGATTCAAATTAATTTGAAATATAAATATACCTAAATTTAAATTCAATGAAATTTTACCCGCACAAAAACAATGAAATTTAAAATATCAAAATCCGAAAGAAAACAGTATTTTGGAACTAATTGCCTGTTTACTGTATTTTTTCATTTTACAGCCCATTTATTATTACTTATAGCCCATTTCTTATTACTTATAGCCCATTTTCTGGGCAAAAATGCATCCCTCCTCGTCTTGAAAGATTTCCGGCCCAGCAGGGCGTAGAAAAGCAAGGAGGCCTACGTTGGTTATTCTGCAAAAAACAAAATAGCTGGCTAGCCATTTTCAAAAAGGAAAAAAACAAACTGGGCTAGTCATGTGCTAAACATATGAAATAAAAGCATGGGCTAGACGAGCCACGAGTCCCGCACAACCCAGTTGATACCCTTCTCCGTCCCGAAAAAACAAAATTACTGCATGCGTTGCTGGGTCCCTACTGTCATCCTCACCATGTACAGTCATCTCCTTATTCCTCTCGGTTGTTGACCATGTTGACAACACCGGAGGGCGGCGCCGCGGCGAGCGAACCAAGGCGGAGGACGATGGTGAGGCCTCGGACGGGAACAAACAGGAGCCGGGGAAGATCACAACCAGCCATGGGAGGCGGGAGCAGGCGGTCCCGCCGGCGCTGGTTTGGCTTTGGCGGCTCGAGGAAGAAGAGACTGAAGAAACGCGACAGACGTTGAATGTCAATCCAACGGTCAAGGTTGGCACAATTGTTTGTTGACTAAGCGGACACCAAGTCGCATACTTTTTTTATATATACAAAGCAAATCAAAGACTTGGGAAGGCGTATAGAACAAGCTAGTGTACCAGTAAAGAGACATTGCCGAGTTTTAGAAAAAAGAAAGACGTGCTCCTGTAGCTAGTTCGAATCCAAACCTAGACTATGACTATCTATGCTACTCTGCAAGTAATGAAACTGACATATCCAACGTTCGCTTCTCCTCTTCTCTACTTACTCTGCTTAGCATCAGAAGCTCTGGCCACAGCAACCATGTCCGCTGGCTGCTCGTCCACCTGCTCTTCACCAGGCAACAACCAGATATGCGCCAAGTCGCCACCCGTACCATCGCATGTGGGTCTCATCACACCTCTCCGGCACGCGCACCGCTGCCGATTGCTCATCGCAACCCGCTGCCGTTGGTGTGGTGCCACTGCTGCAAATCACGCAGAGTCATCCATCGCGTCTCAACCACAATCTGCAACCTGGCCGAGTCTTCTACAAATGCCCAAATCATGGGGTAATAATATGTTTAAGTGTTGTTCTGCTACTTTCAGTTGCTGATTTTTTTAATAGTTTGGTTGATGATCTTCCAATGATTTGTGTATAAAAGGGAAGATTCGTGTGATTTGTATTTCTGGGAAGTTGCTGATGTGGGGGAATGCAACTACACTGATTATTTGGTTAGCCGAGGAATCACAATACCAGCAAGTTGGGGTGTTGGACAAGTAACTGAAGGAACGGGAGAACACACTACTAGGAAAAGGGCTATAGATAGGATTGATACTAATGGCGCACCAGGGAAGAAGTGCGCCACTACTATATAATAATGGCGCACCTGTTGGTGATGCGCCATTAGTGTGGAAGACACTAATGGCGCACCAGGAACAGGGTGCGCCACTAGTATTAATTTTTTTCCATTTTTCCATACATACTAATGGCGCATCAGGTCGACAATGCGCCATTACTAGTTCTAACTAGTAATGGCGCACCAGGCAGAGAATGCGCCATTACTGTAATTTTTTTCTTATTCTTTTTTGCAAAACTACTAATGGCGCACCGTTTCACAGTGCACCATTACTAGTTTAAACTAGTAATGGCGCACTGTTACACGGTGCGCCATTAGTATATATATTTATATTTTTTACTTTTTTGCAAAACTTCTAATGGCGCACCACCTGCAGGTGCACCATTAGTAACCAGTGTTACTAATGGCGCATTTCCTTGTGGTGCGCCATTAGTAACCTGGGACCCCAACAAGATATTTTGGACAGCCCCACACCTACCCACTCACTTTCCCCACTTCATTCCCTCCACCTCCTTCTCCAAGCTTTCGGCTGCCTCCTCATCCTCACCTCATTTCCACCATAGATTCATCAAAATTAAGTGGTGAAATTACCTTTTTTTGATAGGTAAGTAAGGGGAAAGATATCTTCATGATGTAGATCTACTTTTTTTCTCCCTAGCTCGCTCCAACAACGTGCACATGCACTTTTTGTGGCCTAGCTAGATCTATGTATGTTTGTGGTGTTGCATGTGTTTGTGGTGTTGCCTATATGTTTGTGTTTGAAGGTACCAGTATTTAAATTGCGAAAGTTGCCAATATTTTGCCAGAATGTTTTGATTCATTTCCGTTTCGGCGAGAATTTTGGCACTATGCATTCTTTTTGGTCCTATTTTTAGGGAAGGTCATGCCAAATTTTTTCTTGGTTCTAAAATATCATTTTGCTCTACCCCGCAGGCGACCATGGTCCGCACGATGACTGAAGGCATCGTAAATAGGTTTTTGAGCTCCGCGAAGGCCGAGATGCTTCAAAAGAACGAGACGGAGATAAGATGTCCATGTCGAAGATGCAAGCTGAAGAGCCTTATTGCGGACCCGGATTCCGGGCAGGTGCGGGACCACCTGCTCTTGCGTGGTTTCATGGATGGCTATCGGTGGCAAGGTGATGAAGAAGACTATGAAGTTGTCCATGGCCGGGGCCGGGCAAGAAATGAGGAAGGGCAACAAGACAAGTACCACTGCGGCGAGGGCGGGCGAGAAGACGAAGAATCTCCAGGACATGATCACGACGGTGATGCTGTACACAGTCATCATGTAGAAGATGTTGTACATGATGATGAGGAAGATCAAGATGAAGGGCATGATCATGAAGATGAAGATGCCGGAGCAGACGACGATGGAGGCTGGGTGCAGGACCCTCATATTCAAGAGCTGCTTCTCAAGCAGACGGATAATGCAAGAGCTGCCGCCCGAGAGAAAGCCAAGCTGGATCAACTGGAGATAGACGCGGTTACTCCATTGTATGAAGGATGCAGGGCCGAGGATACCCGCCTCAAAGTAACGCTCATGGCTCTAGAGATGAAGGTAAAACACAAAATGACCGACGCATGCTTCGACGAGAACATGTCATTCTGGCATGAACGTCTTCCCAAGGGGAACAAGTGCCCGACCAGTTTCGAGGAGGCGAAGAAAATCGTGTGTCCTCTGGATTTACCGCACGTGAAATACCATGTGTGCATGAATAATTATATCATTTATCGGGACGAGCACGCGGAGTCTACCATATGTCCGGCGTGCGGCGTCACTCGATACAAGAAGAGGAAGAAAGCTCCTCGAAAATCGGTGTGGTACTTTCCGATCACTCCTCGTCTGCAGCGATATTTCGTGGACCCTAAGGTATGAAAGCTCCTGTGTTGGCACGCGGATAGGGAGGAGAAGAAGCGGGAAGATGACGGAAATGATCCTGAGATAAATAAAAAAGACAAAATGCCGAGTCACCCTAAGGATGCGAGCCAGTGGCAAGCGTTGAACTTCGAATACCCAGAATTTGGGGAGGATCCAAGGAACATGGTGCTGGGCGCGAGCACCGATGGAGTCAATCCGTTTGGCATCCAGAGAAGCACACATAGCACCTGGCCTGTGTTTGTGTGGATGTACAACCTTCCCCCCTAGTTGTGCATGAAGAGGAAGATCATTCACATGAGTATGCTAATTGAAGGGCGAAAACAACTAGGGAATGACATCAATCTGTATCTGGGGCTGCTGAAGGAGGAGCTAGACACGCTGTGGAAAACGCCAGCCAATACGTGGGATGCCACAGAGAAAGAATATTTCCCTATGAGAGCCGCACTGCTCACGACGGTGCACGACTATCTCGGTTACGGATATCTCACGGGGAAGGTAGTCCACGGATTTTCTGGATGCGTCAAATATTCTAGACGAGCTGTTGAAAAGTTGGAAAACGAGGATACCTAAACCCTACTGTTGAAAAATTGGAAAACGAGCTGTTGAAATTTTTTCTGGTTTGGGTTTAGGATTTTCTGGATTTTCTGGAAGAGCCGCTGCTGAAGGTATGGAAAACGAGGTCTGTTTTCTGGGACTTGCCGTACTGGAAGATCCACCGTGTGCCTCACAGCCTTGATGTCATGCATATCTTCCGGAGTGTCTCAACAATTCTTGGTGGTGTTTATCGTCGTCATTCTCAGATTTTGAAGACCGAAGAAGAATTTTTCCTCCATATCATATCCGTTCTCGTGAAGATTCTCAGTTCTATCTTGATGCCATCCTCTCATAATTGTTTGTGAGTACTCTTTTCACCTATCCGGAGCAATTCAGGAGTCTTTTCAGTTTGATTCTCCGGAGCCCATGATCTCAGAATTATTCATTCCAGCTCTCAGCTCTCGTTCTCCAAATCTCACCGGTGCGTCATTAAACTATTCTCTTACCAGCTCATGATCTATTCGTACACATGTATCTAAATTCTCTCAGGTATCTTCATTCGCTCTCCAATTCTTCCCGGTGTTTCTTTATCTTTTCTTCAATTGTTTTCAATTCTTACGGTGGTTCGTTCAAGATTTCTATTCCTGCATTATCATATCAATGTATCCGTTGGTTAAATCCTACCGGTGGTCCATTGAGTTTGTGCTATATCTCTCTTAATCTTTTCTACGAGAATAAGTAATATGCCAAATCAGTTGTTTGTCATCAATTTAATTGGTGAAGGTTAAGCATAATATAATTCTTATTCTTGTTTCATCCATATGTTAATCTTTTCTTTCGGAGTTTGTTCACGATTATTAAATTCATGGTTTCAAGTGCTCGTCTTTCTTTCCCGGAGTTCCAAGCTCTAATTTATCATGGAGATCCATCTAAATCATTGCCAGGATTCACCTTGTGTTTTCAATTTCTCTTTCTTTTCATTCCTTTGTTTACCAGAGTTCTTCATGGAGGTTCTACATGATGGTTCATCAAGGATTTAATTCCTTCTCGAAGTGTTCATCAAGATTCTTTTCAGAGGAGCTCAAGCATTCTTAATCTTGCAATCTGAAGTGCAATTCTTTCTTCCGTATCATTGGAGATGGTATTATGTCATTCTTAATAATTTGAGTTCATGTTTCATAACTCACATGTTGTTAAGAATGAGGTATTTTAAACCCATCAATCTCGTCATTGGAGTTATCTTGGATTATAGTTCACCTTAAGCCTTCCCTAAGGATTGTTGCTATTTATGGTGCTTATAATGACCCAAGTTCTTCATTTATCCTCCCGGTGAAATAAGTTTCTCGTCTCCTTGTACTTATCAATCCAATTCTTTTTCCCGTGAGTGGCAGGTTGTCACCTCATAATTGGAGATGTATTCCATAAGACCATATCAAGCTTATTCTTTTCGTTGTGGATTTTCCTACAACTCCGTTCTAGCATTTGTTGTAAGCGTGCTCCCTCAAGATCTTGTTTCCCTTCGTTCATTCCATTCCATTCTTTCTTTTGTTCCGGAGGCAGTGTGTTGTGATTTCATCAAGTATCTTCTCATCTTACCAAGTTCTTATTCAATTCCTTTTCTTTTCAATCAGAGTGCCGCCCGAAGTTGTTCTTCCTTGTTCCTCTTTTCTAACGGAGTGTTTTCAACTTCGTTCATCTCCATTACATTCTTTCTTTCAATTTGTTCAACTTCTCAAGGTTCTTTGGTTTCACTCATTTGGTCAAAGAAGCAACTTAGTTTTACATCTTCTCTTTCTCTTCCATTGTCCCTCCGGTGCCATTCTAGATCTCGGGACGAGATCCTCTCGTAGTGGTGGAGTGTTGTAACGCCCTGAGACCGATGCGCGAGAATACTTCCATATGTTCCGGGTTTCGCCGTGTGTTTCATTTGTGCCTGCCCTCTTATTTTTGCATTGCATCATGTCATCATGCCATCATCTCATAAATCTTTTGCAACTCAACTAAATAAATGGCATGGATCTTTGATCCATTTAAATCGAGGGAATTCACATGGTGATTCTCTTTATAACATATCCTCCCGATATTAGGGAGCTATATTAAATATTTCATTTGTTGGAATTAATCGGAACACACTTGCAAAATAAATCTCAATGCCTTTGTTATCACAAACTCTTGGCCTCTAACTTTGCCATATATCCTTTCGTCATTTTCCGGAGCTCCACCTAAATTCTGAACATTTTTGGACATTTTTAATTCCTAGCCCTTGTTCAAACCTTTTCAATTAAATTCAAATGACTTTGAATTTAATTCTTGCAATCATGTCCACTCCTAATTTTCTTTGACCGTGCACATTTTTGTGAGTCCGGGGAAATTAACCACATGCCCTAATTCTTTTTCCAACCTTCTCTTGTCTTCTTTCCTTTCTTCTAGTTCTCTGTTAATGAAAAGAGAGAGGAGGAAGAGAGAAGCCCAGCCGCCACTTGTGTCCAACCAGGACCATTTTGGCCCAACCAACAGCCCAGTCATCCCCATATTAACCCTAGCCTCCTCCCGATCCCCTCGCTCTCTCCCTCGATGCCCCCTCCAGCGCCGCCAGGAGCCCCGATTCCCATCTCCCTCCGCTCGATCTCCTCCTCACCCTCTCGCTCTCCTAGCGCGCGCCCCTTCGCCTGCCTGCTCCCTCCTGCTTCTTCGACCTCGCCTCGCCCCGCGACCCTGCCACCACTTCGGCCAGCGAGCCCATGCTCCAGCACCACGCCGCTGCACCCTTGTTGCTCGTGACCGCCATGGGTGCCTGCAGGATGATGCCGCTGTCCTCGTGCTACAACGCTACTGGCAAGCCCTGCCTCTGTCACCTCCTTCCCACGCGTGAAATGCTCTCCTCTGACAGCCACCTCCCGCTCGCCTCCTTCTTTTCTTGCTCGTGCGCCAGCGACCATGGCTGCCTCGTCATCAAGCTCGACTTCGTCTCCCTGGTGGCCGACTGCCTCGACCTCCTCTGCAAGGTGAAGCCACACCCGTGCCAAGTTACCTGCTCCTTCTCCATGCCCGCGCCAGCGACCTCCTCATCATCTTCAATAGGAAGACGCCCCCAAGCTTCGCCCCTGGCCCTGCTTCTCCTCACTGAGGCCATGGATGCCTCCGACCTCGCCGCCAGCCGCTGTCGACCTCGCCGCCTTCCTGCATGTGCGTGCCTCGCTGCTGGTCTCATGCCAGAGGTCCCGCTCCTCACGGCCATGGTGTCCGTCGTGACTGTACGCACCTTGCTGCTGCTTCGTCGGCCGCCTCCCTTCGTTGACCACCAAGAACCGAGGCCTGTTGTGTTGCTTCGTTTGGGATGCGTCAAGTTCCTCTACTAGCTGTGTCAAGTTCCTCTACTAGTCGTGCACGCCTCTGGATTCGTCCAAGTTCCGACGATGCTTTTGTACAACTACGCCACGGAGACCAAGACTGGCAAGTCCACACGGGAGCCCGAACGACTACTTCCACGATGATGCGAGTACAAGTACCACGACACCCAAATCCTTCGGATCGGTCAAGTTCATCTATGAAAACATGTATGACCGTCGTGGAAACTACAAAGTACCTCTACGCGCGGATATCGCCAAGTACCACGATACCGACGACATCCACTACTACTGTCACCGAGGGTTTCGTCAAGTTCAACTTCTTCGGCTACGAAACGTGTACCACTACTGTCGCCCGAACGTCCACGGAACTTGTACCACGACCATCGCTGAAGACCCCATGGATGTCAAGTTCCGTGTCGTGACCCCAAACATCTACGGACATGAACCACTACTTCCCTCGATGACCCGTGAACGTCTACTTCCCCTACACCGCATCGAACTTGAACCCCTCCGATAACGCATGCTTCAAAGGTATAACCACCGAGATCGGCGTCGGAGAACGAATGCTTGTGTTGTATGAGACGCACCCTTTGTCTGCATCGTGTCCGTTTTGTCACTCATTTCCATGCCCCTAACCCGTGGGAACCCGGCTACCGGGAGGACCCCACCGTTCATCGCATGACACGCTCCCGTCACTTTCTTTTGCACCGACGTCTCAATGAGTTGTCAGAACCGGAACGTTGCCGTGGCACCGTTTCGTTATCGTCGCCCTGGCACCCCTTTCATTTCCGCCACAATGACAAATGTTTCATAATGCTCTTGTCAACTTTTAATAAAAATTGCATAAACTTGTTCATGTCATTCGCGTCATGATAACAACAATTAAAATGTTTAGATTGTTGTTGCACCAAATTACTAATGCATATGGGGTTTTACCGGATTTGTTGTTTGTTATATCTGGTCCCATTTAAATTGTTTAGATGGTATAGTTTTGTTATGCTTCACATCTTGCCATGTTAACCAACATTTAATATTGTTGAGTATCTAACCGAGAGTGAACTAAATAAGTCATGTGGTGTTTCGTCAACATGCAACTCCGTTGCATAATGAGCTCCACTTAATTTGTAGGATTGTTTGTGCACCTTGCCATGCCATGCCTCATTAAGCCGGACATGCATCATACTTGTTGTGCATCATGCCATGTTGTTGTAGTGGTTGTTTACTATTTTGTTTGCTTCTTTCTGGGTTACCTCTCGCGTTAGCTTCGGTTTCGTTCCGGAGTTGTGAGGCTCCGTTCATCTACGTCCATTTGTCTTCTTCATGGACTCGTTCTTCTTCCTTGCGGGATCTCAGGCAAGATGACCATACCCTCGAAATCACTTCTATCTTTGCTTGCTAGTTGCTCGCTCTTTTGCTATGCCTATGCTGCGATACCTACCACTTGCTTATCATGCCTCCCATATTGTTAAGCCAAGCCTCTAACCCACCTTGTCCTAGCAAACCGTTGTTTGGCTATGTTACTGCTTTGCTCAGCCCCTCTTATAGCGTTGTTAGTTGCAGGTGAAGATTGAAGTTTGTTCCTTATTGGAACATGGAGATGTTGTTCCTTGTTGGAACATGTTTACTTGTTGGGATATCACAATATCTCTTATTTAATTAATGCATCTATATACTTGGTAAAGGGTGGAAGGCTCGGCCTTATGCCTGGTGTTTTGTTCCACTCTTGCCGCCCTAGTTTCCGTCATATCAGCGTTATGTTCCCGTATTTTGCGCTCCTTACACGGTTGGGCTATAATGGGAACCCCTTGACAGTTCGCCTTGAATAAAACTCCTCCAGCAAGGCCCAACATTGGTTTTACCATTCGCCACCTAGCCTTTTCTTTCCCTTGGGTTCTGGAGACTCAAGGGTCATCTTTATTTTAACCCCCCGGGCCAGTGCTCCTCTAAGTGTTGGTCCGAACCGAGCTGCCTGCGGGGCCACCTCGTGGAAACTTGAGGGTTGATTTTACTCGTAGCTAGTCTCATCTGAGTGTGCCCTGAGAACGAGATATGTGCAGCTCCTATCGAGATTTGTCGGCACATTCGGGCGGTATTGCTGGACTTGTTTTACCATTGTCGAGGATGTCTTGTAACCTGGACGCCGAGCCTGATCGAATTGTCTTGGGAGAAGGAATATCCTTCGTTGACCGTGAGAGATTGTGATGGGCTAAGTTGGGACACCCCTGCAGGGATTTGAACTTTCGAAAGCCGTGCTCGCGGTTATGGGCAGATGGGAATTTGTTAACGTCCGGTTGTAGAAAACCTGAAGTTGACCTTAATTAAAATACACCAACCGCGTGTGTAACCGTGACGTTCTCTTTCCGGCGGTGTCTGGGAAGTGAACACGGTGTTGGAGTAATGCTTGACGTAAGTAGACTTGGATCACTTCTTGATGATAGTTTATCGACCGTGCTTTTGCCTTCTCTTCTTGCTCTCTTTTGCGTATGTTAGCCACCATATATGCTAGTCGCTTGCTGCAGCTCCACATCATACCTTTTACCCTTCTTATAAGCTTAAATATTCTTGATCGCGAGGGTGTGAGATTGCTGAGTCCCCGTTGACTCACATATACTTCCAAAACCAGTTTGCAGGTGCCGATGATATCGTGCAGGTGACGCAACTGAGCTCAAGGAGGAGCTCAATGACGATCGTGTTCGTTATGTCGTTTCCGTTTCCAGTTGATCAGTAGTGGTGCCTAGTTGGGGTCGATCAAGGATCTGTGTAGCATTTGGGGTAGTCTTATTTTATTTCGGTTCCGTAGTCGGACCTTGATTGTATCGGTTTGATGTAATGCTTTATTCAAGTAGTTGTGTGAAGTGGCGATTGTAAGCCAACTATGTATCTTTTCCCCTATTGTATTACATGGGTTGTTTGCGAAGATTACCTCACTTGCGGCATTGCTTTCAATGCGGTTATGCCTCTAAGTCGTGCTTCGACACGTGGGAGATATAGCCGCATCGAGGGCGTTTCAGTAAGTAAGGGGAAAGCTTTCTTTATGTTCTAGATCAAATTTTTTCTCCCTCCAACAACATACACACTTTTTATGGCCTTGATCTACGTATGTTTGTGGTTTTGCATATGTTTGTGTTTGCAGGTACCGGTATTTGAAATGCGATAGTTGCCAATATTTTGCCAGAATGTTGATTCATTTCCGTTTCGGCGAGAATTTGGCACTGTGCATTCTTTTTGGTCCTATTTTTAGGCAAAGTCATGCCAAATTATTTTTGGTTCTAAAATATCGTTTTGCTCTACCCCGCAGGCGACCATGGTGCGCACGATGACCGAAGGCATCTTGAATAGGTTTTTGAGCTCCGCAAAGGCCAAGATGCTTCAAAAGAACGAGATAGAGATAAGATGTCCGTGTCGAAGATGTAAGCTGAAGAGCCTTATGGACCTGGATTCCGTACAGGTGCGGGACCACCTGCTCTTGCATGGTTTCATGGATGGCTATCGGTGGCAAGGTGATGAATATGATTATGAAGTCATCCATGGGGGCCAGGCAAGAAATGAGGAAGGGCAGCAAGACAACCGCGGCGAGGGTGGGCGAGAAGATGAAGAATCTCCAGGACATGATCACGAAGTAGATGCAGTACACAGTCATCATGTAGAAGTTGCCGGACATGATGATGAGGAAGATCAAGACGAAGGGCATGATCATGAAGATGAAGATGCCGAAGCAGACGATGATGAACCATCGATGGGCTGGGTGCAGGACCCTCATATTCAAGAGCTGCCGCCCGAGAGAAAGCCAAGCTGGATCAACTAGAGATAGACGCGGTTACTCCATTGTATGAAGGATGCAGACCCGAGGATAACCACCTGAAAGTAACGCTCATGGCTCTGGAGATGAAGGTAAAACATAAAATGACCGACGCATGCTTCGACGAGAACATGTCATTCTCGCACGAATGTCTTCCCAAGGGGAACAAGTGCCCGACCAGTTTCGAGGAGGCGAAGAAAATCGTGTGTCCTCTCGATTTACCGCACATGAAATACCATGTGTGCATGAACAATTGCATCATTTATCGGGACGAGCACGCGGAGTCTACCTTATGTCCGGTGTGCGGCATCACTCGATACAAGAAGAGGAAGAAAGCTCCTCGAAAAGTGGTGTGGTACTTTCCGATCACTCCTCGTCTGCAGTGGTATTTCGCGGACCCTAAGCTAGAAAAGCTCCTGCGTTGGCACGTAGATAGGGAGGAGAAGAAGCGAGAAGATGACATAAATGATTCGGAGATAAATAAAAAAGACAAGATGTTGAGTCACCCTGAGGATGCGAGCCAGTGGCAAGCGTTGAACTTCGAACACCTAGAATTTTGGGACGATCCAAGGAACATCATGTTGGGCGCGAGCACCAATGGAGTCAATCCGTTTGGCAGCCAGAGAAGCACACATATTACCTGGCCTGTGTTTGTGTGGATGTACAACCTTCCCCCGGGTTGTGCATGAAGAGGAAGTACATTCACATGAGTATGCTAATTGAAGGGCCGAAACAACCAGGGAATGACATCAATCTGTATCTGGGGCTGCTGAAAGAGGACCTAGACATGCTATGGAGAACGCCAGCCAATACATGGGACACCGCAGAGAAAGAATATTTCCCTATGAGAGCCGCACTGCTCATGACGGTGCACGGCTATCTCGGTTACGGATATGTCACGGGGCAGGTGGTCCACGAATTTTGTGCATGCGTCAGGTGCATGGATAACACAACGTATCGCCAGCTAGATAGAGATCCCGGGTCTTCGAAAACTGTGTTCATGGGACATCGAAGGTGGCTTCGCGACGATGACTCATGGAGAAAATGCAAGGATCAGTTCGATGGTGAAACGAACCCCGAAGACGCCCGCGTATGAGGATCAGCAAGGAAATAGACGAGCTGTTGAAAAATTGGAAAGATTGCCCACCATCGGGAAAGAAGCGAAAGGCTCCAGAGCCAGGAAATAAGCGAAAGGCCCCAGAGCCGCTGCTGAATGTATGGAAAACAAGGTCTTTTTTCTGGGACTTGTCGTACTGGAAGATCCTTCGTGTGCCTCACAGCCTTGATGTCATGAATATCATGAAGAACGTGTGCGAGAGTCTGCTTGGTACCCTGCTCAACATGGCAGAGAGGACCAAAGATGGGCTGAAAGCAAGGGCAGACTTGAAATAAATGGGCATCAGGGAGGACCTTCATGCTAATGATGATGATTATGATGATGATGAGGCGAAGGACATGGAAAGTCGCCGCAAAGGCAAAAAGGCCAAGAAGATCAGAAATGACTGCCCTCCCGCGTGCTTCACTCTAAGTCAGGAGGAGATCGAGCAGTTTTTCACCTACCTCGTAGGAGTAAAACTTCCTTACGGTTACGTGGGGAAGATAAGCAGATACCTAGACTCAACGAAGCAGAAGTTCAGCAGGATGAAGTCTGACGACTGTCACGTGCTGATGACACAGATACTTCCAGTTGCAATCCGTGGGATCATGGACGCGCACGTCCGTGAAACGCTATTTGGCCTATGCAACTTTTTCTACGTCATCTCTCGGAAGTCGTTGGTGTGACGCAACTCAGAAGGCTACAGGAAGAGATCGTGGTGATACTATGCGAGCTTGACATGTACTTCCCGCCCGCATTCTTCGACGTTATGGTGCATCTGCTGGTCCATATCGTGGAGGATATCATGCAACTCGGGCTGACGTTCCTGCACAGCATGATGCCGTTCGAAAGGATGAATGGTGTCATCAAAGGATACGTTCGCAACATGTCATGTCCAGAGGGAAGCATAGCCATGGGCTTTCTGACCGAAGAGTGCATCTCCTACTACAAGAATTATCTAGGCATCGAGAACCCCGTTGGTCTACCCGTCAACAGGCACCTCGGCAGGCTCGCTGGATGGGCTCACCGCGAGGGTCGCCGCGAAATGCATGTCGACTTCGAGGGTCGACTTGCCAACTTTGAAAGAGCAAACCTAGTCGCACTACAACACATAGACGTGGTCGATCCTTGGGTGGTAGAGCACAAAACCTTTATTGAGAAGACATACAATGACCGAGGCCAACAGAGGACGGACGGAGATATAATCAAAGAGCACAACTCATGTTTCATGCGTTGGTTCAAGGAGAATCTTCTGTCGTACCCTTTACATGAGGATTCTTCCGCGGAAGAAAAACTCATATTCGCCTTGTCACAGGGTGCCGAGCACAACCTGATGACCTATGAGTCGTACGATATCAATGGCTACACATTCTACACTAAGGACAAGGACATGAAGAGCGATGGTTATCAGAACTCTGCGGTAACGATGGAATCTGACACCAGTAACGACAAGGAGAGATAGTACAGAAGGATCGAGGAGATCTAGGAGCCGAGCTACACTAGAGAGAAGGTCCCGATGTTCCGTGTCAGATGGGCCTAGAGCGTCCTAAAAGAAGACCGGTATTTCACCACCATGGTTATACCCGAAGCCAAATCCAAGACCGCGGGCGCAAATGTCACTGCGAAAAATGAGCCATGGGTACTGGCTTCCCAAGTGGACCAATGCTTCTTCATTACCGACCCGTCAAAGCCCAGTCATGTTGTCGTGAGGAGAGGCAAAAGGAAGATCATCGGAATGGATGGAGTCGCCAATGAGCAAGACTTCGACAAGTACGGCGATCCGAAGATGGAACATGACGACGACGATGAAGTGTCATACACCACAAGAAGAAGCAGGACCACCCTACCTAAAGGACGTCTGTTCAAGAGAAGAACTCCATTTGCGAAAAAGAAGGGCAAGAAGATTGTGAAAAGATAGCTAGCTAAGATCGATTGTATTTAAATTGTAGTCTTCATTTCTTGATTGTATTTCGACATATGGAAATGACATTTTTTTTCTGTTCTAGTCCTCATGAATATTTATTTATGTTTATTCTGGTATACCAATTTTTTTATGTTTATTCTGGTATTGAATTTCTAACTCACAAAAAGTATTGAATTTTTTAATATTTTTGAACTCATGAATATTTTTAAATTTCATGGGCACTTTTTGAATTCATGAATGTTTTTTCAAATTTGATGATATTTTTTCATATTCATAATTTTTATACCAATTCACAAATGAATGCAACTAAAAATCCAAAAAAAGTTACTAATGGCGCACCAGGAGAAGGTGCGCCATTGCTATCAAGGTACTTATGGCGCACCCCTAGGCGGTGCACCATTGGTATACCAATTTTTATTTAGGTTTATTCTGGTATTGAATTTCTAACTCAAAAAAAATATTATATTTTTTGAACCCATGAATAATTTTAAATTTCATGGGCACTTTTTGAATTCATGAATATTTTCATATTCATAAATGTTTTCTAAAAAAAATATTAGATGCAACTAAAAATCCAAAAAAATATTTTCAAATAACAAATTTGATGATATTTTTCATATTCATAAATATTTTGAAATAACAAATTTGATGATATTTTTTCACATTCATAAATGTTTTCAAATTTGATCATCATTTTCTAAAAAATTATTAGATGCAACTAAAAATCCAAAAAAAAGTTAGTAATGGCGCACCAGTGGAAGGTGCGCCATTGCTATCACTGTGTTTATGGCGCACCCCTAGAAGGTGCACCATTGGTAACCATCCCCCCTCTGTATGTATGTGTGTGCTGTCCATCTCGCCAGCCGTTCGTCCTTCTCCCATCTCGCCCCTCGCCTCTCGCCACCGCCGCCGATCCCTTTCCACCACCACCGCCGCCCCCACCCACCGGCGACCTCGCTCCCGGGCTCCGCCGCCCCCACCCACCCCTCCCTCGCCGCTATAGACGTGTGCTCGACCCCTCCACCCCCTCCACCTCTTCTTCCTCAGGTCGCCGCTGTAGACGTGCTCGCCCGCCCCCAGTAGACGGGGCCTCTCCCCCGACATCACCGGTGAGCCACCGTGTCGTGCCCTCTCCCTCTCTGCTCCTCCCTCCTTGCCATCTCCCTCTCTGCTCGATCCCCTCTCTTCTCTCTCCCCACCTTCTGTTCTTGCCTGTGAGGTGTTTGATTAAATGTCAATTCAAACGATTGATGCAGCCGCGTCCACCGGAGCACCACGACCGCGTCTGCGACCTCGTCTCTACTCCGCCGCCGTCTACGACCTCGTCTGCGACCGCGTCCATCGAGGTTAGTTCTTCCCTTCATATGCTTTGTGTCTTATGAACTTCAGTTTTTGTTGTATCAGAAAATTTCTTTGTGGAAGGTAAAACAGATGCATGATTGAGCAACAAAGTTGCATTGGTTGCTCACATTGTTTGATCCGTGCATCTTTTCCATATGTGATTTGTGTGTATGCATGATTGAAGATGCTCCCCATAGGTTTCTGTTTGTGGTAGATAATTTTCTTCAGCGTCACCATTTGTATGTTTAAAGCTAAAATGTGTTAAAGAAGACGGGGGCAGCAGTGGAGAACCCTGGTTGCCCAAAATTTTGATTTGTTAAAGATGTGTGCCTTATGTCTTCACTTTCTGTTTGCACTATCATCAAATTGTTGGAGAAGCTTTCCTTGTGCCTGGGAAGAGTAAACATATGCTGGTTGAGCAATAAAGTTGCACTGGTTACTCAATGTTGTGTGTGTGTGTGTGTCTGATTTGTGTGCATGCATGATTAAAGATGTTCCTCTCAGGTTTCAGTTTTTTAAGGAATGCAACAGGTTTTCCTATTGCATATTTTTATTAATTTTATTTAATAAAAAGAGTGAGCTGTACATAGAGGAAGCAGAAGAAAGCTTAGTTTTCCTCTTAGCTCTATGATGAATAAGCAAGGCACTCCATTTCCAGTTTGAATGTCCTTGTACAAGGGTAGGGATTTGGTTGGAGGCCTTGGAAGATGAAGTTATTCTTCCTTGTGTTCCAAACAACCCATATAGCTAAAATTAGTATGATTTCCATGAAGAAGCAACTGAAGTTTGATTCACATGCCTCACATTGTAAAAAAGGGCTACTGGATGTCCAAGTTGTGAGTCCTTCAACTTGTGATGTTGCTGCTACTTGTTCACTGCTGCTGTTGTACTAGTGTTTTTTCTTGAGAAAACCGAACCGAACCAAGGATTCTCTTGTACTACTTGTTCACTGATGCTGTTGTACTAGTGTTGTACCAAGGGGTCATCTGGTTCACTGCTGCTGTTTTTTCTCGAGAGAACCGAACCCAAAGTACATGCTATAAAAACTATATGCACTGCTGCTGCTGTACTACTTGTGATGATGATGATGTTGTACTACTTGTGATTTTGTCAACTTGTGATGCTGCTGCTACTTGTGATCTTCTGAAATGGCCCCTTTCTCCTAAAATGTAGATTAATTTCCGTTTCGGTTGAGAATGGGGCACTCCTAGGTCAAGAAAATTTGCAAATATCATGCCCAATTTTCGTGACCTAGAAGGTGCCCGATTCTAAACTAAAACAAAAATTAATCAACATTTATAGTTTGACCTAGATATAGGGGTGCTACTGCTACTGCTTTGAGTTGCTACCGCTATATCCTCCATCCCATCCCACCTGAGCAAGCAAACCTACAAGCTGCTCCTCATGTTTTTCCCTCTACTAGTAGACTAGAACTTCCCAATGCTGGCTGGTTTGCACCCTCTACAAGCTGCTACTGCTTTCGAATAACCTAACAACCATCGAAATCTAGTTTGAATCAAAAAAATGTGAGAAAACCATCGATTGAGGTGGACAACTAGTTGTAGATGAGGAAGGGCATTTGAGGCCCCATCGAGTCTATGAAGATGTGATGGGTCCTGATATATTGACTTGTGGATTTATTTTTTCCTAGACTGCATTTAAGAAATAACTCTAGTAGCAACATTTTTTCCTATTTAGAGCGAACATGGCCCACAACAATGAGGCCGGCGGTTCGGGTAAGGCATTGTGGGAGCTGTCCCAGGAGATGGAGGAAGAACCTCACCACTATGAGGATGCCGTGGAAGACACCGATCCCGACTACACAACCCCTAGTGGCGTCGGGGATGACACCACTGATGGTGCCACCGAGGATGCCACCACTGATGATGGCAGCGCATGCACAAATGGCAGCCAACCGAAGACGCAATGGAAGGACCGGCGCCCGAACGTGCTCGGCACCGTCAAGGAGGAATTTACTGAAGTGTCCTCCAGTGGGCATCCAACGGCACCCAAAGAATTAGTCAGTGGGTACGCGGGACAACTCGGGTGCATTCTCCGAAGCACCTTCTCGATCAACACCGAGAACCTAAGGCATCGTGACCGAGGGAATTTGCACAACCTCCTCTTCACGAAGCTGCACGAACGATACAAGTTTTCCCCGGTGACTTCGCAAACACACGCCTCTCAGGGAATAAAGTGAAAAGTGCCGCCCTCACAAAGATGAGCACGGCCCTGGCTACTTGGAGAGCCGTGGTGAAGAGAAGGATTCTAAGAGGTGATAGTTATGAGAAGATCAATGAGACAAATCCTTCGATCAGCAAAGCTGACTACCTGGAGTTCAAGATCAAGTGCGAGAGCAATGCAACTGCGGAATCAACTCAGTGAGGGAAAGATATGCGGGACTTTAACTTAGGGGTCCACAAACTCGGTCCCGGCCGTTACAGAGTGGTGGAACCTATATGGTACAAGGAGGACGCGGAGCGTGCCGAGCAAGGCCTACCACCCCTCTTCGATAAATACCGTGACAAGCAGACCAGGAACTATGTCAGGGCCCGGTACAAGGTGGACCCGGTAACAAAGGAGCTTCCCACGGATCCGAAGACCAAGGCGCTTGAGCTTGTTCTGGTAAGGAATACACCCCCGCGTAATTAGCTCCATATGGTTGCATTCTAATTAATGAAGCCAAATTTCTAAATGGTTCATGTTCCTTCCGCAGGACACTAAAAGCAGTAGCGCGGGGTCGTCTCAAAGCTACCCTTGGGACACCACTTTAAATAGGGCGTTGAACGTAATGAAACACAAGGATAAGTTCAGTAAGCCGTTGTCATCTGGTTGTGTGGCCGGCAAAGGCTTTTCCACGAAAATGTCGGAATACTATACTGCTGGGCGAAAGGAGAGAAAGACCAGCTCAGAAATCCAGGAGCGCGAGGTTCAAGAACTCAAGGCACAAGTGGCGTGGATTCCGGAGATAGTCGAAGAGAAAGTGCGAGACCAAGTGGGAGTGACGATCACCGCCATTATGCCTACCTTGCTTGAGGGGCTGCGGGGGTGGATTGTTCCCAGCTTCACGGGCAGCAACTCACACAACGTGCCGGCGGCGCCATTGGTGTCTCCGGCGTTGGCGCCGACATTGGAGCTTAATGCACCCGGGTGTGGGAAGAATACGCCGGCCGTCACCTCGTCAGCAAGCGGCCCCTCCGTCACTTGCACACCTGCCGTTGGCGGTGCCTCGACATTAGCCGAGCTCGATGCCATCACGGTAACTGAGCCTCTCAGCCGATGACTTCATCTCCTTGCCTTTGACTGGGCATCCCTGACGCCCTACATGTTTTTGCAGGGCGCCGCCGACGTTCCATGCACTCTCCTGTACTTCATGGACGGCGAGTTGATCAATGTCGGCAAGGCCATAATCGTTCAATCAGGCAACCGCTTGTTCCACGGTAATCCGATGCCACCCACCCTGTATAGGGTTCAACTGGTTCGGGTGCTGCGGGGCTGCGACAACTTGTTACCTCCGTATCGACCCCCTGGGGCCGACGAAGATGATGTGATGACCCTCAACGCCTGCATAAGCTGGTCCATGCTTTGGCCGAAGAGCCAGATTCGTTTGGGGGCGGGGGACACCACCCCACAGACAACACCGCCAGTTGTGCCAGCGCCAAGTGATGGCAAGACCGCCGCAACGCTACCGCCGTCAGCTGATCCGGACATGCATATGGCACCGGATCCGGACAACGACGACGACGGTACATTTACCAACGTCGATAAGTACTTCAACGAACATGGATACGATGACGAATTCTTGGGGCCTCCTTCTCAAGAACCCAACCCTACAAAAGACGATCGCGATCTCGCTGGTACCGTGGAGAAACCCAATTGCAACAGGCGTCGTCTGGCGTTCATTTCTCAGGAGACGCCTCCAGCTGCCGCCTTCACCGAGCCTCAGATAGCCGATGTGTGAAATATTATCAGCCCCAACACACTCAAGAAGGTGGTCTCTGAGCAGAGCTCGATCCCATTACAGCAGAAGAAGGGACGGAAAAGAAAGAATAACAAGGGTGCGAGCCAGCCGGCACCGAGTACGATCCATGCTAAGGACGGGTCACCTTCACCTAAGGATATCTCGAGGAGGGTGCATGTGGCGGGTAGGCCGATGCTACCGACTAATCTACTCAATACTGCAATCGGTGCTATGCGGAGTCTGCATGACAGTGTTCTTTCTATGGAGAAGCGGCGTCTCTCTGAGAATGATGTGGCATACCCGGTTTTCATGGCCAAGGTGCTAGAGGGCATGGGCTTTGTCGATAGCACCATTAGGGGTATGATCGTCCTGCGGGTTGATGACATCTTCGCTATGTTTAACCTTCATCTGCTGCACTACAACTTCATTCGGCTATTTTCGCTCAGTATGGAGATGCGGATCATTAGAGACAAGACACCTGACATCATGATAGTCGACCCCTTCTACATGCGTGCCAAGATCTTGGGCAGCGCTGGGGACCGGCAAGTCGTGAGTTCAAACCTCGAAGGCGTCATTCTGGCGAACCCAGATAAGGATAACTTCCTTGTGCCTTACTTTCACGAGTAAGTCATCCCCTCACCGCCCTGTAACATATGATTTCTTAGATTTTGATCGTTCCTTTTTTTCTAACATTCTGTGTTTTGTGCAGTGACACACATTGCGCACTCATCCTCTTAAGCCCGAAATATTCCATGGCCACGTATTTCGACTCGGACCGTCAGTCGAAGAAAGACTACACAAATATCAAGAAAGTTCTTGACGATGCTCTCCCCAGCTACGCCAAATCTGGAGGCACCTTCAGGAGGCCAATTTGTACATACGGCAAGCACGTGTTCACCCACGTAACAATGTTCCCCTGAGTCAAGCAGCCGCCTAGCGGTCAGAAGGATGCCTACTACGCCCTCCATCACATGCAGGCGATCGTACGGGACCATAATCACCTTCTGCTACCAACTAATCTCAAAGATTGGGCCGCAAGCTTGTCGGCAATCCAGGATGCAGACATTAGACAAGAATTCTTTCGCATCCAGTCAGAGTTTGCGGAAATCATCCATCAAGATGTCCTTCGTACCTCGGGGCAGTTCCACCTCAAATATCAACCTTCCAACAATGAAATAGAAACAATGCTACAAATGCAGGCTGACAACGATCGCGATTTCATGACCATCACGAAAGACGGCGGCTTCATACACGCTCCAGTCCCTGAGTCGAGTCGAAAGTAATGATGCTATGTAGTTCTAAAATATCGATTAGCTCATGTTGTAATTAAACTTTAATGAACTTGTATGTCTCTTTAGTTTGGACAGTCGTTCAACTTATATGTAATCGATGCTATTTATTAGTACGACCATGAATCATGCTATTAATGTGTTGCTTTTCTCTTTCGATCCTTTTGTTGCATACTTATATATTGCTTATTTATTGTCTATGAATTGCTACTAACATTTTGTTTGTCTAGTGCATAGAGATGCCGTCATATGTCATGTACAAGGGTAAGGTTTCCGGAGTCTACGACAATTGGGAGGAGTGTCGGAGACAGGTTCACCGTTTCAGCAGTAACAGTTACAAAGGGTACAGCACTAGGGCGGAGGCGGAAGCTAGATACGCGCGCTATCTAGCGGGAGAGAGGAGGGAGCGGAGGAGGAACCGGATGAAGACCAGTTTCATCGCGATGATGCTCATCCTAACCGCAACTCTCTTCTATGTGATGGTAGTTTAGATATCGACTTGTAATGTGAAGACAAACTCGCTACTCGCGGCTCGAGACTTGTAATGTTCTAACTTTGTTTGGTATTTTGAATTCGGAGACTAATATGATGAATTGTATTCGGAGACTAATCTTCTACTGTATTCGACAAATCTGTTGTTTATATGTTGTGTTGTTTATATTCTGTGTTGTAATGTATTTTGTAACCTGTGCCAATATCAGAAAAGCAAAAAAAATCCTAATATTCATAATAGTGGCGCACCTTGTTGAGCATTAGTGGCGCACCAGGGCTAAATACCAGTGGTGCATTATGGGGCATAGTAATGGCGCACTTGGGGGCATACATGAAGGTAAATATGGCCCCCTAGGAGGCATAGTAATGGCGCACCATTGGACATAGTAATGGCGCACTGCCAGGTGCGCCACTATTATCTGGTATACTAATGGCGCACCAGAGGTGCGCCATTAGTATTTGTTAATAGTGGCATGGTGATAGTGGCGCACCTATAGTGCGCCATTAATGGCCAAAATAGGTGCGCCACTAACATGTCTTTTTCTAGTAGTGCGTCGGCATCTACTACATCTTCCTTGAGGCTAGATGATCTGAATCTGCATGGTTTATCCCCGGAGCTGGCTTCTGGTCTAGAAGTGGAGTTCACTCACAGCGAGGTCAAGTAGGTGATTATGGAGATGCCTTCTGACTGGGCTCCTGGGCTTGACGGTTTCTCCGGCCTGTTCTATAAGGCTTGCTGGGAGGTTATTAGGGAAGATTTGATGGCTGTCATGCATGATCTGCACAAGGGCAGATTCGTCTCCTTTGGCCGGTTAAACTCATTGATCATTTCATTGCTGCCTTAGAAAGACAGCTCCTTGGAAGTGGCGGATTTACGACCGATAAACCTAATTCATGGTGCTGCTATTTTTTGCCAAGGTTCTAGTTTTTCGCCTTGATCCGTTGCTACATGGGTTGATCTCGCAAGTTCAGAGTGCTTTTGTCCGCAGGAGAAGTATCCACGAGAACTTCAAATTTGTGTGCAATACCGCATGGCTGCTGCATCATAGGAAAGTCCCAGCTGTGCTGATGAAGATTGACATCTCCAAAGCCTTTGATACTTTGTCTTGGGAATTCATTCTCAAATTGTTGATTCAGAGAGGTTTTGGACGAAGTTGGTGCTCTTGGATCTGTGGTCTCATGTGCACTGCCTCATCCTCGGTGATGGTCAATGGGGAGACTTGTGATCCCCTTGTGTTGGCTAGTGGTGTAAGACAAGGCGATCCGCTATCACAGGCGCTCTTCATCCTGGCTATGGACATGCTTCAGGCTATTGTTCATTGGGCTACCAGGCACAATCTACTCTCAGACATGGGGATTGGGAGTAACGTGCCAATGGCTTCTTTCTTCGCGGATGACGCGGTCCTTTTCTTCAGACCTACCCCAAGCGATATGCAGGTCATTTCTGCTACTCTGAAGCTGTTTGGTGAAGCCACTAGACTTCGTATCAACCTACAAAAGAGCACCATTACTTGCATCTGGACAAGTGACACCATATCGGCGGGGGTGGCACATCATTTTTCCTGCCAGCTGAAGCAATTTCCCATTCAATATTTGGTGCTCCCTCTGTCAATTTTCAGATTACAGCGCCAACATATACTGCCCCTCATCGACAAATACTCCAGCAGGATGAAAGTATGGAAGCCAAGGATGCTTGCGCCCGCGGGACGGTTGGCACTTACACAATCTGTGTTGATGGCATTGCCCTTGCATTTTCTTTCAGTGCTGCCACTGCCAGCATGCACTTTGGAAATCATCAATAGGAGGTGTAGGGGCTTCATTTGGAAAGGGGAAAATGAGATAAGTGGAGGTCATTATCTTCTGCCTTGGGCGAGAGTGTGTATGCCGAAGGAGTGTGGCGGCCTGGGCATCTTGAACTTGAAGTGGTTCGGCTCGGCTTTGCGTTGCCGATGGCCCTGGATGCGCTGGGACCCTAAGGAGCCACCATGACGGATGTTGCCAGATGATCAAGAGGGTGAGGTCACGGCTATCTTCAGTGCGGTCACGTACGTCTGCTTGGGGATGGAAAGTGGACCAAGTTCTGGATGGACAATTGGTTACGGGGGGGGGGGGGTTCCATTGAGACCATGGCCCCGGCCCTCTTTTCTTTTGTCAAGAAGCCGGGCCACACTGTCTGGGATGCCCTTCAGAACCGTAGCTGGGTCCGAGACATCTCAGGAGGACATTCAGTAGTAGCCATTGCACAATATCTCACCGTTTGGGACATTACTCAGAATATCTTGTTGACGCCTGGTGTGCTGGATCGTCTACAATGGAAGCAGACCGAGGATCATCTCTTCTCTGTTAAGACTTTGTACAACATATTCTTTGTTGCCTCAGTGCACTTCGCCTGCTACAAACTAATTTGGAAATCCAAAGCTCCTCCAAGATGCGAGTTTTTCATGTGGCTGGTGGTTCATCGCCTATGCGTGACTGCGGACAACCTGGAGAGGAGGGGATGGCCCTCAAACGGAAACTACCCTCTCTGCCTTGTCACGCCAGAGGACTGCGCACACCTATTCATGCACTACAAGTTCACACAGCAGGTTTGGCTACTATTTGGAGATTGGACACGGGCGGATTTTCAGGTGTCGGAGGATCGTTTCAGCAATACGGAACACTGGTGGCTGCAAGCACGTAAGTTAGTTCCCAAGCCTATGTGTCATAACATTGACACAATCTCCATCTTGATTCACTTGAGGATTTGGAAGGAAAGAAATTCCAGAATTTTTGAGCAGGAAGCGAGTAGTCCCTTCAGAGTTTTGGATCTGATCAGAGAAGATATTGGGACATGGAGGGCGGCCAGTTGTGTTACTGACATCGGCAACCTTTCTTGAGTTGCTGGTTTGCCCCCTTTTAGTTGTTTTGACGGTTGTTGCTGTTGTTTTGTATTTTCGGAACGTCTCAGTTCCGTGGGTTCCCAGTTCTAGTTCGCCTAGACTGCTAACCTTTGTTGTACTGCGTCTCCTTCTTTCTAATAATACTCGCCCTATGGCCCTTCAAGTAGGTTGTAGAGAGAGCAGCTTGTGCCGTGCCAAGGTCGAACTGAAGCTACCTAGTCTGCTAGAGAGATCAGACACATGTACATATTTTCCCATGGGAACAAACTGGTGTGAGCAATAAGGCATTGTGCTGTATGGTTATGTTGTAGCTTGATCGTATTTGGCTAGACATATACTCCCTCTGTTTAATTTTATCTCAACATATAAAATTTGTCTAAAGTCAAACTTCATAAGTTTGACCAAACCAAATTTATATTTAAAAACATCAATAAAAATTAATTTCATAATGCATCTGATGATATCGATTTGGTATGTGAATGTTGATATTTATTCAGATAAACATGGTCAAACTTTATTGACATTAAACAAATCTTGTATGCGAAGTAAAAAATATCAGAGTGTTGTACTATATTGACCAGCTTTCGATGTGTAATAAGGCACAAATAAAATGCAGAACATTCAGAGGAAAGAGACTTGGATAAACTTCAAGAGCCAAGACTAGCACTGAATTGAGAAATACTCTCTCTCTCTCTCTCAATGACTCACTCCAGTGCCACAACACTTCCTTCACAACAAAAAGCCCTTGAAAAAGGAGAGTGCCAACATGTACATGCTAAACATCTTATGTTGTCACGTGTTTTGTCATGTACGAGGGCGCCACCTTGAGTATCAAGCTAGGTCAGTTAGGAGGTTAGACTAGTTAGGAGATATCTCTATTTATCTTCCTCTCTCTCTCTCCCTCGCTCTCTCTCTCTCTCTCTCTCTTATCTCTATGACCTGTAATATCTCTGGTTGTTAGCCTCCGCATAGCCGCACCTTGTAGCTCACGATCGATCAATATAGACTGTGCGGGTTTCAATGTTGAGGAGATTGAGACGTTTCCATAACCTTTTGCATGGTATACAGAGCAAGCCTTTTCCCTAGCATCTAGCTCATCTTCTTCCACCCCCTTCGATCTCCAAACCACCATGCCCAAATAATGTCCACCTCCACCATCAACATCTCTTCTGGCCTCAACTACAACACTTTTGAGCCTCTCACATGGAGGAACTATGTTCTCTAGCAAGCCCAAGCATGATCCCACATAATAGGCACCGACTTGTATGGCTATATCGATCAATCCATTGAGGAGCCTCCCAAAACAATCTCCACTGAAGACAAAGATGAAAAATATTAGGTAGTTTCCAATCCTTCCTATGCCCCCTAGATAGTCCAGAATCAACAAATCGTTGCATATCTTCTCCGCAATCTTTCCAAAGAGGTTCTTGTCTAGGTGGCCTCGCATGAGTCATCACATGTGATATGGGTTGCATTGGCAAATATGTTTCCCGCCGTCTCATTATGCCACATCAACAACATCCGATCCACCCTCACCAATGCACAGAAGGGATCTTAGTCGGCCTCGGTGTACTTAGACCACAAGCGCTCCCTCTCCGATGAGACTGCGGCGACGGGCAAATTGCTCGAGGAGGGGGAGCACCCTGCCGCCGCCAACGCTGGTCAAGCTTTGCCCGCCAGCACACCAAGGCAGAGGCTAGGGGAGGAGGGCCTGGCCCGGGTGCTAGGGTCACCACCCCGGTTGTCGTGGAATTGTCACGGCAGATGTCCTTAGTGTTAGGACTTAGTCGCGAGGCCAACGCATCTATGTGGTAGCTTGAGAGGGGTTGAGCAGGACGAGAGACACGATGTTTTACCCAGGTCGTGGAATTGTCACGGTAGATGTCCTTAGTGTCAGGACTTAGTCGCGAGGGTTTGACTACGAGTCGCCAGTATTATATGTGTTAATCCGGTGTTTATCACAACCCGGTACGGTTTTATCATAAACCGGCACAATATGGAAGGGGTTATCAGTACTCAAGATTGGGATTATCACCCTTACTACAAAAAGTTGGTACAACCAACAATGTGATTCAATGTCACAGGTATGATGTATTTCATGTTTGATTATTTTTAAGTACAGCCTTGGTTATAAACCCAGGTTATATGTTGGGCATTATGAGCCGTCCGACGGTAAACCGCCAGGACACTTTAAACTTGTTGTATGCAAAAACAGGTTTGTTAAACCGGCCTGGCTTTGGACTATAAGTCGCCAGTATATATATATTTGGATTGCGCCATTGGAATCATGCACTTATAAATCATTGGGTTATATTATTCATATAGCCAAGTTTGGCTGAATTTTCATTATGATGTTGAATGAATAAGGTTTTCATACCGGATTATGTTATCTTGAATAGCCAACATGGCTGGATTTTATTATGGTTATTAATAACCGGTATTATTGAGGTTTTCAAAGTCGCTTTAGCGCAATGGCTATTATATTATCAATGCATATGGTTTATTTTACAATTGAAGGAATAGTCCCGAGTCGCTGCAGGCTCACGACCTGGCACTTGGGGGCTACATTATTCAACTGAAGGTTATATCAAATATGCAAGTCTCATGTCGCTGCAAGCATGCACCATGACACTTGGGGGCTAATGCAAAGTCATTTTTATTAGTCTTATTGAAGACCCGACTCATCACATCATAATGAGCCGGCCCTTGGGGGCTACCAATTGCTCCTGTCAACAATTCAAGTCCCTGCTCATTATTTGCATTAATGACCCGGCCCTTGGGGGCTACAATTCAAAGTACAAAGCTTTTAATCCATTATATTGAAGGGTCCACTACTTAGTTGGTAAAGCACAAGGCTCTTAACCTTGTGGATGTGGATTCAAGCCCCATGATGGGGGTTACATCATATGCTGTTATTTTCATTGAAGAATATATCGAGTCCCAACTCAATATTATCTTATTGAGCCGGCCCTTGGGCTACACATTGCTGCTCAAGTTCACATGATCATATTTACAAAGTCCCTGCTCATTATTGCATAATAACCCGACCCTTGGGGGCTACACTGGTTGAAATTTTTATGCGCATCAGGAAATTATAAGTCCCAGGTTGCTACAAGCATGCCAACCCGGCACTTGGGGGCTACATATATGGAGTATTCAGTTTCTATGATTGAGATGAACAAACCGGATTTCTTCAAGGTTGCAACACTGATTGGAGCAAGTCTTAAGTTATCACTATATTCTCTTCTTAAGACTTGGGGGCTACAGGTATTATGCATGTAAAGGAGGAACATCTTCAAAATTTTCAAATTTGAGCAGATCAGGAAGATCAATTGTGTGACCCGGCGTTGGTAACAATCATAACCCGGTGTCTATAAATGGTCATGACCCGGGATCATCAGTTCTTATAACCCGGAAATTTTGGCAATGATAAACCGGCAAGTTCTATATTTTCGAACCGGCTGATATCAATTGAATATTTGAAGACCAATATTTTTGTCAAATCAAGAGCATTGAAGGCCGATTCAAATGGATTCTTTATTCTCAATATCTTCTGCAAGCAAAGTGAGTATGAAGCTGGCTTATTAAACCGGATTTTCTAGAAGAAGGAAATGACAAGGATGATCAGGTGCCGATTTACAAGAATTTTTAACCCGGAGCATAACCTGTCAAATTTGCTCTTGAGTTTATGTTGCAGATCAGTTTAACATGGATAAATCCAAATTAAACTGGGGGCTAATGTCGGGGATATACCCCGTGGCGTAAACCGGCCGGAAGTATAAACCGGCCGGACTGGATGACTCACTGGTAACCCGCCCGGAGCTTGGCGGTTCATCGGCTACCCGCCCGGTCTTGGCGATTCATTAGTAACCCGGCGGGCGGGTCAGATGGATGACGAGGCCCATGGCCCAGAAGGCCGGTTCATCCTATGGTGGGCCGGTTTAAGAGGAAAGGCATGAGGAATATTTACCTTACAAGGAGTTAAGACCAGGACTTGTATCCGGTTTGTATTAGAGATAGACTAGTCCTAATCCTAATAGGACTCCACATGTAACCCGCCCCTTCAACATATATAAGGAGGGGCAGGGCTCCCCAAAGAGGGACAAGATTGACAAGTTCCACAAGTTGGACAAGTTTGGTTTAGACAATAGCTCTCAAGATAGAGCACTCCTGTAACCGTGATGATCATCATCAATATCAATGAAGCAGGATGTAGACTTTTACCTCCACCGTGAGGGGCCGAACCTGGGTAAAACATCGCGTCTCTCGTTCCGCTCAACCCCTCTCAAGTTACCACATAGATGCGTTGGCCTCGCGACTAAGTCCTGACACTAAGGACATCTGCCGTGACAATTCCACGACACCGGTGCTTGCGGTAGCATCGCGGGAGGGAGGGAGGAGTCGAAGATTGTTGCTAGAATGGCTCTCTACCCCGTTGTCATACTCTCTCTATTCTCTAAGGGCATCTATAGCCGGGCAGAACAAATTTGGCCCCTCAAACATCCACAGATGTGCCTTGTTAGCGTCCGGGCGTGTCCATTTTGACTCCCTATTTGTTCGTCCACGCAGCCATGTCCCTCACTTTTTTCCTTATACGTCTGGTCATATGCATTTTATTGGTGGAGAGAGAGAAGGAATAATAAAGAAAGAAAAGAGATGCTCCATTGTGGGTCCAATCCTATGTGGCAGACTCAGGACCACTGACCGAACACGCCCAGGCACTCCTCATACTCATCTTATATATGAGATGAATATGAGGAGTGCTGGATAGCCTTTTGCTTCTCTCTCCTGTCCGGTCAGTGGTCCTGTGTCCGCCTAGTAAATTTGCGGAGTCCGACCGTAGATGCTCTAAGAAGATATCTCCATGTGAATTAATGGTGGTTCGGCGTTCCCTAAGGTGCGTGTAGTGACTCCATCCAACGTCACACGGTGGTACCATAATGAACACATACCATAATCTTTTTGACTGTCTTCTTTATTCCAGTTTATTAAGGAGACATTCACTTTGATGTTATTTATCTCACTACGATCTAATATCTCCATATCAAATTCTTGTAAAAGAAGAGCCCACTCGATATTTCGGCTTCGAATCTTTCTTTGCTAAAAAGAAAACCACCTCTTTCAACGCCTGACGATCCATGTAAACAATGACCTTTGTTTATGTAACATAAGGTCTCAACTTTTCACAAGCAAATATCATGGCATATAACTCTCTATCAGTATTTGCATAATTTCTTTGTGACCCCTCCCATCCAAAGAATGATAGTTCACCCAACTAACATTAAACAAACATACGTACAATACGAACCAAACCTCAACATACCACCATGCCTGTAGACTTCCCTTTAATAATAGAGATAACCACAAATAGTTACTAATTAAAACATAAGTTAGATCGCGGGAACCCGAGAGAGTAGATGATATAAGATACCGTGGTATTATCTGTTTTTGTTTAAATTTCAAATTTAATTTAGGAACTCCGCCGAGAATTAGTACCATGAAATTCTCAATTTTCTTGGAAGAGACATAATTCTCAGAATTAGTATCATGACATTTTTATAATTGATGTGATGAAATTATTATCTTTTCACTTAAAAATGAGATTACATTTATAAGATGGATTTTTTCAAAACATTCTTGCAATCAGTAACATGGAATTCTATACTCAAAAAGGTAGGATAGAAGTCTTAGTTTTCTTTCCTTAGGAGAAACATAATTTTCAGGAATTAAATGTCATGATATTCACAACAATCATACTAAGGATTATTTTTCAGTTAGATAAGAAGGCTAGTACTATTAAGTGTTCCATTTATGATTCAAAATATGTGGTTGAAAAGCATCCACGTGCGGGTGGAGCACCCGTCAGATGTGAGATGGTTTGGAAACCACATATCAACTTGCATTTATTACCATTCAGAAATTATTAGGAGTTGAATATAGATTTGAAATTCTAATTTAAGTTAGGAACTTCAATAAAAGAATTAATGGAATATTTGCACTTCAATCTGAATTTTGCAATATATATTCTGTTTTTTGCAATATACATTCATGCTTTATGCAGATTCAAAGCACATAACTTCAATGAAAAAAATAGGGTAGCTATGAAGTATAAATAGTTTGAAATTTTCTGTATCCTAAAATATATGTGTGCACTTATGCAGTTTTAAGTTGGGTTTGAAACTTGAGTTGAACTATTAGAATCTTTAAACTAAGTAGTCAAAATCTATGAACTTAGTTGTCTTAGTAGCCAAAATCTATGAACCTGAAACAAACAGGTCCATATTTAGATACGGAGGGAGTACAACATATCTTGAGAATCTCGAGGCAGGTACAAGAAGAGGATGTGGATGGGTGGAGCGCCTAGGAGCTCCTAATTACTGGTTAGGAAGATAGTAATCTTCTTGCATGCATTTTCTTTATTCTTTTAGCTCTATCAAATAAACCTTGTTATGACCGGTATATTAGGGGTTTAGCCCAGTGGGCTGTAGCCCAAATTATCTTATCGTTATTAGGGGTTTAGCCCAATTACCTTATTGTTATTGGGATCATTTGCTTAGGAGTCAAGTAAACCTCTCTATATAAGGAGAGGAGATGTATCAATCTAATCAAGCAAGAAGCAATCATTATTTGCTCGGCTTCCCGAAGGGAGATGGGAGACCTAACCCTAGGCGCCTCTTGCGTCACCGCCGCCTCTTCTTCATCGCGCCATGGTGCCCCATCGCCGGCAGCCGCGATCGCATCTCTGTCAACCCTTCCCCTTCCCGTACAACCTACGTCCTATACCGGGTAGGATCCTAGCTCCTACCAATTTGGTATCAGGTAGCTCGGTTCTGATCATGTCTGCACTACGAACCAACCCGCCGTTGCCCGTCACCACCGTGCCACTGCCCGTCACTACCGCGCCACTGCCCGTCTCCACCACGCCCCTGGCTCTCCCCACCGCGCCGCTGGACTCCACCGCCGGTGCCTCCACCGGCCAGACGCCGCCGCTCTCCACCGCGCCGCCCGTCGCCGTCTACTCGCCGGCGGAGATGACCGGGATCCTCAACAACCTCATCACCGCCGTCCAGGGCATACACCCACTACAAAAAAAAGACACATCCGTGACATTTTGGGCCGAATGAAAAAATTTTCTGTCATACATATGACACTTCAATGACGATAATTGTGACAAAACACGATAGATGTGGTGGGCTCCTACTTGTATGACAAAAAATCATGACAGAAAATGGCCTTTTCGTCCTGGGCGGGCCGGAAACGCAGCTGCATGACATTCTTTGGGCCGTCCATGACGGAAAAAGCCGTGGTAGAAGCGAGGGGGAGGAAAATTTCGGGGAGTTCCCAGTTACAGTGGGAGGTCGGGGGCCGAGCAATGCGCCTTTCTCTCGTACACGTACGCGCGTGTATGCGAGGCGTTGGCTATAACTGAACCCGAGCGAGGCGTTGGGCTCTAACTGAACCCAAGCGATCGATCGATGGCTGTTAACTGAACCCGATGGAGTGATTCCTTCGCTACTGCTACTAACAGAAGCCGATCGATGCTGCCTCTGGGATGAACAGTGAGCGTTGCGGGGGGTTTGGATGAACAGTGAGCGGTGGCGTTGCCTCTGGATGAACAGGACCCCGTGGTGTGGTGGAGGGCTAGATGAATAGTAGACGGTGGAGGGGTGCCCGTGGAGGGGTGGTTGAACAGGACACCATGGTGTGGAGGGCTGGATGAACAGTAGACGGTGGAGGGGTGGTTGAACAGTAGCTGGTCGAGTAGCGCGCGGTTGAGGCTGGATGAACAGGAGCTCGTGGAGGCTAGAGGAGGTCGACGGTAGCCCGTGGAGGCTGGAGGAGGTCGACGGTGGAGATGAACAGTATCCCGTGGAGTCCCGTTTTGTGGTACGCCACACCCCTCCTGATGAACAGGACCCCGTTTCGACCGCAGGAGGTCCGTTTTGTCCGTTTTGCGGTATGCCACACCCCTCCCGATCAACAGGACCCCCGTTTCGACTGTAAGAGGTCCATTTCCTCCGTTTTGCGGTACGCCACACCCCTCCCGATCAACAGGACCCCCGTTGTGACCGTAGGAGGTCCGTTTCCTCCGTTCCGCGGTACGCTAGGCCTCGTTTCCATCGCCTGTTACGTCCAAGCCCTCCCGATGAACACGGCCACGCATTCCGTTCCGACCCAGTCGGTTGGCTCCCATGCGTTCTGTTGCCTCCCGATGAACATGACGCATTCCGTTGCCTCCCCATGAACATGACGCATTCCGTTGCCTCCACATGAACATGAAGCATTCCGTTGCCTCCCCATGAACACGACGACGACGCTGTTTCTCCGTTCCGAGCCAGCCATGTACACGAGCCCTGACCGTACGTATGCACGAGTAGGCATTCGAGACCCTACCCGTATGTACGTACGTGGCCGTATTTTCTTTCTTGCACCCTGGCCGTTGTACGTACGTGTACATGCTACGTGCGCGCCTCTACTACGACACGTGCGCGCCTCTACATCGACCAGTATATATGTACGTACACGTTCACGACCAGAATGACAATGCTATGTACGCTTCGAGCAGGTGGGTCCCGACTGTCAGGCACATCCTTGCGTGCGAAGATGTAGCCGGTGGGTCCCAGCAGTCTGGGGGCGAATCGTTTTGTTTTTATTTGCCCGGACGCACTTCCTTGCGTGCGAAGGTGTAGCTGGTGGGTCCCAGCAGTCAGGGGGGAAACATTTTTTTCACGAAATACGGTGGCCCGTACAGTGGGTCCCCGTTTTCAGGTGGAGGAATAATTATTTTGCACATAATAAGGAGACACTTCCTTGCTGCGGCCATGGACCTAGCTGTCAGCCTCTCCACGTACAGTCCACGTCCGATGGAAGCTGTTCCTTGACCATGTTAACCACGCCGCACCGAGAGTACCAGGGCGGTGGACGACGGCGAGGCCTAGGAAGGGGACGACGCGGAGCCGGGGAAGACGCGGTAGTGGATGCCCACGCGTAGAGGAGTATGAGGGTTCACTAGTTCGCTGCGGTGTGAGGCTGTCGCCGCCACAGAATAACAGGGGATGTGGGTGAGTAGAGGGATGGCCTGGCTAGCGGTGGGAGTAGTGGGGGGCGGTGAGGCCTCCGCCGCATCGCAGCCGGCCATGGGAGGCAGGAGCATGAGGCACGACCGGTGCTGGTTTGGGCGGCTGGAGCAAGAAGACCAAAGGTTGAAGAAGCACTATGGCCGTTGGATGGACATCGTATGAGGAATCATTATTTTGCGCGTACAGTCCACAACCGATGGATGTCGTTCGTTGACCACGTTGACCAGGCCGCGCTGAGAGCACCATGGCGGTGGACGACAGCGAGGCCTAGGAAGGGAACGACATGGAGCCGGGGAAGACTCGGCAATGGTTGCCCACGCGGTGGGGAGTACGAGGGTTTTCTGGTCCGGCTGCCGTCGCCGGAAAATAACAGGAGGTGTGGGTGAGTAGAGGAATGGCCTGACCAGCAATGAAGTAGGGTGGGGCGGTGCGGCCTGTGCGGCAGCACAGTCGGCCATGGGAGGCGGGAGCAGGCAGTCCCACCGGAGCTGGTTTGGGCGGCTGGAGCAAGAAGATCAGATATTGAAGAAGCAGCACGGCCGTTGGATTAACATCCAACGGCCACTGCTGCTAGAGTTGTTTGTGGACTAAGTTGACAAAGCCAAAGTACACGTCAACCTAGTAGACCCACAATTCAGCCTCCAAATCTGTCCCAAACAGCATACAGCCCGAAATTTCTAGCCAGATTCAAATTAATTTTAAATATAAATATACCTTAATTTAAATTCAATGAAATTTTACCCGCACAAAAACAATGAAATTTAAAATATCAAAATCCGAAAGAAAACAGTATTTTGGAACTAATTGCATGTTTGCTGTATTTTTTCATTTTACAGCCCATTTATTATTACTTATAGCCCATTTCTTATTACTTATAGCCCATTTTCTGGGCAAAAATGCATCCCTCCTCGTCTTGACAGATTTCCGGCCCAGCAGGGCGTAGAAAAGCAAGTAGGCCTATGTTGGTTATTCTGCAAAAAACAAAATAGCTGGCTAGCCATTTTCAGAAAGGAAAAAAACAAACTGGGCTAGTCATGTGCTAAATATATGAAATAAAAGCATGGGCTAGACGGGCCACGAGTCCCGCACAACCCAGTTGATACCCTTCTCCGTCCCGAAAAAACAAAATTACTGCATGCGCTGCTGGGTCCCTACTGTCATCCTCACCATGTATAGTCATCTCCTTATTCCTCTCGATTGTTGACCATGTTGACAACACCGGAGGGCGGCGCCCCGGCAAGCGAACCAAGGCGGAGGACGATGGTGAGGCCTCGGACAGGAACAAACAGGAGCCGGGGAAGATCACAACCAGCCATGGGAGGCGGGAGCAGGCGGTCCCGCCGGCGCTGGTTTGGCTTTGGCGGCTCGAGGAAGAAGAGACTGAAGAAACGCGACAAACGTTGAATGTCAATCCAACGGTCAAGGTTGGCACAATTGTTTGTTGACTAAGCGGACACCAAGTAGCATACTTTTTTTATATATAGAAAGCAAATCAAAGACTTGGGAAGGCGTACAGAACAAGCTAGTGTATCAGTAAAGAGACGTTGCCGAGTTTTAGAAAAAAGAAAGACGTGCTCCTGTAGCTAGTTCGAATCCAAACCTAGACTATGACTATCTATGCTACTCTGCAAGTAATGAAACTGACATATCCAACATTCGCTTCTCCTCTTCTCTACTTACTCTGCTTAGCATCAGAAGCTCTGGCCACAGCAACCATGTCCGCTGGCTGCTCGTCCACCTGCTCTTCACCAGGCAACAACCAGATATGCGCCAAGTCGCCACCCGTACCATCGCATGTGGGTCTCATCACACCTCTCCGGCACGCGCACCGCTGCCGATTGCTCATCGCAACCCGCTGCCGTTGGTGTGGTGCCACTGCTGCAAATCACGCAGAGTCATCCATCGCGTCTCAACCACAATCTGCAACCCTGGTCGAGTCTTCTACAAATGCCCAAATCATGGGGTAATAATATGTTTAAGTGTTGTTCTGCTGCTTTCAGTTGCTGATTTTTTTAATAGTTTGGTTGATGATCTTCCAATTTGATTTGTGCAGAAAAGGGAAGATTCGTGTGATTTGTATTTCTGGGAAGTTGCTGATGTGGGGGAATGCAACTACACTGATTATTTGGTTAGCCGAGGAATCCCAATACCAGCAGGTTGGGGTGTTGGACAAGTAACTGAAGGAACGGGAGAAGACACTACTAGGAAAAGGGCTATTGATAGGATTGATACTAATGGCGCACCAGGGAAGAAGTGCGCCACTACTATATAATAATGGCGCACCTGTTGGTGATGCGCCATTAGTGTGGAAGACACTAATGGCGCACCAGGAACAGGGTGCGCCACTAGTATTAATTTTTTTCCATTTTTCCATACATACTAATGGCGCATCAGGTCGACAATGCGCCATTACTAGTTCTAACTAGTAATGGCGCACCAGGCAGAGAATGCGCCATTACTATAATTTTTTTCTTATTCTTTTTTCGCAAAACTACTAATGGCGCACGGTTTCACAGTGCGCCATTACTAGTTTAAACTAGTAATGGCGCACTGTTACACGGTGCGCCATTAGTATATATATTTATATTTTTTACTTTTTTGCAAAACTTCTAATGGCGCACCACGTGCAGGTGCGCCATTAGTAACCAGGGTTACTAATGGCGCATTTCCTTGTGGTGCGCCATTAGTAACCTGGGACCCCAACTAGATATTTTGGACAGCCCCACACCTACCCACTCACTTTCCCCACTTCATTCCCTCCACCTCCTTCTCCAAGCTTTCGGCTGCCTCCTCATCCTCACCTCATTTCCACCATAGATTCATCAAAATTAAGTGGTGAAATTACCTTTTTTTGATAGGTAAGTAAGGGGAAAGATATCTTCATGATGTAGATCTACTTTTTTTCTCCCTAGCTCGCTCCAACAACGTGCACATGCACTTTTTGTGGCCTAGCTAGATCTATGTATGTTTGTGGTGTTGCATGTGTTTGTGGTGTTGCCTATATGTTTGTGTTTGAAGGTACCAGTATTTGAATTGCGATAGTTGCCAATATTTTGCCGAAATGTTTTGATTCATTTCTGTTTCGGCGAGAATTTTGGCACTATGCATTCTTTTTGGTCCTATTTTTAGGGAAGGTCATGCCAAATTTTTTCTTGGTTCTAAAATATCGTTTTGCTCTACCCCGCAGGCGACCATGGTCCGCACGATGACTGAAGGCATCGTGAATAGGTTTTTGAGCTCCGCGAAGGCCGAGATGCTTCAAAAGAACGAGACGGAGATAAGATGTCCGTGTCGAAGATGCAAGCTGAAGAGCCTTATTGCGGACCCGGATTCTGGGCAGGTGCGGGACCACCTGCTCTTGCGTGGTTTCATGGATGGCTATCGGTGGCAAGGTGATGAAGATGACTATGAAGTTGTCCATGGCCGGGGCCGGGCAAGAAATGAGGAAGGGCAACAAGACAAGTACCACCGCGGCGAGGGCGGACGAGAAGACGAAGAATCTCCAGGACATGATCACGATGGTGATGCTGTACACAGTCATCATGTAGAAGATGTTGTACATGATGAGGAGGAAGATCAAGACGAAGGGCATGATCATGAAGATGAAGATGCCGAAGCAGACGGCGATGGAGGCTGGGTGCAGGACCCTCATATTCAAGAGCTGCTTCTCAAGCAGACGGATAACGCAAGAGCTGCCGCCCGAGAGAAAGCCAAGCTGGATCAACTGGAGATAGACGCGGTTACTCCATTGTATGAAGGATGCAGGCCCGAGGATACCTGCCTGAAAGTAACGCTCATGGCTCTGGAGATGAAGGTAAAACACAAAATGACCGACGCATGCTTCGACGAGAACATGTCATTCTGGCACGAACGTCTTCCCAAGGGGAACAAGTGCCCGACCAGAAAATCGTGTGTCCTCTGGATTTACCGCACGTTTAATACCATGTGTGCATGAATAATTATATCATTTATCGGGACGAGCACGCGGAGTCTACCATATGTCTAGTGTGCGGCGTCACTCGATACAAGAAGAGGAAGAAAGCTCCTCGAAAATCGGTGTGGTACTTTCCGATCACTCCTCGTCTGCAGCGGTATTTCGCGGACCCTAAGGTATGAAAGCTCCTGTGTTGGCACGCGGATAGGGAGGAGAAGAAGCGGGAAGATGACGGAAATGATCCGGAGATAAATAAAAAAGACAAGATGCTGAGTCACCCTAAGGATGCGAGCCAGTGGCAAGCGTTGAACTTCGAATACCCAGAATTTGGGAAGGATCCAAGGAACATGGTGCTGGGCGCGAGCACCGATGGAGTCAATCCGTTTGGCATCCAGCGAAGCACACATAGCACCTGGCCTGTATTTGTGTGGATGTACAACCTTCCCCCCTGGTTGTGCATGAAGAGGAAGTACATTCACATGAGTATGCTAATTGAAGGGCCGAAACAACCAGGGAACGACATCAATCTATATCTGGGGCTGCTGAAGGAGGAGCTAGACACGCTGTGGAAAACGCCAGCCAATACGTGGGATGCCGCAGAGAAAGAATATTTCCCTATGAGAGCCGCACTGCTCACGACGGTGCATGACTATCCCGGTTACGAATATCTCACGGGGAAGGTAGTCCACGGATTTTCTGGATGCGTAAAATATTCTAGACGAGCTGTTGAAAAGTTGGAAAACAAGGATACCTAAACCCTGCTGTTGAAAAATTTGAAAACAAGCTGTTGAAAATTTTTCTGGTTTGGGTTTAGGATTTTCTGGATTTTCTGGAAGAGCCGCTGCTGAAGGTATGGAAAACGAGGTCTGTTTTCTAGGACTTGCCGTACTGGAAGATCCACCGTGTGCCTCACAGCCTTGATGTCATGCATATCACGAAGAACGTGTGCGAGAGTCTGCTTGGTACCCTGCTCAACATGCCAGAGAGGACCAAGGATGGGCCGAAAGCAAGGGTAGACTTGAAATCAATGGGTATCAGGCAGGAGCTTCGCGCTAATTATGATGATGATGATGATGATGATGATGATGATGAGGCGAAGTAGGACACAAAAAGTCGTTGCAAAGGCAAAAAGGCCAAGAAGACCGGAAATGACTTCCCTCCCGCGTGCTTCACTCTAAGTCAGGAGGAGATCGAGCAGTTTTTCACTTGCCTCCTAGGAGTAAAACTTCCTTACGGTTACGCGGGGAAGATAAGCAGATACCTAGACCCAGCGAAGCAGAAGTTCAGCGGGATGAAGTCTCACGACTGTCACGTGCTGATGACGCAGATACTTCCAGTTGCAATCCATGGGATCATGGACGCGCACGTCCGTGAAACGTTATTTAGCCTATGCAACTTTTTCGACGTCAGCTCTCGGAAGTCGATTGGCGTGAGGCAACTCAGAAGGCTACAGGAAGAGATCGTGGTGATACTATGCGAGCTTGAGATGTACTTCCCGCCCGCATTCTTCGACGTTATGGTGCATCTGCTGGTCCATATCGTGGAGGATATCATCCAACTCGGTCTGACGTGCCTGCACAGCATGATGCCGTTCGAAAGGATGAACGGTGTCATCAAAGGATACGTTCGCAACATGTCACGTCTAGAGGGAAGTATAGCCAGGGGCTTTCTGACCGAAGAGTGCATCTCCTACTGCACGAATTATCTAGGCATCGAGAACCCCGTTGGTCTGCTCATCAACAGGCACCTCGGCAGGCTCGCTGGATGGGGTCACCGTGAGGGTCGCCGCGAAATGCATGTCGACTTCGAGGGTCGACTCGCCGACTTTGAAAGAGCAAACCTAGTCGCGCTACAACACATAGACGTGGTCGATCCTTGGGTGGTAGAGCACAAAACCTTTATTGAGAAGATGTACAATGACCGAGGCCAACAGAGGATGGACGGAGATATACTCAAGGAGCACAACTCATGTTTCACGCGTTGGTTCAAGCAGAAGCTTCTGTCGTGCCCTTTACATGAGGATTTTTCCGCGGAAGACCAAATTTTTGACCAAACTTTTTTCCTATTTAGAGCGAAACATGGCCCACAACAATGAGGCCGGTGGTTCGGGCGGCAAGAAATTCTGGGAGCTGTCCCAGGAGATGGAGGAACAACCTCACCGCTATGAGGACGCCGCGGAAGACACCGATCCTGATTACACAACCCCTAGTGGCGTCGGGGATGACACCACTGATGGTGCCGCCGAGGATGCCACCACTGATGATGGCGGCGCACACACAGATGGCAGCCAACCGAAGAAGCAAAGGAAGGACCGGCGCCCGAATGCGCTCCGCACCCTCAAGGAGGAATTCACTCAAGTGGACTCCGACAGGAATCCAACGGAGCCCAAACATATAGTCAAGGGGTACTCGCTTCATCTCGGGTGCATTCTCCGGAGCACCGTCTCGATTAACACCGAGAACCTTAGGCATAAGGACCGAGGGAATTTGCGCAACCTCCTCTTCACGAAGCTGCACGAACGATACAAGTTCCCCGCTGAATTTGAAAACACACGCCTCTTAGGGAATAAAGTGAACAGTGCCGCCCTCACAAAGATGAGCATGGCCCTGTCTACTTGGAAAAGCGCGGTGAAGAGAATGATTGATAAAGGTGATAGTTATGAGAAGATCAAGGCAAAATATCCTTTGATGAGCGAAGATGAGTACAAGGAGTTCAAGATCAAGTGCGAGAGTAGTGCAACCTCCGAATCAAGTCAGTGGCGGAAAGAAATGCGGGAGTTGAACTTAGGGGAACACAAACTCGGTCCCGGCGGTTACAGAGTGGCAGAGCCTATATGGGACAAGGAGGACGCGGAGCGTGCCGAGCAAGGCCTACTGCCCCGCTTCGAGAAATACAGCGGTGACAAGCAGACCAGTAACTATGTCAGGGCAACAGCAACTTGGAACGACGCTCAACGCCATGGTGCCTATGTTGATTCATGGGCTGACGACGTGGATTGCGGGCGGCCAACAGGGGCCTCCCCTGATTCCCAGCTTCACGGCCAGCAACTCGCATAGCGCGCAGGCGGCGCCATTGGTGTCTCCGGCGGCGGCGCCATTGGTGTCTCCGGCGGAGGCGGTATTCGTGTCTCCGACGCCGGCACGGGCATTGGAGCTTAATGCACCCGGGTGTAAGCCGGCCGGCACCTCGCCAGCAAGCACCCCCGCCGTCAGTTGCACGCCCTCCATTGGCGGTGCCTCGACATTAGCCGAGCTCGACGGCATCACGGTAACCAAGCCTCTCGGCCGATGACTTCATCTCCTTGCCTTTGACTGGGCATCCCTGATGCCCTATACATGTTTTCGCAGGGCACCGCCGACGTTCCTTGCACTGTTCTGCATTTCGTGGGCGCCGAGTTGGTCGATGTCGCCAAGGGCAGAATCGTTCAACCGGGCAACCCCATGTTCCACGGTAATCCGATGCCACCCACAATGTATAGGGTTGAAGTGGTTCGGGTGCTGCCAGGCTGCGACGAGCTGTTACCTCCGATTCGACCCGCTGGGGCTGACGAAGAAGATGAGATGACCCTCAACACCTGTGTAAACTGGGCCCTGCTTTGGCGGAAGAGCCAGATTCGTTTGGGGGCGGGGGACACCACCCCACAGACAAGACCGCTAGTCGTGCCAGCGCCAAGCCATGGCAAGAACGCCGCAACGCTACCGGACCTGCCGGACATCCCTATGGCATAGGATCCGGACAGCCCTATGGCACAGGATCTGGACGGCGACGACAATGACGACGGTACATTTACCAAAGTTGATAAGTACTTTGCCGAACATGGGTACGCTGACGAGTTCTGCAGGCCTCTTTCTCAAGAACCCAACCAAGACGACCGCGATCGAGCTGGTACGGCGGAGAAATCCAATTGCAACACGCGTCGTCTGGCGTTCAGTTCTCAGGACACGCCTCCAGCTCCCGCCTTCACCGAGCCTCAGATAGCTGAGGTGCGAAATATTATCAGCCCCAACACGCTCAAGAAGGCGGTCTGTGAGCAGAACTCGGTCCCATTACAAGAGATCAAGAAGAAGGGACGGAAACGAAAGACTAACAAGGGCACCGGTGCGAGCCAGCCGGCACCGAGTTCGATCCGTGCTCAGGAGGGGCCACCTTCACCTAAGGATATCTCAAGGAGGGTGCATGTGGCGGGTAGGGCGATGCTACCGCCAAATATGCTGAATGCTGCAACCGGTGCTATGCGGAGTCTGCCCGACAGTGTTCTTTCTTTGGAGAAGTGGCGTCTTAGAGAGAAGGATGTGGCATACCTGGTATTCGTGGCCAAGGTGCCAGAGGGCAAGGGCTTTGTGGATGGCGACATCGGGGGTACGATCGTCCTGCGTTTTGATGACATCTTTGCTATGTTTAACCTTCATCCGCTGCACTACACCTTCGTTCGGCTGTTTTCGGTGAGTATGGAGATGCGGATCATTAGAGACAAGACCCCGGACATCGTGATAGTCGACCCCTTCTACATGCATGCCAAGCACTTGAGCAGCACTGGGGACCGCCAAGTTGCGAGTTCACACCTCGAAGGCGTCATTTTGGCAAACCCAGATAAGGATAACTTCCTTGTGGCTTATTTTCCCGAGTAAGTCATCCCTTAACCGCCCCGTAACATATGATTTCTTAGATTTCGATCGTTCTTTTTTTCTAACATTCCGTGTTCTATGCAGTGACACACATTGCACACTCATCCTCTTAAGCCCGAAATATTCCATGGCCACGTATTTAGACCCGAACCGTAACTCCAAGATAGACTACACAAATGTCAAGAAAGTTCTTGATGATGTTCTCCCCGCCTACGCCAAATCTGGAGGCACCTTCACCAGGGCAGTTCGTAAGTACGGCAAGCACATGTTCTCACACAATACAAAGTTCTGCTGCGTCAAGCAGCCGCCTGGCAGTCAGAAGGATGCCTACTACGCCCTCCATCACATGCGGGCGATCGTAAGGGACCATCATCAACTTCTGCTACCAGATAATCTGAAAGATTGGGCCGCGAGCTTGTCGGCACTCCAGGACGCGGACCTCAGACAAGAATTCTTTCGCATCCAGTCGGAGTTTGCGGACATCATCCATCAAGATGTCCTTCATACCTCGGGGCAGTTCTTCCTCAGATATCAACCATCCAACAGTGAGATAGATGAGATGCTACAAATGCAGGGTGACAACGACCGCGATTTCATGACCATCACGACAGACGGCGGCTTCATCCACGTTCATGTCCGATGAGTCGAGCCAAAAGTTGTGATGTGTAGTTCTGAAACATTGATTGGCTCATGTTGTAATTATACTTTAATGAATTCGTATGTCTCTTTGGTTTGGACAGTCGTTCAACTTAGATGTAGTCGATGCTATTTATTAGTAGGACCATGAATCGTGCTATTAATGTCTTGCTTTTCTCTTCCGATCCTTTTGTTGCATACTTACATATTGCTTATGTATTGTCTGTTGTTTGGCTTGTGCATAGAGATGTCGTCGTATGTCGTGTACAAGGGTAAGGTTCCCGGAGTCTACGACGACTGGGAGGAGTGTCGGAGACAGGTTGACCGTTTCAGCGGTAATTATTACAAAGGGTACACCACTAGGGCGGAGGCCGAATCTAGATACGCCCGCCATCTAGCGGGAGAGAGGAGGGAGCGTTGGAGGAACCGGATGAAGACCAGTTTGATCACGATGATGCTCATCGTGATGACCACGGCTCTCTTCTATGTGATGGTAGTTTAGATGATTGATATCGACTTGTAATGTGAAGACAAACTCGATACTCGCGGTCTTGAGACTTGTAATGTTTTATCTTTGTTCGGTCTTTTGAATTCAGAGACTAATATGATGAATTGTATTCGGAGACTAATCTTCTATTGTATTTGATGAATCTGATGTCGCTGTGTGCTGCTGCCTATATTCTGTCTAATAATATATTTTATATTCTGTCTAATAATATATTTTGTAACCTGCGCAAAAATCAGAAAAGGAAAAAAAACCAAATATTCATACTAATGGCGCATCACCACCAGGTGCGCCATTAGTATGCCAAAGGATACTAATGGCACATCAACAGATAATGCGCCATTAGTATGACAAAGCCATGTTATGTATGGCCCCCCGGGAGGCACACTAATGGCGCATGCTGTTACATACTAATGGCGCACTAGTTGGTGCGCCATTAGTATATACCAGATACTAATGGCGCACCTGTGGTGCGCCATTAGTAAGATATACTAGTGGCGTGCTACTAATGGCGCACTAGTAATGCGCCATTAGTAGGCAAAACTAGTGCGCCATTAGTAGGCCTTTTCCTAGTAGTGAGAGGAAGATGCAGAGCATAAGGTTAAAGATGCAGTTCCTCTGATCATGGCCGAGCAACAGCTGCTGAACGGCCTTGATAGGAATGAGGAGATGAAAGAGCTTGTGAAGATAATAGGCAAAATCGAGGTGCTCTGTAGGATGATTGTCTCTTTATTTGCAATGTATGTAGCACTCGTGATGTATTCAGTGGCTACGACATGAGCACTTTGCTGAAACTAGTAATGACTGAAACCTGTGTAGCAGGCTGGGCGTAGTGTTGTGAACATCTAATGATTTCTATTAACGGAAATCAGGGGGTATCCCCTTTTGCTCATATAAATAAATAAATAGCAGAGGTCCTGTCGGGCCAGCTTTGTTCTCATTCGAAGACGTTGAGCAAATTGCAGTCCAACAACAAATTATGTCATCAAATTCAAGTTTCACAGCCAAATATGAGTACAACTAAACAACAATGTCATCATGTTTTAGTTGTCATACAATCACCAAATACAAATCAGCATACATAACAATTGATGTTCTCACAGCAAAATACTAAACAACATGTTCATTAGGTTTCAGTTTTCATAGAAAACACAATATCACATAGTAGATAAAAAACGTCTTCTGACAGGCGAATACGAGAAAGGCAATGTAATCATCATCCGCAGTAGCGGCGTCAACATCTTTGCCATGTCTATCAGTCTGAATTGTAATTCCCCATTGCGTCATCTTCTTCTTCGTCCTCAACGTCCTAGAACGTTGGCTTCTTCTTGATCAACTCTTGTATGTCCACAGCACGATAGGCAATCTTTTCGCCGGCGTCATTGACATGATGGTTCTCAAAGATATTAGGAACATCTGTGTTATCTTGTACATCAGGAGCAGTGTAAGCATCATCTTGTTGTGCAACTTCATTAAACGAATACCTCTGCTCAAACCTTTGCAATACTCTCCAGTCATCGCTACGTGCAAATGTGTCTTCCAAGAAAAATATCTGTGTTGCTTGATTTGCCAAAATAAAAGGCTCGTTGGTCTGGTACGCCGCCTTGACATTGATGGATTGGAAATAATCATCAGCTCTGGGTTTTGCGATCCTGGAAAACAGGTTATACCAACGACAACACAATAGAACTACACACCGATGATGCTCGAAACTGGAGATATACTGCAACTGAACAATGTCTGTTATGTTAGCATACATTTCAGTTGTCTCTTTGTCATACGTATCCATGCTCATGATGGCACTGTTTTGTGTCTTCCTGCCTTCGTCTCGTGCAAGGGTGTTGTAGCGCACATCTCCAACAACGCAAGATTCATAATGTCTTACCCGAGTATCAGGACCCATTGCTAGTGAGTAAAGGTCATCATCAATTGCCTGCCCATCCTCCCGCATCTTCTTAACCTATGGTTAGAAAATTGGCAAGCTGATCATCTTATGCACTCAGTATATTAAAAGAATTGACAGTGCACTGCTACCTCTTGAGCACTGCGTTGGATTTCCCCGAAGAGGAGAGGATGATGCAGCAAAGTAGCGTAAGTATTTCCCTCAGTTTTTGAGAACCAAGGTATCAATCCAGTAGGAGGCTACGCTCGAGTCCCTCGTACCTACACAAAAACAATAGCTCAACGCAACCAACGCGCTTAGGGGTTGTCAATCCCTTCACGGTCACTTACGAAAGTGAGATCTGATAGAGATGATAAATAATATTTTTGGTATTTTTGGTATAGAGATGCAAAGTAAAAAGTAAAAGCAAAGTAAAAGCAAAGCAATAATAAAGTGATGGAGATTGATATGATGAGAAAGACACCTGGGGGCCATAGGTTTCACTAGTGGCTTCTCTCAAGAGCATAAGTATTCTACGGTGGGTGAACAAATTACTGTTGAGCAATTGACAGAATTGAGCATAGTTATGAGAATATCTAGGTATGATCATGTATATAGGCATCACGTCCGAGACAAATAGACCGAAACGATTCTGCATCTACTACTATTACTCCACTCATCGACCGCTATCCAGCATGCATCTAGAGTATTAAGTTAAAAACAGAGTAACGCCTTAAGTAAGATGACATGATGTAGAGGGATAGTTTCATGCAATATGATTAAAAAACCATCTTGTTATCCTCGATGGCAACGATACAATATGTGCCTTGCTGCCCCTTCTGTCACAAGGAAAGGACACCGCAAGATCGAACCCAAAGCTAAGCACTTCTCCCATGGCAAGAACAACCAATCTAGTAGGCCAAACCAAACTGATAATTCGAAGAGACTTACAAAGATAACCAATCATACATAAAATAATTCAGAGAAGATTCAAATATTATTCATAGATAGACTGGATCATAAACCCACAATTCATCGGTCTCAACAAACACACCACAAAAAGAAGATTACATCAAATAGATCTCCACGAGAGAGGGGGAGAACATTGTATTGAGATCCAAAAAGAGAGAAGAAGCCATCTAGCTACTAGCTATGGACCCGTAGGTCTGAAGTAAACTACTCACACTTCATCGGAGGGGCTTGGATGATGATGTAGAAGCCCTCCTTGATCGATGCCCCCTCCAGCGGAGCTCCGGAACAGGCCCCAAGATGGGATCTCGTGTATACAGAAAGTTGCGGCGGTGGAATTAGGTTTTTGGCTCCGTATCTGATCATTTGGGGGTACGTGGATATATATAGGAGGAAGAAGTACGTCGGTGGAGCTTTGAGGGGCCCACGGGGCAGGGGGCGCGCCCTAGGGGGGGCCTCCACCCTCGTGACCGCATTGTGGCTTTCTTGACGGAGGGTCCAAGTCTCCTGGATCTTATCTGATGTGAAAATCACGTTTCTGACGGTTTCATTCCGTTTGGACTCCGTTTGATATTCTTTTTCTTCGAAACCCTAAAACAGGCAAAAAACATCAATTCTGGGCTGGGCCGCCGGTTATTAGGTTAGTCCCAAAAATAATATAAATGTGGATAAGAAAGCCCAATAATGTCCAAAATAGTAGATAATATAGCATGGAGCAATCAAAAATTATAGATACGTTGGAGACGTATCATGCACTTCAAAAGCTTACATGGTTCTTGAACCATTTCGCAAATCCTGCCATAACCGGTTTGTCAATGTTTCTTGGATTTTGCGGCAGTAACTCCTCTTTGTAGATGCTGCACAACATAGTGATCGCGTCAAACATCTAAATATATAAGAATGTGCTGCAAGTTTAGTAGATTACGATATATAAGATGCAGTACTGCACTTACTTGATATAAGGTAGTATCTCAGGATAGTTATTCAACACATACCAAACTATTTTGTCCAAATCTTTAGGTTTGTCCTCTTGTCGACTCTTCCCTGTAACTCAAATAGAATAATTGAAAACATTGAGCCCGGGATTGTCTTCACCCACCTCTTTGCTAAGCTGATCAACTATTTCAATGTATTTTGAGTAGAATGTCAACGCTTCTATAGCAATGTGGGCCTCTGCCATGGAACCGGCCTTGGGTCTAGCGTTGTTCCTAACATAGCCCTTGAAAGTGCCTAGCCGCCTTTCAATAGGGTACATCCAGCCATATTGTACTGGACCTCTAAGTAGTGCCTCATCAGGTAGATGAACAGCTAAATGCACCATTACATCAAAGAAGGCTGGAGGATATATCTTCTCAAGGTCGCATAAGATAGTTGGTATCTTGTCTCTAAGATGCTCCAAAGCATCTATCCTGATATTCCTACTGCAGAGTTCCCTGAAGAATTGTCCCAACTCTGCAACTGCTCTATATAAGTCAGGGCGGCCCAAGTAGGACGTGGCAGTCATGAGTTTTCAACCCTTGTACCTTGTTTCCATCTGCACTGACTCTCCTTTCAGAGTTGGAAGCAAATCCATGTGGGAATCTCACACGTGATAGGACCTCGCAGAATTCTTTTCTTTTTACCTTGTCCAAGACGTACACAGCTGGTGCCATATCCCATGGTTTACCTTCATCTTGCACCTGCAAATCCTTTCTGATACCCAGGTGTGTCAAATCAATCCTAGATTTTAAGGTATCTTTCGTCTTGCCTTCAATATTAAGAAGTGTGCCGATAATGCTGTCACATATATTTTTCTCGATGTGCATCACATCAAGATTATGCCGCATATCCAAATCTTTCCAATACTCCAAGTCCCACAAAGTGGACCTGCGGGTAAACAATAATCTCTCTTCTACCCTGCCACACTTCCTTTTCCCACTACCATTACCAGGATGGTTCCTGGTGTAATATGCCTGACCTTCTCAAATTCCACTTGCAACTCATCGGCGGTGAGCCTCTTTGGCGCATCATGGTTTTCATGCTTTGCATTGAAAACATGTCTTCGGTATTTTCTAGGATGTGGCTTGTCCTTGGCAAGGAAACGGCGGTGTCCAATGTAACAGATCTTGCTAAGTATTGCGTATGATAGCGGATTCCTGTCACTAGTGGCTTTATAACCATGTGTCGCTCGCCCTGACATAGTGCCCAAAGCTGGATAATCATGGATGCACCAAATTATAACAGCACGCAGAAAGAAATCAGCTGGTGGGCTGCTATATAGGTCTCGAGTGAGAACACCCTTCCATAGCTGTTGAAGTTCCACCACAAGAGGCTCCATGAACAAATCAAAATCCTTTGCAGGACTTTTTGGACTTGGGATGAGCAAGGCCATCATGTAGTTTGATTCTTTGGTTCAGACATTTGGAGGCATGTTGTAAGGGATAACAAGCACTGGCCACATGCTATATGTGGCGCTTTGGTGGCCAAATGGGTTAAATCCATCTGATGCTAAGCCAAGTCTAATGTTTCTCGGGTCAGCAGCAAACTCTTTGTGTTTATCATTGAAACTTTTCCACTCACTACCATGAGATGGATGGCTCATTACATTCTGATATCTGTACTCCTGGTTCCTAGAATGCCACAGTACATTCTCTCTTGTTTCAGCATCATGAAACAACCTCTGCAGTCTTGGTGTAATTGGAAAATGTCTCAGAACATTATGAGGAATCCTCTTCACAGCATCGCCATATTTCCATCTTGATGATTTGCATTTCAGGCATTCACTTAAATTGGCATAATCCTTCCGGAACAGAACACAATTATTCTTACAAACATGGATCATATCATATCCAATTCCAACTGCACGAAGGAAATTCTTCATTTTACTGTAGGTGTGTGGCAGCTCAGACGCATCTGGGAAAGATTTGCGGAAAGCGGCCAACATCGCATCGAATGATTTGTTGGTCATCCGCTCAGATGTCTTCACCTGAAGAAAGGTGACCATAGCTAAGAATACTGACAGCTTATTTCCTAGGGTGACAGCAACGTTGCATTGTTCCAACATGCGGGCCCACCGTTTTTCTTCTGTAGGTGAAAGTTCACGGAATGCACGAGCATTTCGTAGCATTTTTTCAATGTTGGTCAAACTCACTGGCTCCGCCACCACCACCACCTCCTCCTCTTCCACCTAAGCATCAAGCACATCAAGATGGCGATCTGCTGCTTCCACGTAGTCAATAACATTGACGTTCACAGCTTCACCATGATGAACCCACCTAGTATATGTGACCGACATCCCATACAAGTGTAGATGATTTTGCACAGTTGACTGGGGTCTTGTAACTGAATTCATACAACTGCTAGACGGGCAAAGCACATCTGATTTCGGACAACCGTACTCAGCTCTGATAAAGTTCATGAAGTTTTCAACCCCCTCGACATATGCAGCGGAGAATCTTCGAGCAGAAGTTATCCAAGTCATGTCCATCTGTTAGACATACAAATTAGCTCTTCTACTAGATATTACAGGTAAAACATATATGCTTTTCTATGAAGTCCAGAAAAAAATACCTAGGTCGATGTCTAAATCTATGGAAAGATATTTGGACAAGCAGATATAAGTAACAAAATATATGTAAAGCTAATTCAGCAAACATATTTGAGTGCCAAATTATGGCAGGCTGTTTCAGCAGTCAATGAGGCCGAGCACACAGCCATCGAACTATCAAAGGCCATCCCAGCAACAAAGATCGAGTATAAAACGGTGTAGAGCTATTTCACCTAACAGATTGACTACTAGACCATGGCAATCTACGTCATAATAAATATATGGCAGGATATTTTTGAAGGAAATATGCCCTAGAGGCAATAATAAAGTTATTATTTATTTCCTTATTTCATGATAAATGTTTATTATTTATGCTAGAATTGTATTAACCGGAAACATAATACATGTGTGAATACATAGACAAACAGAGTGTCAATAGTATGCCTCTACTTGACTAGCTCGTTGCATCAAAGATGGTTAAGTTTCCTAGCCATAGACATGAGTTGTCATTTGATTAATGGGGTCACATCATTAGAGAATGATGTGATTGACTTGACCCATTCCGTTAGCATAGCACTTGATCGTTTAGTTTGTTGCTATTGCTTTCTTCATGACTTATACATGTTCCTATGACAATGAGATTATGCAACTCCCGTTTACCGGAGGAACACTTTGTGTGCTACTAAATGTCACAAAATAACTGGGTGATTATAACGGTGCTCTACAGGTGTCTCCGAAGGTACTTGTTGGGTTGATGTATTTCGAGATTAGGATTTGTCACTCCGATTGTCGGAGAGGTATCTCTGGGCCCTCTGGATAATGCACATCACTTAAAACTTGCAAGCATTTCACCTAATGAGCTAGTTGCGGGATGATGTGTTACGGAACGAGTAAAGAGACTTGCCGGTAACGAGATTGAACTAGGTATTGAGATACCGACGATTGAATCTCGGGCAAGTAACATACCGATGACAAAGGGAACAACGTACATTGTTATGCGGTTTGACCGATAAAGATCTTCATAGAATATGTATGAGCCAATATGAGCATCCAGGTTCCGCTATTGGTTATTGACCGGATACGTGTCTCGGTCATGTCTACATAGTTCTCGAACCCATAGGGTCCGCACGCTTAAAGTTTCGGTGACAATTTGTATTATGAGTTATGTGATTTGATGTACCAAAGGTAGTTCGGAGTCCCGGATGAGATCGAGGACATGACGAGGAGTCTCGAAATGGTCGAGACATAAAGATCGATATACTGGACGACTATATTCGGACACCGGAAAGGTTCCGAGTGATTCGCGTATTTTTCGGAGTACCGGGGAGTTATGGGAATACGGGGAAGTAGTATTGGGCCTTAATGGGCCTTAGTGGATAGGAGAGGCAGCAGCCAGGAGGTGGCGCGCGCCCTTCCCAAGCCCAGTCCGAATTGGACAAGGGGTTTGGGGCACGGCCCCCCTGTCCCTTCCTTCTCCACTCCCCTCCTTTCCCCCTTCTCCTAGTTGGACTAGGAAAGGAGGAAACCTACTCCTACTAGGAGTAGGAATCCTACTCCCTTGGCGCGCCCCTCCTAGGGTCGGCCTCCTCCTCCCTTGCTCCTTTATATACGGGGGCAAGGGGGCACCCCAAGACACACAAGTTGATATGTTGATCTCTCCTAGCAGCGTGCGGTGCCCCCTTCCACCATATTCCACCTCGGTCATATCGTAGCGGTGCTTAGGCAAAGCCCTGTGTCGATAGCAACATCATCACCATCATCACGCCTTCATGCTGATGGAACTCTCCCGTGAAGCTCTGCTGGATCAGAGTTTGCGGGACGTCATCGAGTTGAACGTGTGCTGAACTCGGAGGTGCCGTGCGTTCGGTACTTGGATCGGTCGGATCGTGAAGACGTACGACTACATTAACCGTGTTGTGCTAACGCTTCCGCTTTCGGTCTACTAGGGTATGTGGACAACACGCTCCCCTTTCGTTGCTATGCATCACCATGATCTTGCGTGTGCGTAGGATTTTTTTTGAAATTACTACGTTCCCCTACAGTGGCATCCGAGCCTGGTTTTATGCGTAGATGTCATATGCAAGAGTAGAACACAAGTGAGTTGTGGGTGTTATAAGTCATACTGCTTACCAGCATGTCATACTTTGGTTCGGCGGTATTGTTGGATGAAGCGGCCCGAACCGACATTGTGCGTACGCTTACGCGAGACTAGTTCTACCGACGTGCTTTGCACACAGGTGGCTGGCGGGTGTCAGTTTCTCCAAGTTTAGTTGAACCGAGTGTGGCTACGCCCGGTCCTTGCGAAGGTTAAAACAACACCAACTTGACAAACTATCGTTGTGGTTTTGATGCGTAGGTAAGAATGGTTCTTGCTCAGCCTGTAGCAGCCACGTAAAACTTGTAACAACAAAGTAGAGGACGTCTAACTTGTTTTTGCAGGGCATGTTGTGATGTGATATGGTCAAGACGTGATGAGATATAAGTTGTTGTATGAGATTATCATGTTTTGTTAAAGTTATCGGCAACTGGGAAAAGCCTTAGTTATCTCTCTATTGCATAAGATGCAAGCGCCAAATAATTGCTTTACTTTATCGCTATGCGATAGCAATAGTTGCAAGAGCAATAGTTGGCGAGACGACCATGTGACGACACATTGATATAGATCAAGATGATGGAGATCATGGTGTCATGCTGGTGACAATGGAAATCATGACGATTCTTTGGAGATGGAGATCAAAGGCACAAGATGATGATGGCCATATCATGTCACATATTTTGATTGCATGTGATGTTTATCTTTTATGCATCTTATTTTGCTTAGTTCGACGGTAGCTTTATAAGATGATCTCTCACTAAATTTCAAGATAAAAAGTGTTATCCCTGAGTATGCACCGTTGCCAAAGTTCGTCGTGCCCAGACACCACATGATGATCGGGTGTGATAAGCTCTACGTCCATCTACAATGGGTGCAAGACAGTTTTGCACACGCAGAATACTCAGGTTAAACTTGACGAGCCTAGCATATGCAGATATGGCCTCGGAACACTGAGACCGAAAGGTCGAGCGTGAATCATATAGTAGATATGATCAACATAGTGATGTTCACCATTGAAAACTACTCCATTTCACATGATGATCGGTTATGATTTAGTTGATTTGGATCACGTGATCACTTAGAAGATTAGAGGGATGTCTTTCTAAGTGGGAGTTCTTAAGTAATATGATTAATTTAACTTAAATTAATCATGAACTTAGTCCTGGTAGTATTAGCATATCTATGTTGTAGATCAATAGCTGGCGTTTAGCTCCACTGTTTTATTTTAGATATGTTCCTAGAGAAAACTAAGTTGATGATAGTAGAAATGATGTGGACTGGGTCCGTAATCTGATATTTATCCTCATTGCTGCATAGAAGAATTATGTCCTTGATGCACCGCTAGGTGACTGACCTATTGCAGGAGCAGATGCAGACGTTATGAACGTTTGGCTAATTCAATATGATGACTACTTGGTAGTTTAGTGCACCATGCTTAACGGCTTAGAATCGGGGCTTCAAAGACGTTTTGAATGCCATGGAGCATATAAGATGTTCCAAGAGTTGAAATAGGTATTTCATACTCATGCCCATGTCGAGAGGTATGAGACCTCTGACAGTACTTTGCCTACAAGATGGAGGAGAATAGCTCAACCAGTGAGCATGTGCTCAGATTGTCTGAGTACTACAATTGCCTGAATCAAGTGGGAGTTAATCTTCCAGATAAGAGAGTAATTGACAAAGTTCTCTAGTCACTATCACCGAGTTACTAGAACTTAGTGATAAACTATAATATGCAAGGGATGACAAAAGTAATTCCCAAGCTCTTCGTGATGCTGAAATCGACGAAGGTAGAAATCAAGAAAAGCATCAAGTGTTGATGGTTGACAAAGACCACTAGTTTCAAAAAGGGAAAAGGGAACTTCAAGAAGAACGGCAAGCAAGTTGCTGCTCAAGTGAAGAAGCCCAAGTCTGGACCTAAGCCTGAGACTGAGTGGTTCTACTACAAAGGGACTGGTCACTAGAAGCGGAACTGCCCCAAGTATTTGGCGGATAAGAAGGATGGCAAAGTGAACAAAGTTATATTTGATATATACAGATTATTGATGTGTATTTTACTAGTGTTCGTAGCAACCCTTCGGTATTTGATACTGGTTCAGTTGCTAAGAGTAGTGAGGGAGTCCTGGATTAGGGGGTGTTCGGATAGCCGGACTATACCTTCAGCCGGACACCTGGACTATGAAGATACGAGATTGAAGACTTCGTCCCGTGTCCGGAAGGGACTTTCCTTGGCGTGGAAGGCAAGCTTGGCGATACGGATATGTAGATCTCCTACCATTGTAACCGACTTTGTGTAACCCTAACCCTCCCTGGTGTCTATATAAACCGGAGGGTTTTAGTCCGTAGGACAACATACACAACAACAATCATACCATAGTCTAGCTTCTAGGGTTTAGCCTCTCTGATCTCGTGGTAGATCTACTCTTGTACTATCCATATCATCAATATTAATCAAGCAGGACGTAGGGTTTTACCTCCATCGAGAGGGCTCGAACCTGGGTAAAACTTCGTGTCCCTTGCCTCCTGTTACCATCCGGCCTAGACGCACAGTTCGGGACCCCCTACCCGAGATCCGCTGGTTTTGACAGCGACATTGGTGCTTTCATTGAGAGTTCCTCTATGTCCTCGCTATCAGGCTCATGGCTCCTACGATCACCAATAACGATGCAGTCCAGGGTGAGACCTTCCTCCCCGGACAGATCTTCGTCTTCGGCGGCTTCGCACTGCAGGCCAATTCACTTGGCCATCTGGAGCAGATCGAAAGCTACGCCCCTGGCCGTCAGGTCAGATTTGGAAGTTTAAACTACACGGCTGACATCCGCGGGGACTTGATCTTCGACGGATTCGATCCACTGCCGAGCGCGCCGCACTGTCCCGACGAGCATGATCTAGCACTGCCGCCGAACAGTGCCCTGGAGGCTGCACCCGTATCGGCTTCGACCCTTAATTCGGAGCCAACTGTGCCGATCGAGGATGGGTGGTTGGACGCCCCAATGGTGATTGAGCCGAACACCAGCCCCGCACTCCGCGAGACTCGTGATTCCAAGGTGCCGGACTCCTCTCCGGACTCCGAACCCTCCGCGCCCCTGCCGATCGAATCCGATTGGGCGCCGATCATGGAGTTTACTGCCGCGGACATCTTTCAGCACTCGCCTTTCGGCGATATTCTGAAGACACTGGAGTCTCTCTCTCTCTTTATCAGGAGAGCCCTAGCCGGACTACGGTCAGCAAGGTTGGGGTACGGACGATGAAGAAATTCAAAGCCCACCCACCACCCACTTTGTAGCCACTGTCGACGATTTAGCCGACATGCTCGACTTCGACTCCGAAGACATCGACGGTATGGACAATGATGAAGGAGACGATGAAGAACCAACGCCTATCAGGCCCTGGAAAGCCACCTCGTCCTATGACATATACATGGTGGACACCCCAAAAGAAGGAGATGGCGATGGAACAGCGGAGGATGACCCCTCCAAGAAACAGCCTAAGCGCCGGTGTCAGCGGCGCCACTCAAAATCCCGCCAAAACAAATATGGTGATTCCAGCACAGGAGATAAAAATACTCCGTAAAGTGCCGAAGAAAACCCCCTCCAGCAAGATTTAGCATAGGAGGATGGAGAAACCAGCCCTCATGAGAGAGCGGCAGACAGAGAGGTCAAGGACGATAATTATATGCCTCCCTTCGAAGACGAGGCAAGCCTCGACGATGATGAATTCGTCGTGCCAGAGGATCCCGTCGAGCAAGAGCGTTTTCAACGCAGGCTTATGGCCACGGCAAGAAGCCTCAAGAAAAAACAGCAACAGCTTAGAGCTGATCAAGATTTGCTAGTCGATAGATGGACTGAAGTCCTTGCGGCCAAAGAGCATAAACTCGAACGCCCCTCCAAGAGCTACCCAAAGTGCAAGTTGCTACCCCGATTAGAGGAGGAAGCACTTAAACCTACATCACCTGCACTCGATACGGCCAATCGGCCACCTCGTGGCCGCGACAGAGAGGCCTCTCGGCCCTCCTGTCAGGACCCCGACTCAATGCCACATCGATCTAGCATGTAACACCCCATATCACTTTGCGGCCTCATGCACGGTATTCCCACGGGTGTCGCCTTACCTTTGCCCGGGACCGTTTGCGCCTTTTGGCACACGTATATGACAGTGTCGCTAGCATCCATATGGTAAGGAGCCCGGGCTGACATGGCTAGTCGTAAACCCAAAGTGGCACAGACTTACAGGGACAGGCATCCATGACCCAGCATCGAACGTGTCGGTCATCAGCGAGTGAATCCAGGCTGTAGCACTGGGCTAGCAGGACTCCGGTGAACCGGGCTGTAGCGGGCTAATAGGACTCCGGTATTCATCGCGTGACATTTCCCCGAAGGGACAGACACAGGAACGAAGAAGGACACATGCCGGCCAGCCTAAGTGTTCCAGAGCAGTAGCAAGCTACCATGGCTCGGTGGAAACACTAGGAGACATTTCCCGGTAAGAGAGGCTACTAAAGATAAACAACTAGATAGTCAGATCCCACACATACCAAGCATTTCAATATCATACACACAATATGCTCGATATGTGCAATACAACATGGCATCACAAAATGACTCTACGACTCAAGTAATTTATTCAATAGGCTCCGAGGAGCGAGACATTACAAACATGGGTCTCATGACCCAACAATCAGAGCATACAAGTCAAAGCACAAGCGGAAGCTATCATGTCTGGGTACAGACATCTATAAATGAAAAAGGCTGAGAAGCCTGTCTATCTATCAGATCCTGCCGAGGGCACAAGATCGTAGCTGAGGTAACAAGCTAAACGTCGAAGTCCACGCGGAACTACTAGTGAGACCGAAGTCTCTCTGCAAAAACATAAAATAGGCAAACGTGAGTACAAATGTACCCAGCAAGACTTACATCAGAACTAACTACATATGCATCATTATCAACAAAGGGGATGGTGGGGTTTAACTGCAGCAAGCCAGCTTTGACTCGGTGGCTATCCTAAACTACGACTGCAATGTAACTCTTTTGAGGTGGCGCACACGAGTCCACATATTCACCATATCAATACACCACTATGGAACCGCTCCCGTCTCCCTACGAGAACGTCATCCATAGCACTCACGCTTATCTTGCGTATTTTAGAGTATCCACTTTCACTTGTCTATGAACTGATATAAGCAACCCAGAAGTCCTTTTCCGCGGACACGGCTATTCGAATAGATGATGTTAACCCTGCAGGGGTGTACTTCTTCATACATGTTTCCACCACTTAGCGTCTGCACACGACATGTGCTCGGCAGACTTCAAGCGAAAGCCGACGTGGGTGTAGACCACGACCTACCTAAACACTCAAGTCTCTAGTCCAGGTTTATCGCCTATTCGGGTTCCATCCATGAGGAGATCCGGCCGGAGTTTCGCTCACAGCCCCAAACGATGTGAACAGGGTTCCCGAGATACCAAACGGGCATCCAGTACACCGTGCCACGTACCTACCGCATCACAGCCCACCCCTACGGTCAGCGCTGTCCATGGCCTCCAGTAAGCTACAAACACCAGAAACTACTTGCAACTCCTGGACAGAGGACTAGGGTGAATAAGAAGTCGAGCGGGGTCATATTTCAGGGCCCAATGCATGGTAGTAGCTGAATCATGGATCACAAACACAGAACTCAGTTCCTAAGGACGGCTTCAATGAGACAACCCACCATGTACTCCTACATGGCCTCTCACCGACACCTTTTACCAAATCGTGTTCACACACTTAGCTCACACATAGTAGGACATGTTCACACACCTCTGATTCATCCTCGATGAATCAGACCTGACTCAACTCTAAGCAGTAGCAGGCATGACAAACAAGCATGAATGAGTAGGCACATCAGGGCTCAAACAACTCCTACTCATGCTAGTGGGTTTCATCTATTTACTGTGGCAATGACAGGTCATGCAAAGGATAAAGGGGTTCAACTACCGCAGCATGTAACAGTTGAATCGGTGTTGTCCTAATGCAGTAAAAGAGAGCAGGAGCGAGAGAGTAGGATTGTATCGGAATGAACAAGGGGGGTTGCTTGCCTGGCACTTCTGAAGATAACATTGAGTCTTCATCAGTGTCAACGATCACATCATCGGTATCACGTCTATCGAGAGGGGACAAATACCGGCAACACAGAAGGGAACACAATCAATGCAATGCACAATATGATGCATGATCATGACATGGCAAAATGAATGTGTTTTGGGCTAATGCAACTAGCAACAGATTAAATGAAGTTGGTTTGAATACAAGATTCAAATTCAAACTCCATATGTGATTATTCAAATGCCATTTAATTCATTTGCCCTAAACAGTAGTGATAAGTTGTTCTAACATGCATGTAAATGGTACATATGGATTCCTTGAATTTTTCTGATAATTTTTCATATATAAATTATTTAATTTGGAGTTACGGTTGAATTTCTATGAATTTTAGAAGTTTATACAATTTTCTGGAATTATAAATCATTTCCTAATTTATTTAATTCCAGAAATACTTTACTGCGTCAGCATGACGTCGGCATGACGTCAGCAAGTCAACAGGGGCCGGTCAGGGTCAAACCTGACGTGTGGGGTCCACACGTCAGTGACACGGGGGCTAATCCCGCGTTGACTCGGGCTTTGACCCGCTACGGGGCCCGCTGTCAGTGTCTGTGGGGGGTGTTTAGCGTGGTCATTAGTGGCTAATGACAGCGCCACGTCACTGGCCACTGGAGTTCGGCCGGCGGCGACCCGAAACGCGGCGGAAGTTCACCGGGGTTGCGCTACGGGCGGCGGCTGGACGCGCGAAGGGCACCAGAAGGTAGCCCGTGCCCGTGCGCATCTAGGGGGGCCAACGGGAGGTGCGGGGGTGGCCGGGGTTCGCCGGAATGGAGCCCGAGGCGGCGGCCGGAGCTCGGGTGGGTGCGGGGTTAGCGCTGCGGCTTGCAAACAAGCTAGCTGCCACGCTAGCGTTGCTCCACGGGTCGTTGCGAGTGCAACGGACGCACGCGCGGGGCCATTTGGTCACCGGGGCTTCGCCGGCGACGAGTCCGTGCGGCGGAGCGTCTCGGCTCCGGTAGAGGGGGCGGCTAGAGCTCGAAATCGGACTTGGGGTTAGGGGGAAACGAAGCAGGGACTCACGGGGATCGTGCAGGGAGGGTCAGCGAGCTCGGGGGCGCGCCGGAGTGGCCGAATCGACGGAGAAGATCCTCGGCGGCCGGCGAGGGGGAAAACATCGAGGGCGGCGTTCCGGGGCTCTTCTGGTCGCATGAGATGACGAGGAGGACGAGGGAGGACCGGCAGAGCTCTGGGATACGAAGAGGGAGCGAGGGAGTGGCTGTGGCTGCGGCGGTGACGAACGGCGGCGACGATGGCGTTCGGGTGTGCGAGAGGGAGAGGCGAGGGAGAGACGAAGGGGACGAGTGAGGGGGTCCAGGGGTTCGAGGCGGCGCCGAAGAGAAGGCCCGAGGCGTCGCGGTGGCGAGGGACGCAGGCAGGCAGGGAGGTGGCGTGTCGCCACGGCGCGCGCGTGCGCTGTCTCCCTCCTCTGCCTACTGGCAGAGGTAGAGGACGACTGGCACCAGGCCAGTGGGCTGGGCTGTCCACTGGGCCAGCCAGGTAAGGGGCCAGGTAAGACTCTCTCTCCTTTTTCTAATTATTTCAGTTTTCTATTTTGCAGGTTTGTTTTGAATTTGGTTTTGAAACCAATTCAATTTATTTTGCTTCTGACAATATTTTTAGGAGCTAAAAGAATTAAAACAATGCTCCACAAAATATTTCAGAATTATTGGACCTATATTTATTTAATAGTAGATATAAATCCAATTCAAATAATTATTGATTTAATTCAAATGCCCAAATTAAATGTTTCTGAGACACCAAAAATATTGGTTTGGATTTTACCTCTTGCCAATATTTCCAGAGGATAACAGGAACATTTTCTTGGACACATTTGAGAAGATTTAATTGTTGGTTATTTTTAAAGGATTCTGAGGCTTTGAAAATTCCTCAATTCAAATTTCATTTGAATTTAAACATGATGCAGCAAGAGGTCTAGCCTAGTGCATTACCAGAAGCTAGGGATGTGACAACTCACCCCCACTAAACAAGAATCTCGTCTCGAGATTCAAGCGTAGGGTAAGGTGAAGGGGAAACGCAACTAGTACAATCTTCACGATCCAGGTTGCACTTCATAGGAACGTTGATTCGATCACCATTATTGTCTTGATGTCTTGCTCTGAGAAATCCTGCCAACATGACATGGAGGGAAGAAGGAGACTCTAGAAGGGTCGATCTTCTTGAAGATCGAACAACTCACGGAATGAGACATAGGACCAACTCTCGGGTTGAGACACGAGATACACGTCAAGAGGGGTGGAAAGAAACGGATGACGAAGGTTCACTAGGTAGACAACAATTCCACACCTAAGAAGGTGGTAAACGATTGTCAACGTAGCGAGGAGTTAAGTTGACATGACACCATAATGATACACCTTAGGGGAGGTGACTCGAAGATATAACCCCTTAAGTGGCAAAAAGAATTACTTTTGATTCAGAGATCATTGAAACTCTTTAAACCAGCCTAAGGCAATTCTCGAGCGATCGTTTGGAGGGGGTCGGTAGAATGGCATACTCAAACTTGGATGATGTGGATTACCTTGTTGAAGACAACGCAATGGAGGAATTCGCTTACCACCGGAAATGGAAGAGACCCATGGTAGAATGATACATTGGCAGTGCAAGCTAGGAACAAAATGCAAATGCTGGGAATGATTCTGGTAACTGGGGAAGAACCCAACAATAGGGAGTGAATTCACTGTTTGAGAAGGTCACAGCATTGCCGAGGAAACTGAGAGGAATCCCAGTTAGTGCCGATGATAACTCGTAGCGCTTGTGCGTGCTCTCAAGAACTTGAGCATTTCCATATTCATCAAGGTTTTACCAACATCCGTGTCAAGGATTCTGGCAACACAACTTACTACCATGATGAATACCGGTGGAAGATGCCGATGCAAAGGAAGATAACACCTTCTTAGATTTCACCTTGGCGAGGCCAAGGGAATAAAATCTGGATGATCGACCGAGAGACATTTAGCACTCCGCTTCTAATGTTCTCCTTGATGTGCTAGTGTAACCCACTCATAGATATGGTTTGATATCTAGAACATCAAGTAAAAAGGTCGGACTTCGGGAGCACTGGAATCCATAAGGAACAGTTACGGAGGTAAATCCTACGAAATCCTTATGGGGAGGTGGCCAACTTCTTCAATCAAGATACTACAATAACAGGTCTTCCGGCTGGGTGTGTTGGCCACGACATCCACTTTACCGGTTTTCGAGGGACCGATATTATAGTTCTCGGGAAATGTTCCAAACCATCATATCTGCCTGAGATTCAGATCTGGTTGGTGTCAGGATATTCCAGACTCATCGAGTCTAGGAAGAAAAATGAAAGTTTGCAACACAATTCGACGAGACAACGCTGCGAGATTCTTGGGGAATGAACTACGATAGTAAGCTCCAAAACATGAGCTGGTTCTGCTACAAACATGTGAACACGCTGTCCCAGACAAACATGACCACGTGGTAGTCTTATAATAAAACACTACCGAGTTCAGGTGGGGAACCATCATTAATGACATCGAAGTCTCCACGCGTGGAAGTCCAAAGAGTTCACCTTGGACAGACTCCTTTATCTTTGAACAACTCAATCAGTAGCTTGGTGTGCTAGGATATACATATAGAATGGAGGTTGCAAATCTCCAGACCACAGAATACTTCGCACGTATGCATGACTGACTTGGGATGATTCCAGAGGAAGCAAAACTAACTTTCTCAAATCCACGGCGGCAACTTTCACCAAATGCACGTGTATAAGAGGAAGTCACTCCTTTCATCAAACAAATAATTCATGAGTTAGCATGAAGAAATGCTTTCAAAAGTTTCCAACACTAGCTTAATGTCCAACAAAATCATGGAGGAGATAAGGATGTTGTCAATGGGCTCAACAACAATTCTTCCGGGTTTCCCTTTAAAAGGAATTCCATAGTTAAGAGAACAAGTGTTAGCATTGGTCAGACCCAAAAGATATATTGGTGTATGCTCGAGGGATCAACCACGAGTAAGACAACATTACGAATATCGTTGGTTCTGGTCTGATTGACGATAGCCCACACTCAAATCAAAGGATTGATAAGACAATAGGTCCAGCAACTGATCACAGGGACCAATCGATGAAGATATCATCTTTCTTCAACACACACTACACAAGATTATCCCTTTGGAACGAACTAAGTCAGGCAAGCTTTTATCCTCCAACTCTCCAAGTTGTTGTTTAGCTTAACCAACTAGCTCAGGGATACCTAACACCGATTCTTGGAGAGAAGGTGGTTCACAAGAATAAACCAACTTGATCACGAGCTCAACATAACGGTCAGGTGACGACCTGGTGATACTTCCGAGAAGACATTCAAAAATCACGAACCACCGGTATGTTACTAAGCTCGAGAACAATCTCGCTTTTGAGGGCAAGACGATATGATCAAATGAGTGAGGACTTGACAAGATCCTAACTCATCAATCGAAGGGTGAACCAGGAGAATGGACTAGGTAGCACGATCAATCTTAGAATGATGATTCAATAACCAACACACAAAGAATGAAATTATTGTCCTTTAACTACCAAGCAACAAGGTTGCTAGCAGTATTGATTTCACACGCCATGATTCATTTGTCGGCATTCCGGTTACAATAACACAGGAACCGAGGAATGAACAATGATGGCAAAAGTATCACTGTACCAAGAGTTCATAGGATGGTGTGCAATTCCTATAACAATCCCGATATAAAAGATGGTAATACTCCAAGGTAGAACAGAGCAAAAGCTGGATTGGCATTTTGATCTGCGGAGTACAATTGTTTTGACCCAATCCTAGATATGGAAGAGGTACTGGAGCTTGTTTCTCCTAGTCATTCCGCGATAGAATGGCTTGACGGACCACAAGAGTAATAGGCATCGATGAACGAATGCACACATAATCTTGACTATCAATTGATAGACGAGGGTCAGAAGACAACTAAAGAGGGACAACTCAAAGGAACACACGATTTTCTGAGTTGTGGATGCATGGTTTAGCATGTCGAACGAATTCCACATATTTCTTCCGGATAACCCATGCAGAAAGGTAGAACTGGCAGAGTCACAATGTAGAATCGAGAACCCATCGAGAGCACTCTGATTGTGATCTTTCGATCAGCGAGGAACATCTGCCATAAGCGGTTCATAGTATTTGGAAGAAAGGAATACCACGAACATCGAGGACTAATGCAAAGGTTACTAATAACCTAAAGGAACGAGCAAAACTATCAACATGAAGCAAGTAGGGTGAATCTCGGGTTCAAAACCTAGGGATAGAATACCTACTACTAAATGGCATCACGGGATGCTTTCGATAATGACGGCTAGAGTCATCACACTGGAACATAAATCATGGCTAGACTACTGGATGATCCCCTGAGACACCTAGGGTCATAATAGTAACTCCAACATAATGTCAAGGCAATAGAATACCTCAACTCAACAATTAGTGTGATTGACCTGGCATAAAGGAACATCGAAACCAGAGGGAAAGGATTTTGCAAATGCATCCGACTATTTAGAAACCTGGGATGACTCGGACAGCATAACGGCTGTAAATGCTCAGAAAAGATTTGAGACATTCACAAGAATGGTGGCATAACCACTCAGAAGCACAATATCAAGATTTCGAGATCAACAATTAACATACGGAAGTAGTAGAAACTGAACTCAAGCTTAAATCCAACAATCTTATAAGTCTACGAATTAGTAACGCGTGATCCTGATAGAAAGAAGAGATAGCCTAGTTCCTTAACCCCGTAGGAAAGATAAGATGACTCAGATCAGAAGGGCATGAGGTATAAGGAGTAAAAGAGCCTTACGTTCCATCCCACAATCAATTCCCCTACATATAACTAAGAATTTCTAGACTCAACTTCGACCAGTTTGGGTTGGTAATCCTACAGGCAGTCAAGCTCTGATACCAACGCTGTCAGGACCCCGACTCAATGCCACATCGATCTAGCATGTAACACCCCATATCACTTTGCGGCCTCACGCACGGTATTCCCACGGGTGTCGCCTTACCTTTGCCCGGGACCGTTTGCGCCTTTTGGCACACGTATATGACAGTGTCGCTAGCATCCATATGGTAAGGAGCCCGGGCTGACATGGCTAGTCGTAAACCCAAAGTGGCACAGACTTACAGGGACAGGCATCCATGACCCAGCATCGAACGTGTCGGTCATCAGCGAGTGAATCCAGGCTGTAGCACTGGGCTAGCAGGACTCCGGTGAACCGGGCTGTAGCGGGCTAACAGGACTCCGGTATTAATCGCGTGACATTTCCCCGAAGGGACAGACACAGGAACGAAGAAGGACACATGCCGGCCAGCCTAAGTGTTCCGGAGCAGTAGCAAGCTACCATGGCTCGGTGGAAACACTAGGAGACATTTCCCGGTAAGAGAGGCTACTAAAGATAAACAACTAGATAGTCAGATCCCACACATACCAAGCATTTCAATATCATACACACAATATGCTCGATATGTGCAATACAACATGGCATCACAAAATGACTCTACGACTCAAGTAATTTATTCAATAGGCTCCGAGGAGCGAGACATTACAAACATGGGTCTCATGACCCAACAATCAGAGCATACAAGTCAAAGCACAAGCGGAAGCTATCATGTCTGGGTACAGACATCTATAAATGAAAAAGGCTGAGAAGCCTGTCTATCTATCAGATCCTGCCGAGGGCACAAGATCGTAGCTGAGGTAACAAGCTAAACGTCGAAGTCCACGCGGAACTACTAGTGAGACCGAAGTCTCTCTGCAAAAACATAAAATAGGCAAACGTGAGTACAAATGTACCCAGCAAGACTTACATCAGAACTAACTACATATGCATCATTATCAACAAAGGGGATGGTGGGGTTTAACTGCAGCAAGCCAGCTTTGACTCGGTGGCTATCCTAAACTACGACTGCAATGTAACTCTTTTGAGGTGGCGCACACGAGTCCACATATTCACCATATCAATACACCACTATGGAACCGCTCCCGTCTCCCTACGAGAACGTCATCCATAGCACTCACGCTTATCTTGCGTATTTTAGAGTATCCACTTTCACTTGTCTATGAACTGATATAAGCAACCCAGAAGTCCTTTTCCGCGGACACGGCTATTCGAATAGATGATGTTAACCCTGCAGGGGTGTACTTCTTCATACATGTTTCCACCACTTAGCGTCTGCACACGACATGTGCTCGGCAGACTTCAAGCGAAAGCCGACGTGGGTGTAGACCACGACCTACCTAAACACTCAAGTCTCTAGTCCAGGTTTATCGCCTATTCGGGTTCCATCCATGAGGAGATCCGGCCGGAGTTTCGCTCACAGCCCCAAACGATGTGAACAGGGTTCCCGAGATACCAAACGGGCATCCGGTACACCGTGCCACGTACCTACCGCATCATAGCCCACCCCTACGGTCAGCGCTGTCCACGCCCTCCAGTAAGCTACAAACACCAGAAACTACTTGCAACTCCTGGACAGAGGACTAGGGTGAATAAGAAGTCGAGCGGGGTCATATTTCAGGGCCCAATGCATGGTAGTAGCTGAATCATGGATCACAAACACAGAACTCAGTTCCTAAGGACAGCTTCAATGAGACAACCCACCATGTACTCCTACATGGCCTCTCACCGACACCTTTTACCAAATCGTGTTCACACACTTAGCTCACACATAGTAGGACATGTTCACACACCTCTGATTCATCCTCGATGAATCAGACCTTACTCAACTCTAAGCAGTAGCAGGCATGACAAACAAGCATGAATGAGTAGGCACATCAGGGCTCAAACAACTCCTACTCATGCTAGTGGGTTTCATCTATTTACTGTGGCAATGACAGGTCATGCAAAGGATAAAGGGGTTCAACTACCGCAGCATGTAACAGTTGAATCGGTGTTGTCCTAATGCAGTAAAAGAGAGCAGGAGCGAGAGAGTAGGATTGTATCGGAATGAACAAGGGGGTTTGTTTGCCTGGCACTTCTGAAGATAACATTGAGTCTTCATCAGTGTCAACGATCACATCATCGGTATCACGTCTATCGAGAGGGGACAAATACCGGCAACACAGAAGGGAACACAATCAATGCAATGCACAATATGATGCATGATCATGACATGGCAAAATGAATGTGTTTTGGGCTAATGCAACTAGCAACAGATTAAATGAAGTTGGTTTGAATACAAGATTCAAATTCAAACTCCATATGTGATTATTCAAATGCCATTTAATTCATTTGCCCTAAACAGTAGTGATAAGTTGTTCTAACATGCATGTAAATGGTACAGATGGATTCCTTGAATTTTTCTGATAATTTTTCATATATAAATTATTTAATTTGGAGTTACGGTTGAATTTCTATGAATTTTAGAAGTTTATACAATTTTCTGGAATTATAAATCATTTCCTAATTTATTTAATTCCAGAAATACTTTACTGCGTCAGCATGACGTCGGCATGACGTCAGCAAGTCAACAGGGGCCGGTCAGGGTCAAACCTGACGTGTGGGGTCCACACGTCAGTGACACGGGGGCTAATCCCGCGTTGACTCGGGCTTTGACCCGCTACGGGGCCCGCTGTCAGTGTCTGTGGGGGGTGTTTAGCGTGGTCATTAGTGGCTAATGGCAGCGCCACGTCACTGGCCACCGGAGTTCGGCCGGCGGCGACCCGAAACACGGCGGAAGTTCACCGGGGTTGCGCTACGGGCGGCGGCTGGACGCGCGAAGGGCACCAGAAGGTAGCCCGTGCCCGTGCGCATCTAGGGGGGCCAACGGGAGGTGCGGGGGTGGCCGGGGTTCGCCGGAATGGAGCCCGAGGCGGCGGCCGGAGCTCGGGTGGGTGCGGGGTTAGCGCTGCGGCTTGCAAACAAGCTAGCTGCCACGCTAGCGTTGCTCCACGGGTCGTTGCGAGTGCAACGGACGCACGCGCGGGGCCATTTGGTCACCGGGGCTTCGTCGGCGACGAGTCCGTGCGGCGGAGCGTCTCGGCTCCGGTAGAGGGGGCGGCTAGAGCTCGAAATCGGACTTGGGGTTAGGGGGAAACGAAGCAGGGACTCACGGGGATCGTGCAGGGAGGGTCAGCGAGCTCGGGGGCGCACCGGAGTGGCCGAATCGACGGAGAAGATCCTCGGCGGCCGGCGAGGGGGAAAACGTCGGGGGCGGCGTTCCGGGGCTCTTCTGGTCGCATGAGACGACGAGGAGGACGAGGGAGGACCGGCAGAGCTCTGGGATACGAAGAGGGAGCGAGGGAGTGGCTGTGGCTGCGGCGGTGACGAACGGCGGCGACGATGGCGTTCGGGTGTGCGAGAGGGAGAGGCGAGGGAGAGACGAAGGGGACGAGTGAGGGGGTCCAGGGGTTCGAGGCGGCGCCGAAGAGAAGGCCCGAGGCGTCGCGGTGGCGAGGGACGCAGGCAGGCAGGGAGGTGGCGTGTCGCCACGGCGCGCGCGTGCGCTGTCTCCCTCCTCTGCCTATTGGCAGAGGTAGAGGACGACTGGCACCAGGCCAGTGGGCTGGGCTGTCCACTGGGCCAGCCAGGTAAGGGGCCAGGTATGACTCTCTCTCCTATTTCTAATTATTTCAGTTTTCTATTTTGCAGGTTTGTTTTGAATTTGGTTTTGAAACCAATTCAATTTATTTTGCTTCTGACAATATTTTTAGGAGCTAAAAGAATTAAAACAATGCTCCACAAAATATTTCAGAATTATTGGACCTATATTTATTTAATAGTAGATATAAATCCAATTCAAATAATTATTGATTTAATTCAAATGCCCAAATTAAATGTTTCTGAGACACCAAAAATATTGGTTTGGATTTTTCCTCTTGCCAATATTTCCAGAGGATAACAGGAACATTTTCTTGGACACATTTGAGAAGATTTAATTGTTGGTTATTTTTAGAGGTTTCTGAGGCTTTGAAAATTCCTCAATTCAAATTTCATTTGAATTTAAACATGATGCAGCAAGAGGTCTAGCCTAGTGCATTACCAGAAGCTAGGGATGTGACACCTCCACTCAAGCCGCACCCCGTACCAAGCAACGGGAAAATGCACCGGACTTGCGAGATATGTTGGAGGACAAGGCAAGGCAAACAAGATCGATCTACGGATCGCGTGGGCGCCCCACGACTTGAGACGGTAACCGTCACGCTGGCCACAAATTCGGCAGGGTCGAACACAGTAGACAAAGCTCATTGGAGCTACGTCGTGATATAGCCCAGTACAGAGGCGCCGCACACCCACTATGCTTCACAGACGAAATAATGGATCATCAAATCCCCGAGGGTTTCAAACCTGTAAACATCGGATCATATGATGGCACAACAGGTCCTGCGGTATGGACCGAGGATTATCTCCTTCATATCCACATGGCCCGCGGCGATGATTTCCACGCCATCAAATACCTCCCACTCAAGCTTAAAGGACCAGCTCGGCATTGGCTTAACAGCTTGCCAATAGGATCAATCAGTTGTTGGGAGGACCTGGAAGCCGCATTCCTCGACAATTTCCAGGGAACTTATGTCCGACCCCCAGACGCCGATGACCTAAGTCACGTAATTCAGCAGCCAGAGGAATCGGCCAGGCAATTTTGGACACGGTTCCTAACAAAGAAAAATCAAATAGTTGACTGTCCGGACGCTGAGGCCCTAGCAGCCTTCAAGCACAATATCCATGACGAGTGGCTTGCCCGGCACCTTGGACAGGAAAAGCCGAAGTCTATGGCAGCACTCACGACACTCATGACCCGCTTTTGCGCGGGAGAAGATATCTGGCTTGCTCGTAGCAACAAGCAGAAGCGCCGCATTAACGGCGACAATGCTGAGGATACGACAGTTAATGCCGAAATCAGAGGCTCTAAATCCGGTTAGCGGAAAAAGCCATTCAAAAGGAATCCTAGGGGCCCGTCCAGTTTGGACCGAATTCTCGACCGCTTGTGCCAGATACATGGCACCCCCGAAAAGCCGGCCAATCACACCAACAGGGATTGTTGGGTGTTCAAGCAGGCAGGCAAGTTAAATACTGAAAATGAAGACAAGGGGCTGCATAGCGATGACGACGAGGAGCCCCGGCAGCCGAACAATAGTGGACAGAAGGGTTTTCTCCCACAAGTGCGGACAGTGAACATGATATACGCAACCCACGTCCCCAAAAGGGAGCGGAAGCGCGCGTTAAGGGATGTATACGCGGTAGAGCCAGTCGCCCCAAAGTTCAACCCATGGTCCTCCTGCCCGATCACCTTTGATCAAAGGGACCATCCCACTAGCATCCGTCATAGCAGATTCGCCGCATTGGTTCCAGACCCAATTATTGAAGGATTTCATCTCACTAGAGTCCTTATGGACGGCGGCAGCAGCCTGAACCTGCTTTACCAGGATACAGTGCGGAAAATGGGCATAGATCCCTCGAGGATTAAGCCCACCAAAATGACCTTTAAAGGCGTAATACCAGGTGTAGAGGCCAACTGTACAGGCTCAGTCACACTTGAAGTGGTCTTCGGATCTCCGGATAATTTCCGAAGCGAGGAGTTAATCTTCGACATAGTCCCATTCCGCAGTGGCTATCACGCACTGCTCGGGCGAACCGCAATCGCCAATTTCAATGCGGTACCGCACTACGCATACCTTAAGCTCAAAATGCCAGGCCCTCGAGGAGTAATTACGGTCAATGGAAACACCGAACGCTCCCTCCGAACGGAGGAGCACACGGCGGCCCTTGCAGCAGAAGTACAAAGCAGCCTCTCCAGGCAGTTCTCTAGTCCGGCCATTAAACGACCGGACACCGTCAAGCATGCCTGGAGTAACCTACAACAAGACCGCCTGGCACGATCCGAGCAGGCGTAGCAATGCGGCCCTAACCCCATCCCTCGCAAAAAGGCGACGCCAGTGCTTCGCATACATAACTACGCTCTAGAAATACCATGGGTACAGGGGGAGGGGCACCATCACGACACACCCGAAACACGGCTTAAACCGCACCAGGGGCTGCCGATTTTTTAATTTTCTCTTACTTTCAGGACTCCATTCTTCGGCAGGCCTGTTCGGCAGTTCAATTGCCGCACAAACGATGCAAGAACCAGCGATGCAGACAAGCCACGCCGCATTACGGAACTCCCAGGTGGTCTCTATCACGAGCAGTATACCTGTTTCGCATACCATTCCGCAGCCTGCCCCTGGAACGAACATGTTAAATAGTCCAACCTTTTTCTTATCGCATTATTTGTATCGTTCTGCTTTGATCGCAAGCCTTTTTAATAAACAATGCATAGCTTTTGTCTATTTTCGCATTACTCTTTTTTATATATGTTCCTTAACAACATGTTGCACCCGTACACTTTGGTACGACTAAAATACGCCAGGGGATTTAGTACCCCTCAATATGGTGTGAGAAGTCCGAACACTTTAATAAGTGCGGCACCCCAAATTTATAGCATTATATGCATCGGCTCCGAATCATGTCTTGGGTCAATAGTTGGGTTTGCCCGACTCCTATGTTTTGGTGCCTTACGTTCCGCTATATCGGCTAAGGTAGCACTAGGAGAACCACTGCGATTGTGCCCCAGTTGAGCTGGGTCGAGCACCTCAGTGGACAAAGCTAAACCTGACTGTCATGATGAAGCGAGAGCTGGTCGCTGTTCGAGAGGTTTTTCAAGTCCCTAAAGACTTATGCCGCTTAGAGCGAGGAATCGGCTCTGTCTGGCCAAGGCGTGGATAGCGCCCCGAACTTCGTCTTCCGAATACCAGGGGCTTCGCCGAAATTTAAAATTATAGAATTCTATGGCTAAGTGAGAGTGTTCACGCATTATAGTCCGATTGCCTTTTTCTTTGGGCTGAGCGCCTCCCTCGAAGGACCCAAACATGGGAAAAAGAGCGCTCAGGTTTATCCCCGAACACCCCAGCACTAGAGGCACGGGGGCAGAAGCCGACGACTCGCCATCTCTCAGAATTGATAAACAGCCGCACAGAAGGTAATATTTTAAATTCCAACAGCATTTCTTAGCGCATATGAACAAGTTTTCAACGCACAGGACAAAATGAGCAAGTTTCACTCAAAAATTACATCCCTAGAACATTCATCCTCCACAAGGCAGGCACCCTTCAGAACATCCTCATAATAATTCTCGGGCTTGCGATGCTCTTTCCCCGGCGATGGCCCATCCTTCACAAGCTTCTCAGCATCCAGCTTGCCCGAGTGCACCTTAGCACGGGCAAGGGCCCTACAGGCACCTTCAATGCAGACGGAGCGCTTGATGACTTCGAGCCTTGGACAGGCCTCCACCAGCTGCCGCACCAGCCTGAAATAGCTCCCAGGCAGAGCCTCTCCAGGCCACAGCCGAACTATGAGGCCCTTCATGGCCTGTTCGGCCGCCTTGTGGAGCTTGACCAGTTGCTTCAGCTGGTCGCTCAGGGGCACGGGGAGTCCGGCCTCAGCATACTGAGACCAGAACAACTTCTCTGTTGAGCTGCCCTCCTCGGCTCAATAGAATGCGGCGGCATCGAACACACTCCGGGGAAGATCTGCGAACGCTCCTGGAGAGCTCCGGATTCGGGTAAGTAACAAGTAACTCATGTTTATGTGTTTGCTTTGCATAAAGAATGCCTTACCCGCCGCTATCTTCTTCACCTCATCCAACTCCTGGAGGGTCTTCTGGGATTCGGCCTTGGCAGACTTGGCATTTTCAATAGCCACCGCGAGCTCGGACGCTCGCTTCTTTGAGTCAAACTCCAAACCCTCATGTTTTTTCACGAGAACCTGGAGCTCTTGCTGCACCTTGCCAACCTGGGCCTCGTACTTCTCCCGCTCGGTGGGCTCCGTGGCCTCCCTCTTCTCGGCCTCAACCAGCGCTTGCTTAAGGGTCGCGACCTCAGACGTGGCCCCTACAATACCCACGATAATCCTGTCATTTTTTGCAATTGCACCTTTTTATATATATTTAAACAAGGTATTTCTTACCTTCACTATCCTCGATCTGCTTCTTGGCATGCCTAAGCTCTTGCTCGGACCGCTCGAGGTTCTGTTTTAGCATGTCCACTTCCACAGTCAGTGCGGCGGACGCAAGCAGAGAAGCCTGCATACGCATATTGACTCCTTTTTGTTAGACTCCTGCAAATTTTATTTGATTCTCTATTCGGCTTTTCTTCCCGAACGCCAAACAGAGCATCAGGGGCTAATGTCTATGCGGTAATATTATTTACACATTCTTTACTTACCTCAAAGCCTGTTAAAAGGCTAGTACAAGCTTCAGGCAGTCCGCTCTTGGCGGACTGAACCTTCTGGACCACCGCACTCATAATGGTGCGGCGCTCCTCGTCGATGGAAGCGCCTTGGAGCGCCTCCAACAGATTGTCCGGCGCCTCCGGTTGGACGGGGGTCACCGGCAAGGTGGGCTTGCTCCTCTTGGAAGAAGGTCCCCCGCTAGACTCTGGACCTTTGAAGGTTCTGGAGCGGTGTCCGGCCTAGAGCCAGACTTGGAGCCCTGGGTGTTTCATCCCCATTACTCCTGGAGTCCGGGGGTCGCCTCGCGGCGCCTCCAGGACCACCTCCTCCCGGCTTGGAACCTGTTGGGACAACACTTTGGTGTCGTCCGTAGGGCGGGGGGAGGTAGCCGTCGGAATTGAGTTCGCATCCGACGAGTCCAGTGAGCCGCTCGACGACGCGTTGAGCCGGTCTTTGGGTCGGCTGCATAAACATATTCGACATAAGGGAAAGTTGTGCAATAAAGGAATACTATGAATTACTCTGGTATCCGGATACTTACGATTTGGCCAGGGGCTTGGCCCTGAGCAGCCAGTCCTCTCCGCCGTCGTCGGCGTCGGTGGAGTAGTTCGGAGGAAGGGTTTTCCCCTTATTGGACCCTTCGGCCTCCCTAGTTGGGGCGGCCTTCCTTTTCTTCCCTTCCCCCGCTGGAGGGGGAGGGGTCTCTTCTTCCTCCTCCTCGTCTTCATGGGAGGAGTGCATCTTGGAGTCGTCGGATGAGGGATCCAACACCTCCAGGCGCCGGGCACTCTTTCGAGTCCCCGTGGCCTTCTTCTTGGCCTTCTTCTCCAGCACCACATGGGGTGCCGGAACCAGCAGCTTCGCCAAACGAGCGTCCGCTGGGCCTTTGGGCAAAGGAGCCAGACAGTTGATCTGTCTGGATGTCTCCTGCCAATCCTGTCAAAGGTAAGGGAGCTTAGATCCCGCATGGAGTCAAACTATGAAAAACCGATACTCTGTAAAAGGAAAAAACAGCTTACCGCATGTGTGTGACGTTGCGTACTGAATCCGCGATCCTCGGTAGCGGATGCGGGGGCCTCGGCGCCCTTGAAAAGCACCTTCCAGGCATCTTCGTACATCATGTCGAAGAGCCTGCTCAGAGTTCGGTGCCGCGCCGGGTCGAACTCCCATAGGTTGAAAGCCCATTGTTGACACGGGAGGATCAGGTGGATGAGCATAACCTGGACTACGTTGACAAGTTTGAGCTTCTTGTCCACCAGGGTTTGGACACATGTTTGGAGTCCGGTCAGCTCTCCTTTTTTACCCCACAATAGGCCCGTCTCCTTCCAGGAGGTGAGCCGCGTAGGGGGTCCAGATCGAAACTCGGGGGCTGCGACCCATTCGGGGTTGCGCGGCTCGATGATGTAAAACAACCCCGATTGCCACCCCTTCAGGTTCTCCACAAAGGAGCCCTTGAGCCATAAGACGTTGGGCATCTTGCCCACCACGGCGCCTCCGCACGCGGCCTGGTTGCCGCGCACCACCTTCGGCTTGACATTGAAAGTCTTGAGTCATAGGCCGAAATGGGGGCGGATGCAGAGGAAAGCCTCGCACACGACGATAAACGCCGAGATGTTGAGGACAAAGTTCGAGGCCAGATCGTGGAAATCCAGGCCATAGTAGAACATGAGCCCCCAGACAAATGGGTGGAGAGGGAAGCCCAGTCCGTGGAGGAAATGGGGGAGGAACACCACCCTCTCATGGGGCCTAGGGGTGGGGATGAGCTGCCCCTTTTCGGGAAGCCGGTACGCGATGTCGTTAGACAAGTATCCGACCTTCCTCAGTTTTTTGATGTGTCCCTCCTTGACAGAGGAGACCATCCACTTGCCTCCCGCTCCGGACATGGCTAGAGAAGGTTGAGGTGGGGAGTGCGGACTTGGGTGCTGGAGCTCGAGTGTGCGATAATGGATAAGCAAGGGAGGAAGAAGGCGTAGGTGAAAAGGTGGATCCTTATCCCCTTATATGGGTGGACGCAACTACGTGTCCCCACCAGCTTGGTAAAACTCGCTTATCTCCAAGCGCTGTAATCAATGGCGCGGTTGGGTTACCCACGCCCGTATTGATGAGAATCCCGGAAGAAGGGGACACGATCTCTGCTTTAACAAGACGAGCCAAGGAAACCGCCTCACATGACGCGCTAAGGTGGGATAATAAAACGACTCGGATAAAGGCTTGGCCGTGGTGTGTCACACTATGGAATACGTCAGCAGATTAGATTTGTGTAAATGTTATTCTCTCTATGGCAATATGTGGAAACTTATTTTGCAGCACCGGACACTATCTTTGTGTTCAAAATCTTCTATGAAGTACTTGGACGAGGAACCCGCCTTGCAATGCCGAAGACAATCTGCGCGCCGGACTCGTTGTCTTTGAAGCCTGGTTCAGGGGCTACTGAGGGAGTCCTGGATTAGGGGGTGTTCCGATAGCCGGACTATACCTTCAGCCGGACTCCTGGACTATGAAGATAAGAGATTGAATACTTCATCCCGTGTCCGGAAGGGACTTTCCTTGGCGTGGAAGGAAGGCTTGGCGATACGGATATGTAGATCTCCTACCATTGTAACCGACTTTGTGTAACCCTAACCCTCCCCGGTGTCAATATAAACTGGAGGGTTTTAGTCCGTAGGACAACATACACAACAACAATCATACCATAGGCTAGCTTCTAGGGTTTAGCATCTTCGATCTCGTGGTAGATCTACTCTTGTACTACCATATCATCAATATTAATCAAGCAGGACGTAGGGTTTTACCTCCATCGAGAGGGGCCGAACCTGGGTAAAACTTCGTGTCCCTTGCCTCCTGTTACCATCCGGCCTAGACGCACAGTTCAGGACCCCCTACCCGAGATCCGCTGGTTTTGACACCGACAAGCAGTAACTCGAAACGGGAGTTGCAGAATGAACAGAGACTAGTTAAGGGTGAAGTGACGATGTGTGTTGGAAGTGGTTCCAAGATTGATATGATCATCATCGCACACTCCCTATACTTTCGGGATTAGTGTTGAACCTAAATAAGTGTTATTTGGTGTTTGCGTTGAGCATGAATATGATTTGATCATGTTTATTGCAATACGGTTATTCATTTAAGTAAGAGAATAAATTTGTTCTGTTTACATGAATAAAACCTTATATGGTTACACACCCAATGAAAATGGTTCGTTGGATCTCGATCTTAGTGATACACATATTCATAATATTGAAACCAAAAGATGCGATGTTAATAATGATAGTGCAACTTATCTGTGGCACTGCCGTTTAGGTCATATTGGTGTAAAGCGCATGAAGAAACTCCATGCTGATGGACTTTTGGAATCACTTGATTACGAATATCTTGATGCTTGCGAACCATGCCTCATGGGCAAGATGACTAAGACTCCGTTCTCCGGAATAATGGAGCAAACAACTGACTTTTTGGAAATAATACATACTGATGTATGCGGTCCGATGAGTGTTAAGGCTCATGACAAGTATCGTTATTTTCTGACCTTCACAGATGATTTGAGCAGATATGGGTATATCGACTTAATGAAACACAAGTCTGAACATTTGAAAAGTTCAAAGAATTTCAGAGTGAAGTGGAGAATCATCGTAACAAGAAAATAAAAGTTTCTACGATATGATCGCAGAGGTAAAATATTTGAGTTAAGAGTTTGGCCTTCAGTTAAAATAATGTGAAATAGTTTCACTACTCACGCCACCTGGAACACCACAGTGTAATAGTGTGTCTGAATGTCATAACCGTACTTTATTAGATATGGTGCGATCTATGATGTCTCTTACCGATCTACCACTATCGTTTTGGGGTTATGCATTAGAGACAGCTGCATTCACGTTAAATAGGGCACCATCTAAATCCGTTGAGATGACACCGTATGAACTATATATGGTTTGGCAAGAAACCTAAGCTGTCGTTTCTTAAAGTTTGAGGTTGCAATGCTTATGTGAAAATGTTTCAACCTGATAAGCTCAAACCCAAATCGGAGAAGTGCGTCTTCATAGGATACCCAAAAGAAAATGTTGGGTGCACCTTCTATCACAGATCCGAAGGCAAGATATTCATTACTGAGAATGGATACTTTCTAGAGAAGGAGTTTCTCTCGGAAGAAGTGAGTGGGAGGAAAGTATAACTTGATGAGGTAACTGTACCTGCTCCCTTATTGGAAAGTAGTTCATCACAGAAATCTATTCCTGTGACTACTACACCAATTAGTGAGGAAGCTAATGATGATGATCATGTAACTTCAGATGAAGTTACTACCGAACCTCGTAGGTAAACTAGAGTGAGATCCGCACCAGAGTGGTATGGTAATCCTGTTCTGGAGGTCATGTTACTTGACCATGATGAACCTACAAACTATGAGGAAGCGATGATGAGCCCAGATTCCGCGAAATGGCTTCAGGCCATGAAATCTGAGATGAGATCCATGTATGAGAACAAAGTATGGACTTTGATTGACTCGCCCAATGATCAGCGAACCATTGAGATTAAATGGATGTTCAAGAGGAAGACGGACGCTGATAGTAGTGTTACTATCTACAAAGCTAGAATTGTCGCAAAAGGTTTTCGACAAGTTCAAGGTATTGACTACGATGAGAGTTTCTCACTCGTATCTATGCTTAAGTCTCTCCGAATCATGTTAGCAATTGCCGCATTTTATGAAATCTGGCAAATGGATAAACAAAAACTGCATTCCTTAATGGGTTTATTAAACAAGAGTTGTATATGATGCAACCAGAAGGTTTTGTCAATCCTAAAAAGTGCTAACAAAATATGCAAGCTCCAGCGATCCATCTATGGACTGGTGCAAGCATCTTTGAGTTGAAATATACGCTTTGATAAGTTGATCAAAGCATATAGTTTTATACAGACTTGCGGTGAAGCCTGTATTTACAAGAAAGTGAGTGGGAGCACTACAGCATTTCTGATAAATATATGTGAATGACATATTGTTGATCGGAGATAATGTAGAATTATTCTACAAAGCATAAAGGAATGTTTGAAAGGAGTTTTTCAAAGAAAGACCTCGGTGAAGCTGCTTACATATTGATCATCAAGATCTATAGAGATAGATCAAGAGGCTTGATAAGTTTTTCAATGAGTACATACCTTGAAAATATTTTGAAGTAGTTCAAAATGGAACTGTCAAAGAAAGAGTTCTTGCCTGTGTTACAAGGTGTGAAACTGAGTAAGACTCAAAGCCCGACCACAGCAGAAGATAGAAAGAGAATGAAAGTCATTCCCTATGCCTTAGCCATAGGTTCCATAAAATATGCCATCTTGTGTACCAGATCTATTGTATACCCTACACTGTTTTTGGCAAGGGAGTACAATAGTGATCTAGGAGTAGATCACTGGAGAGCGGTCAAAATTATCCTTAGCGAATAAGGATATGTTTCTCGATTATGGAGGTGACAAAACGTTCATCGTAAAGGGTTACGTCGATGCAAGTTTTGACACTGATCCAGATGACTCAAAGTCTTAATCTGGATACATATTGAAAGTGGGAGCAATTAGCTAAAGTAGCTCCGTGCAGAGCATTGTTGACATAGAAATTTGCAAAATACATACCGATCTGAATGTGGCAGACCGGTTGACTAAACTTCCCTCACAAGCAAAACACGATCACACCTTAGTACTCTTTGGGTATTAATCACACAGCGATGTGAACTAGATTATTGACTCTAGTAAACCCTTTGGGTGTTGGTCACATGAGGATGTGAACTATGGGTGTTAATCACATGGTGATGTGAACTATTGATGTTAAATCACATGGCAATGTGAACTAGATTATTGACTCTAGTGCAAGTGGGAGACTGAAGGAAATATGCCCTAGAGGCAATAATAAAGTTATTATTTATTTCCTTATTTCATGATAAATGTTTATTATTTATGCTAGAATTGTATTAACCGGAAACATAGTACATGTGTGAATACATAGACAAACAGAGTGTCACTAGTATGCCTCTACTTGACTAGCTCATTGAATCAAAGATGGTTAAGTTTCCTAGCCATAGACATGAGTTGTCATTTGATTAACGGGGTCACATCATTAGAGAATGATGTGATTGACTTGACCCATTCCGTTAGCATAGCACTTGATCGTTTAGTTTGTTGCTATTGCTTTCTTCATGACTTATACATGTTCCTATGACTATGAGATTATGCAACTCCCATTTACCAGAGGAACACTTTGTGTGCTAGCAAACGTCACAACATAACTGGGTGATTATAAAGGTGCTCTATAGGTGTCTCCGAATGTACTTGTTGGGTTGACGTATTTCAAGATTAGGATTTGTCACTCCGATTGTCAGAGATGTATCTCAGGGCCCTCTCGATAATGCACATCACTTAAGCCTTGCAAGCATTGCAACTAATGAGTTAGTTGCGGGATGATGTGTTACGGAACGAGTAAAGAGACTTGTCGGTAACGAGAATGAACTAGGTATTGAGATACCGACGACCAAATCTCGGGCAAGTAACATACCGATGACAAAGGGAACAACGTATGTTGTTATGCGGTTTGACCGATAAAGATCTTCATAGAATATGTAGGAGCCAATATGAGCATCTAGGTTCCGCTATTGGTTATTGACCGGATACGTGTCTCGGTCAGGTCTACATAGTTCTGGAACCCGTAGGGTCTGCATGCTTAAAGTTTCAGTGACGATTTGTATTATGAGTTATGTGATTTGATGTACCAGAGGTGGCGGCGCGGCTAGAGGACGGCAGTCTACGAGAGCGTACTGTGGGAGCAAGAGGATCGCCGAACCGTGGCGCTGACGGATCGGCGCGGCGGGGAGGGCGGCTTTGGCGGAGCAAATGGAGTGGAGGGGGACAGGGGGAGGGGAGTTTGGGGAATATTATTGGCTAGTTGCCGAAGGGCGGTTGAATCGGATTTGGGGGGAATTTTTGGGTGTGGGGGGGGGAGGATTTTCGCACGATGGGCGGGGGGAGTTTGGCGCATGGTCGGTTTCTCCAAGTGCAGTCCCACGTGTCAGTGAAGAGGCAAGCCAAAGCATGTTCCGTTTGCGTGAGCCATGTGCAGGACCGAACGTGTGTGGGGTGCAATGCGACCGCGACATGAGTGCTGTGAGTGTACCGCCTTTTTTTCCTTTTAAACTAGGTGCTTCGCCCCCTAAAAAAATTGTTGCTTCATGCGATCTATCGATACTACTACTGGTAATCCGGTAATCCCGACTAAAACGGCGCGGCCGGGTCTTTTCCCGCGCGATATGCTGGGAGGTTGGCTTAGTTGGGTTTTTTAGGACGAGTAATGCTACACCTACGTAATCCCAGTTACGTAATTAACGTAATGTGAAACATGTGAGCTGTTGATTGTAGATTGGGGGGAGGGAGGGGCCCACCACCATGAAAATCAGGGGAGGAGAGAGAAAGGCAATTTATGTTAACCCTTTTGTAGGTTCCCGTAGATGTAGAAAGATGTGAAATGCGTGAATGTGTAGTGGACGTACTATTGGGGTGCCTAAGATAATTTGTGTATGTATAGACCCTATGTGTTTATTTTACTTTGCATGTTAGATTTGTCTCGGTTCAATAAAAAGCAGAATTGGTGATGATGGTGTGCCTGTCATCCTGCAATATAGGTCGTCCGATCTATATCTAACGGATAGGAAGGAAACTATGACAATTTACCCGCACTCCTCTCCACATTTGCAGATAAGGCTTTTCCTCGTTCATCCTTTTCTCCCACAGGATCTTGATCTTCCATGCAACGCACGGGCATATTGCTAGTATTCCTACAATATGTATATTATTATGAAAGTTCATATACACCGGCCGAGATTAATGCAAACACGACAGATTTTCATTACATTTCGAACTTTTATAGGACAGAAAAATAAAAGAAACCCGACCCTAAAGCTATTCTACATCGGCGACCGACGTCCTCCATCTGCGATCTCTATGTACGGGGGCGGGGTTGAAGACCCGTGAAGTGAAGGTGCGGTCTCCGGCAAGGAAGAGTAGAACACGGGATACGGACCGGCCAGTTGGCACACCATGCCCTGCCGCCTCCCATGCCCTACTCATCCTCGGAGGAGTTCCTGACCTCGGTGGTGCCGGACGTTGGACGGTGGCAAGTAGGACGCGTGGCTGACGGTGCTCCCGTCGCCGGCCACCAGCATGGCCACCGCTTGTGCGGTCGCGTCCGCGTCCGGCTATGCCTCTATTGCGTCGCGAGAGGCGACTTGAGCGAGGGTGGCGACCTCGAGCTTCATCCCCGAAGACAAGCTCTCTCGCAGAGCGTTCGCACTTGTGGTCATGGCGGATGTGGTGCCAGGTAAGAGGATGATGCGCTATGATGTGGAGGTTAGCTGGGCGTTGCCGCTTTAAGTAGCGCATTCCGGTGAGGCCAAGAGTCCGGGTGCGTCATTAAGTCGTCGGAGTTGGTTCCTCGGGCACCAAGCCTATTAACAACGACATACGAACGGACGACATGAATGCGGGCAGCTGGCGCCGGCTAGGAACGCACCGCGCGATGGCGCGAGGGACGAGGACTTTGGTGTGCCAGGGTAGTCAGCTGCGGTCGTGGCAACGTTGGAGATGCCCTTTGCTCACATGCGATCCCCGCATGTCATTGAAAAAGCAAGACGACCCGGCATGGTCTCAGGTCCAGAGGGTGCAGTTGGCCGCGCTACACCACTCCGCGGACGCGTCGTGGCACCCCGTGCATCCTCGATAAGCCGGGTGTTGGGGTGTGTTTGGATTGTGGCCAAAGTGCACCTTACCAAAATTTTGGTCATGACCCAAAGATTGGTCTTTGGTTGGATGGTTGCCATTTTTTGGCATGCCAATGAACTACTCTAGCCAACTCTAGTTCATTTTTCTTGCCAACGTCGGCCAAATCATGGGCAACCAATACCTTAACCAAAATTTTCGTCATGACCCAAAGATTGGTCTTTGTTTGGATGGTTGCCATTTCTTTGGCATGCTAATGAACTCTAGCCAACTCTAGTTCATTTTTTTTGCCAATGTCGGCCAAATCATGGGCAACCAATACCTTAACCAAAATTTTGGCTACCCAATGCTATGATGGGGCAACCTTGGGCACAAACCAAACATAACGTTGGTCGTGCCACAGCACTAACGCCACCCTCGGCACACTGAAACCGACCGTGTCTAGCTACGATATGAGCGTGTCGCTCATCGCGGTTGCCATGTCCAGAGACGGTGCTGGAGCTGCGCCCCGTTGTTGGCCCCAACGACCCACATGAACGGCTGTCGGTGGCGAGGAGGTCGTGGGCCAGCTCCTCCATTGGACTAGTCTGCCGCACATGTCGGTTTCCCTGTTTTCCTGACCATATTCGAGCGTCAGTGCTCTGCGTTACGCATTAGGTCTTTCACTATGTAGGCCAAGGGAGACAACTTATTGTTTATTTGAGCCGTTCAAGTATAATCATGTGGCGTTTGCTTATTTCTCATTCTCTCCAACCCTCTTCTCCATCGATCATGTCGCCCTCCAGTCGAGTCCATCCTCCCGCATGCCTCATTTGAACATTACGCCGAGTATCATTCGCATGTACCCACCCTAGTCCTCCTTCAATAGATCTCCGGACCCCGAGATGAAATCGAGAGGGAACGAGTGGGGGCACATGGTACCTAAGGCGGATTCAAAATTTTGAACCGGTGATCATAGCATCCGCAAATCATATATAAAGGGTATTCAATGTTCGTTTCATTTTTGAATGTACAATATACTCCCTCCTATCCTTTCTAGTTTACATATAAGTTTTATGTGTAATCAAAGTATCTCTACTTTGATCAAAAAGGTATCAACATTCAACAGCGCCCAATCAATATTGTTAGATTCGTACGTATTCCTAGATTTGTACTCGAGATGGTTTCCAATTTGACTATTGACAAGATTAATAGTACATGAGATGTATAATGTGGAAATTATATCATTGGAAACTCCTTTCACATACGAATTTGACTGTATGCTTTGTGTAAGTTGCATGTCATATATTATTACTCTAACATTTGGTCAAAGTTAGCCTCGAAAAACGCATTAGAACCTGTATGCTTTGTGTAAGTTGCATGTCATATATTATTACTCTAACATTTGTGTAAGTTGCATGTCATATATTATTACTCTGACATTTGGTCAAAGTAGTATAGTGGAAGTGGATCCTCTGACGTAGGTATCCCTGCCGTACCCTCCCTTTCGGTCACTTACTGGCGGACCCCATGCTTGCTAGGCCCCGCATGTCAGTTACTCAATGGGTTCGGCCATGTCAGGGGATCCTCATCCGTAGTATACTCCCTCTATTTTTATTTACTCCGCATAAAACAGGCGGGGGAGGGGGAGGGGCGTCGGTTTTCTCTCAACTGCGGTCCCCCAAGCGAGCAAAAACGCAAGACGAAGCGCGTTCCATTCGGTGAGCGACGTGGAGGGTCTAGCGTGCCGGGCTGCAATGTGAACGCGACAAGAGCGATGTACAGTCAAAACCGATTGACCGGTCGTCACCGGAACCACTATTCACACCAGAACCTTCGCTGCTCGGCCTACGCCAGCCACTGCCCTAAAACCACACAAAATCTCCAGCCCATTCCCCCACCTTTCGATCCCCTAGCCCGCATCAAGCGTCCCCTAGTTCGCCGGAAAGCCATGGTGCACCGCAAGATCACTTACTACAAGATGTTGATGCCGAAGCGCCGCCCAGAAATCACGGCGGCGGTCGGTGCCACAGACCTCCATTCCCAAGCTCGCTTTGCGGCGGGCCAATCCCCGAGTTCTCTGGAGCCAAGCTACGAGGAGGAGGAAGCCGATCGAATGTTCATGGCGGAGGTTGCGGCACAGAAGGCCCCCGATGGGTATGAGACGATGGATGTTGACTTCGTGTCGGCGTCCGAGTCCCCCATGGTGCAGGCGGACCAGCGGTTCAACAAGGCGATACTAAAGGAGGGCCGGGAGGCAGAGGCTCAACTCGACGCAGAGCGCACGCATGCCACTGCCATCGAGGCTCTCCTGCAGGCGGAACCGGATGTCGTGGATGTGAACCGGGCGGCGGAGGCTCAACTTGAGGCGGAGCGCGCGGATGCCGCGGCCATCGAGGCCCTCCTACAGGCGGAACCGGACGTCCTAGACTTGAACCAGGCAGAAGAGGCTCGACTCGACGCAGAGCGCGCGGATGCCGCTCTCATCAACGCCCTCCTGCAGGCGGAACCGGACGTCCTGGACTTGAACCGGGCGGCGGAGGCTCGACTCGACGCGGAGCGCGCGGATGCCGCTGCCATCGAGGCCCTCCTTCAGGCGGAACCGGACGTTGTCGGCTTGAACCTGGCTGTGCTCTCATCCGTGCAGAGTGCCCTCACACTCCGCTTGAACGAGTAGCTGGAGGCCGAGGACAACCACGATGCGGAGACACACGTCGGCAGCGACGGCTGGTTCGCGCCGGCAGCCAAAGACGACGAGGCCGTCTCTTTCCACAAGCAGTGATAGTTTTTCTTTATGTTGTTGTTTTTATGGATCTTTTGTTGTGTAAAAACATATATTTGTTATGCAAGTCGCCTGACTTGGGTCAGTCTACCATTTCAGGCGGTTGGATGAATATTCTATGTCTCCTAACCCTTCTTTCCTTCTTCCTCACCTCTTCTTCTTCCCCAACAGACCACCGCACGGGACGTACGGATACTCCCCAACATGCGGTTGGATAAACATACTCTATGAATGAAAATTATGTGTCAACGATAGGATGGCTGATTTTGGTTTGTTCACATGCGACAGCACGTGTCAGTGAGGGTGCGTTCCCTTGGTTGGGTTTGCGGCGTGCAGGAGCGACTGTGTGAGGGTGCGGTGCGACCGCGGCGTGCAAGAGCGACCGTGTGAGGGTGCGGTGCGACCGCGGTAGCCGTGCGCAAGTGTACCTCCTTCTCATTATGAAAACTTTAGGCAAGCTTGGCAAAAATGTGTGGCGAAGTTCCGCAATGCAAGGCCTAGACCCAAACAGGATAAGTACGTATGTACTAGGAGTACTAGTGTTAAAAAAGAAAGGAGGGGTTTTCCTTCGCGGGATTTAATTGATACAAATCCTTGTTTCACGTGTCAATTAATGCATATTTTTTTGTCCAAAGACCAAAGAGCTAACCATCTCACTCCTCATCGCTTGATTAATGCAGCGCCATGCAAACCAGCCTTCTCACCTCCGCATGCATGCATGTCGTCTCTCTCTCTCCCCTGTCCATCTCTCTGCACGCATGCGCCTCTCGCTCTCCTGTTGCTGCATGCAAGCAGCTCTCTCTGCCTTGGGAAGATGCGAAGCACATGGGAAAGAGAGATGGGATTACTGCAGGCATGCATGTGGTGGAAAGGGATGGAGGGCCCGGTTGGAAAGAGCAGCGAAAAAATGCCAATGCACAGAGCATTGCGGGGAAAACGAAATTTTCTTAGACGCAGACAAAAAAGGATCAGAGGGAGTACTACTAGGAGTACTAGTGCGGTGAGATGGTTTCTCGAAGAAGACGATGGAGAAGCGGAGTCAGCGAAGGGTGAAATGATGGTTGCTTTGTCCGTGCTTTCGTGATTTGACGCCTCACTTCTTTGTGATTTGTGATAGAAGGGACAGGGGAGTAGACTCTGTGCTCTATATTGTACTACATGCGTCCAAGCATGGGAGAAAGAGGAGAGACATTTGCATTTTTCTATTCCTTCAATCAATCATTCAGGGAGCTTCGGTTCCATCTTTTTGGCTTTGGCAACACCGTCCACAATGGTTCCCACGATACCAAAAGCTATTTTCACATTTGGCTACACATTGTGGATGCCCTTAACCGTACCACTTGGTTTTGCTCCTGTGTGCTATCTATACAAATCTCAATTATATTGATCTAAAAAATTATAGAATCAAGATTAGTAAAAAGGAGGTGATTTTGCCACGCGGATGGCGGGGAGGTTTCTTATTTGAGCAATGCTACATCCACGTAATGGTTTACGTAAAGTTACAAACTGATGTGATGTGGGACTATTTGATTGGATTAAAGGAGAGGATTAGGCCCACCCCACCTAAAAATCAGGGGGGGCATATATAGATTAGATGGAAAGTATACGTAGCAGCTACGTAGCCCTTTGTAAGTCTAGGATTAGGCTTCTTATTTTCGGAGGACGTTGTCCTTGTGGTTTGCTAACATGCAGTCACTACTAGGAAAAGGGCTATAGATGAAATTGACACTAATGGCGCACCAGAGAAGAGGTGCGCCACTACTATATACTAATGGCGCACCATCAGGTGATGCGCCATTAGTGTGGAAGACACTAATGGCGCACCAGGCATAAGGTGTGCCACTAGTAACAATTTTTTTTAATTTTTCCAAACATACTAATGGCGCATCCAGGCTAAGTGCGCCATTAGTATTCTAACTAGTAATGGCGCACCAGCAACAGAGTGCGCCACTAATGTATTTTTTTTATTCTTTTTTTTGCAAAACTACTAATAGTGCACCGTGGCATAGTGCACCATTACTAGTTTAAACTAGTAATGGCGCACTATGCCACGATGCGCCATTAGTATGTATATATATATATTTTAACTTTTTTGCAAAACTACTAATGCCGCACGGCCAGGTGGTGCGCCATTAGTATGTTGGGTTACTAATGGCGCATGGCCAGGTGGTGCGCCATTAGTAACCTGGGACCAGCTAGATATTTTGGACAGCCACACCTACACACTCACTTTCCCCACTTCATTCCCTCCACCTCCTTCTCCAAGCTTGTCGGCTGCCTCCTCCTCCTAACCTCATTTGCACCATAGATTCATCAAAATTAAGTGGTGAAATTACCTTTTTTTGATAGGTAAGTAAGGGGAAAGCTATCTTCATGTTGTAGATATACTTGTTTTCTCCCTAACTCGCCCCAACAACGTGCACATGCACTTTTTGTGGCCTAGCTAGATCTATGTATGTTTGTGGTGTTGCATATGTTTGTGGTGTTGCATATATGTTTCTGTTTGCAGGTACCAGTATTTGAAATGCGATACTTGCCAATATTTTGCCGGAATGTTGATTCATTTCCGTTTCGGCGAGAATTTTGGCTCTATGCATTCTTTTTGGTCCTATTTTTAGGGAAAGTCATGCCAAATTTTTTCTTGGTTCTAAAATATCGTTTTGCTCTACCCCGCAGGCGACCATGGTCCGCATGATGACCGAAGGCATCGTGAATAGGTTTTTGAGCTCCGCGAAGACCGAGATGCTTCAAAATAACGAGACGGAGACAAGATGTCCATGTCGAAGATGCAAGCTGAAGAGCCTTATTGCGGAACCAGATTCCGGGCAGGTGCGGGACCACCTGCTCTTGCATGTTTTCATGGATGGCTATCGGTGGCAAGGTGATGGAGATGACTATGAAGTCGTCCATGGGGGCCGGGCAAGAAATGAGGAAGGGCAGCAAGATAACCAGTGCGACTCGGGCGGGCGAGAAGACGAAGAATCTCCAGGACATGATCACGACGGTGATGCTGTACACAGTCATCATGTAGAAGATGCCGGACATGATGATGAGGAAGATGCCGGAGCAGACGAAGGGCATGATCATGAAGATGAAGATTCCGGCGGAGCAGACAACGATGGATCATCGATGTGCTGGGTGCAGGACCCTCATATTCAAGAGCTGCTTCTCAAGCAGACGGATAACACAAGAGCTGCCGCATGAGAGAAAGCCAAGCTGGATCAACTAGAGATAGACGCGGTTACTCCATTGTATGAAGGATGCAGGCCCGAGGATACCCGCCTGAAAGTAACGCTCATGGCTCTGGAGATGAAGGTAAAACACAAAATGACCGACGCATGCTTCGACGAGAACATGTCATTCTGGCACGAACATCTTCCCAAGGGAAACAAGTGCCCGACCAGTTTTGAGGAGACGAAGAAAATCGTGTGTCCTCTGGATTTACCGCATGTGAAATACCATGTGTGCATGAACAATTGCATCATTTATAAGGACGAGCACGCGGAGTCTACCATATGTCCGGTGTGCGGCGTCACTCGATACAAGAAGAGGAAGAAAGCTCCTCGAAAAGTGATGTGGTACTTTTCGATCACTCCTCCTCTGCAGCACTATTTCGCGGACCCTAAGGTAGCAAAGCTCCTGCGTTGGCACGCGTATAGGGAGGAGAAGAAGTGAGAAGATGACACAAATGATCCGGAGATAAATAAAAAAGACAAGATGTTGAGTCACCCAAAGGATGCGAGCCAGTGGCAAGCGTTGAACTTCGAACACCCAGAATTTGGGAAGGATCCAAGGAATATCGTGCTGGGAGCGAGCACCGATGGAGTCAATCCGTTTGGCAGCCAGAGAAGCACACATAGCACCTGTCCTGTGTTTGTGTGGATGTACAACCTTCCCCCTGGTTGTGCATGAAGAGGAAGTACATTCACATGAGTATGCTAATTGAAGGGCCGAAACAACCAGGGAATGACATCAATCTGTATCTGGGGCTGCTGAAAGAGGAGCCAGACACGCTATGGAAAACGCCAGCCAATACGTGGGATGCTGCAGAGAAAGAATATTTCCCTATGAGAGCCGCACTGCTCACGACGGTGCACGACTATCTCGGTTACAGATATCTCGCGGGCCAGGTGGTCCTCGGATTTTCTGGATGCGTCAGGTGCATGGATGACACAACATATCGCCAGCTAGATAGAGATCCCGGGTCTTCAAAAACCGTGTTCATGGGACATCGAAGGTGGCTTCACGACGATGACCCGTGGAGGAAACGGAAGGATCTGTTCGATGGTGAAACCGAACCCCGAAAACGCCCGCGTACGAGGTGCGGCGAGGAAATAGACCAGCTGTTGAAAAATTGGAAAGATTGCCCACTACCGGGAATGAAGCAAAAGGCGCCAGAGCCGGGAAAGAAGCGAAAGGCGCCAGAGCCGCTGCTGAAGGTATGGAAAACGAGGTCTGTTTTCTGGGACTTGCCGTACTGGAAGATCCACCGTGTGCCTCATAGCCTTGATGTCATGCATATCACGAAGAAAGTCTGTGAGAGTCTGCTTGGTACCCTGCTCAACATGCCAGAGAGGACCAAAGATTGGCCAAAAGCAAGGGCAGACTTGAAATCAATGGGCATTAGGGAGGAGCTTCACGCTGATGATGATGATGATGATGATGAGGCGAAGCAGGACACGGAAAGTCATCGCAAAGGCAAAAAGGCCAAGAAGACCGGAAATGACTACCCTCCCGCGTGCTTCACTCTATGTCAGGAGGAGATCGAGCAGTTTTTCACCTGCCTCATAGGAGTAAAACTTCCTTACGGTTACGCGGGGAAGATAAGAAGATACCTACACCCAGCGAAGCAGAAGTTCAGCGGGATGAAGTCTCACGACTGTCACGTGCTAATGATGCAGATACTTCCAGTTGCAATCCATGGGATCATGGACGCGCACGTCCATGAAATGCTATTTGGCCTATGCAACTTTTTCGACGTGATCTCTCGGAAGTCGGTTGGCGTGAGGCAACTCAGAAGGCTACAGGAAGAGATCGTGGTGATACTATGCGAGCTTGAGATGTACTTCCCGCCTGCATTCTTCGATGTTATGGTGCATCTGCTGGTCCATATCGTGGAGGATATCATCCAACTCGGGCCGACGTTCCTGCACAGCATGATGCCGTTCGAAAGGATGAATGGTGTCATCAAAGGATACGTTCGCAACATGTCACGTCCAGAGGGAATCATAGCCATGGGCTTTCTGACCGAAGAGTGCATCTCCTACTGCACGAATTATCTAGGCATCGAGGACCCCGTTGGTCTTCCCGTCAACAGGCACCTCGGCAGGCTCGCTGGATGGGGTCACCGTGAGGGTCGCCGCGAAATGCATGTCGACTTCGAGGGTCGACTCGCCGACTTTGAAAGAGCAAACCTAGTCGCGCTACAACACATAGACGTGCTCGATCCTTGGGTGGTAGAGCACAAAACCTTTATTGAGAAGACGTACAATGACCGAGGCCAATAGAGGACAGACGGAGATATAATCAAAGAGCACAACTCATGTTTCACGCGTTGGTTCAAGCAGAAGCTTCTATCGTACCCTTTACATGAGGACTCTTCCACAGAAGAACAACTCATGTTCGCCTTGTCACAGGGCGGCGAGCACAACCTGATGACCCATGAGGCGTACGATATCAACGGCTACACATTCTACACCGAGGACAAGGACATGAAGAGCGATGGTTATCAGAACTACGGGGTAACGATGGAATCCTACACCGGTAACGACAAGGACAGATACTACGGAAGGATCGAGGAGATCTGGGAGCTGAGCTACGCTGAGAGAAGGTCCCGATGTTCCGTGTCAGATGGGGCAAGAGCATCCTAAAATAAGACCGGTATTTCACCACCATGGTTATACCCGAAGCCAAATCCAAGACCGCGGGCGCAAACGTCACCGCAAGAAATGAGCCATGGGTACTGGCTTCCCAAGTGGACCAATGCTTCTTCATTACCGACCCGTCAAAGCCCAGTCGTGTTGTCGTGAGGAGAGGCAAAAGGAAGATCATCGGAATGGATGGAGTAGCCAATGAGCAAGACTTCGACAAGTACGGCGACCCGAAGATCGAACATGATGACGACGATGAAGTAGCAGAATACACCACAAGAAGAAGTAGGACCACCCTACCTAAAGGACGTCCGTTCCACAGAAGAACTCCATTTGCAAAAAAGAAGGGCAAGAAGATTGTGAACAGATAGCTAGCTAGCTAAGACCGATTTTATTTAAATCGTAGTCTTCATTTCTCAATTGTATTACATGGGCACTTTTTGAACTCATGAATATTTTTGAATTTCATGGGCACTTTTTGAATTCATGAATATTTTTTCAAATTTGATGAATATTTTTAAATCTCGATCGCTATCCCCCTCCATCTCGATCTCGATCCCTGGCCCGCTCCACCGCCGCCGAGCACCCACCGCACCCTCCCCCGCTCCACCGCCGCTGCCGACCCACCGCATATATGTTACTCCCAAAAGCATATAAAGTTTGTCAAATTTGGAGCTATGGATATTTAGTTATGATTTAAACAAGTTTGAACATATTTAAACACAAATAAATATCAAACATAATTTTAAATTTTGTTAACATGGTAACAAACTGCATATTATTTTTCTAAATGAAATTCTGAGCATCTAGCATATGTGACATGTTATATTTGGATGCATGCATAAAAAGATATGTGCAAAGAAAAAAATGTATAAAAACAAAAATTGGGGAGCCTGGGAATCGAACCCAGGACCTCCCAGTGTGTGTGCTGCGTGCTGACCAGTCGGGCTAGTGTGTGTGATCTGTTTCGGATACGGTTAGGTGGAATATAACCTGAGTGCTCAAACTGTAATAAAAAACTACTACTGGCGCACCAAGGGGAGGTGCTCCATTGATGTCGTCGTACTTATGGCGCACTAGGGGGAGGTGCGCCATTGCTAACCCTCCCCCACTCCACCTATTCCCCTCTGGCCTCTCTTCCTCCCTCACCAGATCCCCCACTCGACCTAACCTCGCCGCAGTCGCCCACGCACCCCCGCCGCCTCCCTCTCCCCTTCGCCGCCTCCCCCCCGAGCCCCGCCTCCCCCCTCCCGAGCGCCGCCTCCCTCGCCTCGGAGCCGCCCCACGTCCACCAGGAGAGGAGGCCCCACGTCCACCAGGAGAGGAAGCCCGCGACCTCCCCGCCATCTATCCCCGCCTCCCCAAAGCTCGCCGTCTCCGCCCTCCGCCGTCTCTGCTCCGGCCACCACCTCATCGTGGTCAGGTAACCCTCCTCCCGCTGCCTCTCTTCTCCTCTCTTCCTCCTCTCCTCCCTCCCGGCCATGCCCTCTTCTTCTCTCTTTTGCTAGGTTTAGGTCAAATCCCTCTCGAATTTAGGTCAAATTAGGTTTAAAAAATTGTGGGAGTAGTGCCTAGCAAACATGAATAATTAGTACTCCATGTGCATTAGGTACACCTAATGTATTGGGTTTAAACCCTAACCACTTCCCTTTCCTTTTTCTTTTTTCTGCAGCTTATGTTTGGTAGTAGACCATATCAGTAGCTGCAGTTCATGTTTGTCCATTTTTTGGTCCCTTTTTTTAAAAAACTAAGGAAAATAGATGAGTATATGTAGTGTTCTTTTTATGTGTTCATTTTCTATCTTTTTGAAATAGGTTCAGTGTAGTTGTTGTAATTCTAGCAGGGTTTTTTTGATGACAGTACAATTCATGGAAATTTGTTGTAGTAATTTGTACCCTGCGCCATGCCTGTTTGTTGTTGTTGCTTGGTACTAAGTACTTGCCATGAGACTAGTTACGTTGCATCTATTTTGTGCTGAGTTGCTTGCTTGCTCTCTTGCTGCAATCTTTCATCCACAGTAGCAGTAAGCAATTCGGTTAGCCGAGAGATTAGCTTCAATTCTGAAATTAAGCAATTCAACTAGCCGTTGATTTTTGCCAAAGTCAATCGCTGTTCAACCATCAGATTTCCCACCCATATAGTTAAAAGTTTGAAGTATGATCACATTCAGCTCTGAACCACATATAGCTCACATAAAACTATCGCTTGCTAGAACAAACTCAGTGATGTGCCTAGAAGCCCCACATAACCAGAACATACTTTGTTGTTTGCTGTTGTTGCCGCTGCTGGCTAACGCTGATTGCTTTGCCGCTTGCCGTTGTTCCTTGCTATTGCTGGCCTTAAGCTGGGCGTAAATGAGAGAAAGAAAGAAAGTTCAACATCTGTACAGGGAGATGGCATATCTAGATTCACCTCTGTACGAGAGATGACCATGTCTCAGTACTGTTTAATTTACTTGCTCTTGCTCCTCACAGTTTCAGACTAAGGGTAGTCTTCCCTGTGCATAGAAGTTTCAGACTAATTGCTAGTCTTCTCTTTGGTCATCCCAGGTTGCCTACTTGTAGAAATCTTGCTGACCTACTGCTGCTGCTCTGTTCACCTCATTTCGCAGGGTCGATTGGCCATCGTGTCGTGGGTTTGTTCTTCATCCAGGCATCATGTCTCCTTTTATCCAGACCTACTCCTCCCTTTGTTGTGGCAAGTCTTGACCTTGGTAGTCAAAGGTAAAGAATACATGATTTTATTCCTGGATTCACTTGCTTATAGAATTCATCTAGAATCTAGGTCTGAGAACAGTAGGATAATTCCTTTTTCTCTTGTCTCATTGGTTAAAAGATTAGTCTTATGCTAGAAAGTGTATTGATTTTTCAGTTTTGATGTTACAAAAAATGGCATTGCTCTCTGTATGCTAGCTCAAAGTTTGGGTGGTACTGTTATGTGTGATGTTTAGCAATCCCATAATGAAAAACTGGACAGGTTAATGTCCATGTAATTTTCACCCTTTCTAGCTATGTGCCTTCTAGATATGTAGTTTATGCATGAGAAGATGAGACCTATTATTTTCTCAGTGGTAGTTCTGCACATTTAATCATGGCTTTATGAGTGAATTGCAGTATAATGTCTTGAAACTCGATATCTCAAACGTTTGACTTGTTTTCCATGCTTGATGTGTTGTATCTTGAGGCTCATCTTTATTACATATCAGAACTTGCAAACAAATATGTGAAAGACTTGTAAAGTTGCTGGGTTTTGTCTCCGACCATTGTGTCGTGATGAATTTGCAGGTACCCCGAGAGGCCCTTGAGTTTGCCAGAATGTCAAGACCCCGATTCTAAGTCACACCGATCTAGCCTGTAACACCTCATATCACTTTGCAGCCTCACGCACGGTATTCCCACGGGTGTCGCCTTACCATGGCCCGGGACCATTTGCGCCTTTTGGCTCATGTATATGATAGTGTCGCTAGCATCCATATGACAGAGAACCCGGGCCGACATAACTAGTCGTGAACCCAAAGTGGCACTAACTTACGGGGACAGGCATACATGAATCAACATCGAGCATGTCGGTCAGCAACGTGTGAATCTGGGCTGTAGCACTGGGCTAACAGGACTCCGGGAACCCGGGCTGTAGCAGGCTAGGCAGGACTCCGGATGTCACCGTGTGACATTTCCCCAAAGGGACAGACACAGGAACGAAGTGAATCACATGCCGGCCAGTCAAGTGCTCCGGAGCAATAGTGCTGGGCTAGCAGGACTTTGGTGAACCGGGCTGTAGCGGACTACTATGGCTCATGGAAGCACAAGACTACATTTCCCCATAAGAGAGGCTACCATGGATAAACAACTAGGTTGTCGGATCCCACACATACCAAGCATTTCAATCATACACACAATATGCTCGATATGTGTAAATACAACATGGCATCACAACATAACTCTACGACTCAAGTATTGATTCATTAGGCTCTGAGGAGCGAGATATTACAAACATGGGTCTCATGACCCAACATACAAAGCATACAAGCAACAAGCCCATGCAGAAGCTTAACTTGTCTGAGTACAGACAACTACAAATGAAGAAGGCTCAGAAGCCTGACTATCTACAAGACCCTCCCAAGGGTACAAGATCGTAGCTGAGGTAACAAGCTAAACTTCGAAGTCCACACGATACTACTAGTGAGACCGAACTCTCTCTGCAAAACATAAATTTAGAAAATGTGCGTACAAATGTACCCAGCAAGACTTACATCAGAACTAGCTACATATGCATCGGTATCAACAAAGGGGTGGTGGAGTTTGACTGCAGCAAGCCAGCTTGACTCGGTGGCTATCCTGAACTACGACTGCAAGTGACTCTTTTTAGGTGGCGCACATGAGTCCACAAATTCACCATACCAATACACCACTATGGATCCGCTCCCGTCTCCCTGCGAGAACGCCATCCATAGCACTCACACTTTTCTTGCGCATTTTAGAGTATCCACTTTCACTTGTCTATGAACTATGCAAGGGGTCCAAGTTTCCATATCCGAGGAATCCGGCTATTCGAATCGATAATGATAACCCTGCAGGGGTGTACTTCTTCACACACGCTCTCGCCACTTACCACCATGTACACGTCATGTATCTCGGCAACCTTCAAGCGGAAGCCTGGTGAGGGAGTCGGCCACGACCTGACTAATCACACAAGTCTCTCGTCAAGGTTTATCGCCTATTTGGGTTCCATCCGCAAGGAGATCCGGCCGGGGTGTCGCTCACGGCCCCAAACGATGTGTATAGGGTTCCCAAGCCCACCATCCGGGTGCCACTTGGTACACCGGGCCACTGTGCCTAGTCTGTCCCAAGCCCACCTGTACCGGGTGCCACTTGGTAGACTACTAACACTACCTACAAACACAAGAAACTAGTTGCAACTCCTGGACAGAGATCGAGTTGATTAATAAGTCGAGAGAGCTCGGACCGCCCTTAGCCCAATGTATGGTAGTAACTATTCATGGATCACAGACACAGAACTCAGTTCCTGAGGACGGCTGCAATGAGACAACCCGCCATGTACTCCTACATGGCCTCTCACCGCTACCTTTACCAAATCGTGTTCACATACTTAGCTCACACACAGTAGGATATGTTCATCACCATTCCTATTCATCCCTAATGAATCAGACCTGACTCAACTCTAAGCAGTAGTAAGCATGACAAACAAGCATGAATGAGTAGGCACATCAGGGCTCAAACAACTCCTACTCATGCTAGTGGTTTTCATCTATTTACCGTGGCAATGACAGGTCATGCAGAGGAAAGGGGTTCAACTACCGCAGCATGTAACAGTTGAATCGTTGTTGTCCTAATGCGGTTAAAGAGAGCAGGAGCGAGAGTGTGGGATTGTATCAGAATGAACAAGGGGGTTTTTCTTGCCTGGCACTTCTGAATATAGTATAGTTCTTCATCGGCGTCATCGATCAAATTATCGGAACGTCATCTACTGAGAGGGGACAAACACCGGCAATAGAGAGGAAACACAATCAATGCAATGCAACAATACGATGCATGAATTTGACATGGCAATAATGTTATGATTTGCACTAATGCATCTAGCAACAATTTAAATGAAGTCCATATGGACCAAGGGTTCATATGCAAACTCCATATTTAGCATTTAAAATGCCATTATCATGTTTTCACTTATACAGTGGGTATAAGTTGGTTGATCGTGCATGAAAGTAGCATAAATGGATAGATTGGATTTTTCTGATAATTTTTCATATATAAATTATTTCATTTGGAGTTACGGTTGAATTTCTATGATTTTTAGAAGTTTTAACTATTTTCTGGAATTTCTAAATCATTTCTGCATAAGAAAAACCAGAAAAGCATATACTACATCAGCATGACATCAGTGTGATGTCAGCAAGTCAACAGGGCGCGGTCTAGGTCAAACCTGACCAGTGGGACCCACTAGTCAGTGACCCTGAGACACTTAGTGCCACAGACAGGTGGGTCCGGTCAACTGCCACATCAGCGAGGTCAACTCTGGCTTGTGGGGCCACTGTGTTTAGATTAAACTTAACTATTTTTGTTAGCTAGTTAGTTAGGCAGTGGGGCCTGTCTATCATTGACTCAGGTGGTAGTTAGTGGGGTAATTAGCCCCTAACAGTTTGCCATCACCGGCGGCTAATCGCTGGCGTAACCAGGACGCGGCGGCGTTGCCCGTCCGGCCAACTCCGGCGATGGGAGCTCGCGCGGCTGGGCGCGTTGGAACCGGAGCAAGGAGGCGCATTGGTTGGTGGCCTCAGACGATCCTAGGGTGACCGGGAACGTCGATGGCGTCGAGTTCCGCGGCGGCGCAGCTGCGGCTTGCACGGTGCGAGGGCCACGGTGCACGAACGGATGACCTGAGGTGCGCTACGGGTTCCTGGAGAAGCCCAGAGCACGACTCCATGCTTGGGTTGGTCAGGCGTGGCGGCTAGCGAAGGTGAGCTTCGCAGCGGCGGCAGCGATTGCTCGGCCATGGCGGGGCTGCGGTTAGAGAACGGGAACAGAGGGGGCGAGCACGGGGGGAGGTGTAGGAGCTCACAAGGATGCGGCAAAGAAGGTCAGCGGGCTCGGGGACGTGTCGGAGACGGCGGATCGATGGCGGCGGTGGTCAGAGCCCGAGGGGGAATACGACGGTGATGGCGACGTTGTAGGGCGCCCGAGGATGCGTCGCTCGTCTGGGATGATGAAGACGATGAGGTGGAGCCGATGGACACGGCGGTTGGTCGAGGGACGGGCCATGGCCGCGGTGGTCGGCGATGGTGGCGACGGCCGCGCTCGGGTAGCAGCAGGGAAGAGAGCAGAGGAGGAGAGGGGCGACCAGAGGGGAGGGGAGTGGACGAGGGGGGTAGAGGCGGCGCTGGGGAGAAGACGCGAGGCGTCGCGGTGGCCAGGCGATGCAGGCAGGCAGCCTGGTGGCGTGGCGCCCGCGCGCACGCCGTGTGTGGTCCCTCCTCTGCCTGCTGGCATAGGCCAGGTGGGCCGGCCCAGCCGGGTAAGTGGGCCTTGGGTCCTCCCTCTCTTTCTGTTTTGTTTTTGTTTTCTATTTTGCTTTTCTGTTTTTGATTTAGTAATAATACTAAACCATTTTTTAAAACTCCTGAGAAAATTTGTGGGCACTTTTAAAATGTTTACTAACAGCCCTCGAATGCTTTCAGAATTATTGAAGCATTTAAAATATTTATAGCCATTAAATGCTCCAATTCAAATACTTATGATTTAATCCAATAACCTGAAATGACCTAGGGAAAATATGCTCCCATTTTTGTCAGAGGTTTTCACCAGTTTAAAAAATGATAGACTTTTCCTGAAGTCACTTTGGGTTTATTGGAAGTGATTTTATTTGAGCCTATTCGAATTCATTTGGTGCTAGGGTTTGGTCAGTCCCCATTTCAAGTTTTCTGAGAAATTTAGACATGATGCAAGATGATGATGGAATGACAAGCAAGGCCAATGCTAGGGCTGTGACAACTCACCCCCACTAAACAAGAATCTTGTCCCAAGATTCAAGACGTGTGGTAAGAAGACAGAGGGGATACAAAGCTAGCACGATCTTCATGATCCAAGTGCCCTCATCGAAGATGTTGATTCATTTCTCCAATTGATCTTGACGTCTTTGCGTTCGAGATCTCCATCCAACACGATGACGACATAAGGAAACTCTACATGAAACGATTTCCTCGAAGAATGAGCACTCAAGATCAACTCATGGAGTGAGACGTTGAAACATCTCTTGGGCTGAGACACAAAACACACATCGAAAGAGATTGGAGGTAATAGATGAGAAGGGTTCAAAATGGTAGGCAACAATTCCACGCTGGAGTACGATGGTGCATGGTTTCAAAGTAGCGAGGAGGTAATTGCCATGATTCCATAACGGGACACCTTAGGGAAAGGTGACTGGTAGAGCATTTCCCCTAAGTGTCAAAAAGAATTACTTTTGATACAAAGATCATTGACACTCTTTATACCAGCCTGAGATAAACACAATCGATCATTGGAAGGGGTTCGAAAGAATGGCATACTCCGACTAGGATGGATGATGTCGACTACCTTGTTGAAGACAACGTAATGGATGAATTTGCTTGCGCATGCTCTCAAGAACTTGAGCATTTCCATATTCATCAAGGTTCTACCAACATCCGAGTTAAGGATCCTGGCAACACATCTTACTACCTTGACGAATAGTGATGGACAACGTAGATGCATAGAAAGACAACCCTTTCTCAGATTTCACCTTAGCGAGGCCAAGGGAATGAAATCTGGATGATCGACCGAGAGACATCTAGCACTCCGCTTCTAATGTTCTCCTTGATGTACTGGTTAACATGGTCATGCTTTAAAGCATCAACATAGTCATCAAGTAGTGGTTGGACTTCGGAACACAAAGGATCCATAAGAAAGAACTCCTGGAGTAAATCCTATGAAGTCCTTATGGGGAGGTGGCCAACTTCCTCAATCAAGATACTACAATAATAGGTCTTCCAGCTAGGTGTGTTGGCCACGACATTCACTTTACCGGTTATAGAGAGACCAATATTATAGTTCTTGGAGTGTGTTCCAACCATCATATCCGCCTGAGATTCAGATCTGGTTGGTAACAAGATATTCCAGACCCATCGAGACTAGAAGAAAATGAAAGTTTGCAACACAAATCGACGAGATGGTGTTGCGAGATTCTCGGGAAATGGACTATGGTAGTTAGCTCCAAAACATGAGCTGGTTCTGCTAACACATGTGAACATGTTGTCCCAAACAAGCATGACCACGTAGTAGTCTTATAATAAAAACACTACCGAGTTCAGGTGGGGAACCATCATCGAGGATAAGAAAGTCCTTGCATAAGGCATGCTCTTAAGAAGGAACTTCTTCTCCTAGAACAATTCAGTCAGTGGCTTGGTGTGCTAGGGACACGTATGGACTGGAGGTAGCGAGTCTATCGAACCATATAATACTTTGCACATGCATGACTAACTTGGGATGATTCCAAAGGAAGCAAAACAAGCTTTCTCAAATCCACGGCGGCAACTTGCATCATATACACATGAATTAGAGGAAGTCACATCTTTCAACCGGACATATGCTTCATGATCGGGACATGAGGGCAATGCTTATAAAGTTTCCAACACTAGTCACTAGTAGAAAAAGGGCCTTTAGTCCCGGTTCGTAAGGGCCTTTAGTCCCGGTTCTTGAACCGGGACCAAAGGGTCGGTACTAATGCCCTGACCCTTTAGTCCCGGTTCAAACCAGAACCGGGACTAAAGGCCCTCCACGTGGCCGGTCCACCTTTAGTCCCGGTTAGTAACACCAACCGGTACTAAAGGAAATTCTCTGATTTTTTTTTCGAATTTTTTTTTTAAAATTTTTTTTGAATTTTTTTTATTTTCAAATTTCTGAATTATTTTAACCTCTAATCTCTAATCACCCCTCATCACTGCTCAATTTAATCTCTAATCACCCCTCATCATTCCAAATCATCTAACTTCCTAGACGGTCACCCATCCTCCCACTCCCCCAGCCTGAGCACGCTTAACTTCCGAGTTCTATTCTCCCTCGTTTCCAAGTCTGCACTCGTTGTTCCCTGACAATAGTAAGATGTCAATCATATTAACCCTCAGGAGTTTACTTGAGCATGAAGTCACACATTTCACTGTTTGAGTTTGAAACTATTGTTCTAAATTTTTTAGTAACACTAATATTTCTTGAATAAGTAGTTTGACCATTGTTTGACCACAGTTTGACCATAGTTTGACCAGATTTGACCAAAATTCAAAAAAACTGAAATAATTATTTAATAACACTAATATTCTTGAATAATTATTTAGTAACACTAATACTTCTTGAATAAGTAGTTTGACCATAGTTTGACCAGATTTAATGAAAATTTAAAAAAAACTGAACCTTTTGGAATTTGAGGATTCTACAAATTTGCAAACAGGCCATAGGCGGTCTCCATCGGATGTAACTTTTCGAGTAGATGAATTTTTATATAAAAAACTTTTTAATCCGAGTTCGTATGCAAAAGTTATGCCCATTTTACAAATTCCAGAGAGATTTTGTAAATAAAGTCGAAATTCATATTTGTAAATTTTCCCAACAACTAGACCACATATCACATTGGAAACTTATTTTATTTTATTTTTTTGACATTTCCATCATTTTCTTTTGTTTTTTCTAAAACTGAAAATGCAGTCCGGGGGGGAGAGAGTTTGAAAATGGGACCTTTAGTACCGGTTCGTGCCATGAACCAGTACTAATGCCTCAAAGCCCATTAGTCCCGGTTGGTGGCACCAACCGGGACTAAAGGTCTCACCTTTAGTACCGGTTGGTGCCACCAACCGGGACTAATGGGCATCGCACCCTTTAGTCCCAGTTCGTGGCACGAACCGGGACTAAAGGGCCCAGGTGAACCGAGACTAATTCCTTAGCCGCACGAACCGGGATAAATGCACCCATTGGTCCCGGTTCTGGACTGAACCGGGACTAATGGGCTTACCCGGCCTGGACCAAAGCCCCCTTTTCTACTAGTGAGTATAATGTTCAACATGAATCATGGGGGAGACAAAATGCTGCTGATGGGATCAACAGCAACTCATCAAAATTTCCATATCACTGGACTTCCACCATCATGTGAACATAGTGATAGCATTGGTCAGACCCAAAGATATAATGGTGTATGCTCGAGGGATCAAGCACGAGTAAGACAACATTATGAGCATCATTGGTTCTGATTTGACTTGAGGATAGCCCACACTCAAATCAAAGTTTGGACAAGACAATAGATCCAACAATTGATCACGAGGATCAATCAATGAAGATATCATCTTTCTTCAACTAACACACAAACACAAGGATATCCCTTTGGAACGAATTAAGTTAGGCAAGATTTTATCTTCCAACTCTCCAAGTTGTTGTTTAGCTTAACCAACTAGCTCGAGGGTATCCAACACAGATTCTTGGAGAAAGGGGTGGCTACAAGAAACCAACTTGATCACAAACTCAACATAGCGGTCAGGTGACAACCTGGTAACACTTCCGAGAAGATATTCGGAAAATCACTAACCACCGATATGTTACTAAGCTCGAGAACAATCTTGCTTTTCAGGGCAAGACGATGTGATCCAGAGAGTGATGGATTAACACAATCCTATCTCGTTGATCGAGGAGTGCACCAGGGAAAATGGACTAGGTTGCACGATAAATCTTAGGATGATGATTCAATAACCAACACACTAAGAATAAAATTATTGTCCATTAACTACCAAGCAACAGAGTTGCTAGGAGTATTGATTTCACACATCATAGTTCACTTGTCAGCATTCCGGTTACAACTAACACGGAAACCGAGGAATGAACAATGATGGAAAGAAGTATCACTGCAACAAGAATTCATAAGATATGGTGCAAATCTCATGATATTCCTGACATAAAGTGGATAATACTTCAGGGTAGAACAGACCAATAGCTTGATTGCATTTGATCTGCGAAATACAACTGCTGTGACCCATCCTAGAAATGGATGAGGTAGTGGAGTTTGTTTCTCCTAGTCATTCTGAACTAGAATGGCTTGACGGACCACAAGAACGATAGGCACCAATGAACGAATGCGATAATGTACCCTCGACTATCAATTGATAGACGAAGGTCAAAAATAACTAAGGAGGGCAACTCAAGGAAAATATCTTTCTGAGTTGTGGATGCATAGATTAGTACGTCGAGCAAATCTCGACATTTCTTCCAGATAACCCATGTAGAAAGGTAGAACTGGCAGATCCACAATGTAGGATGAAGAACTCATCAAGAGCACTCCTATTGTGATCTTTTGGTTCAAAAGAACTTCTGCCATAAGCAGTTCATGGTACTTGGAAGAAGAAAATACCACGCACCTCGAGGACTATCGCAAAGGTTACTAATATCCTAAAGGAACTAGCAAACACTATTAACACGAGGTAAGTAGAGTGAATCTCGGGTTTACAACCCAGGGATAGAATACATACTACTAAGTGACATCATGGGATGCTTTCGAGAATGATGGCCAGAGTCATCACTCCGAGAATACAAAGCATTGCTAGATTACTAAGTGACTCTCTAAGACACCTAGGGTCATATTAACAGATCCAACATATATGTCGAGGCAACATAGTACCTCAACTCACTGGCTAGTGTGCTTATTCTGACCAAAAGGACATCGGGAACGGAGGAAGGATTTGCAAATGCATCAGATTATTTAGAAACCTGGAATGACTCGGACAGCATAACGGATGTAAATGCAAAAAATGATTTGAGGCATCCTGCAAAATGGTGGCATAACCACTTAACATCGCAAATCAAGTTTCCAAGTCCAACTAACAACACACTGGAGTAGTAGAAACTGGACTGAGACTTAAATCCAACAATCCTAGACAACTACGGTTTAGTAACACGTCATCCTGAGAGATAGAAGAGAAGCCTAGTTCTTAACCCCCGTAGAACAGAAGAGGTTGACTTAGATTAGAAGGTCATGAGGATAAGGAGTAAAAAGAGCCTTACGTCCCCATCCACAATCAATTCCCTTATATAACTAAAGCATTTCTAGACACGACCTCGACCATCTTGGCTTGGTAATCCTACAGGCAGTCAGGCTCTGATACCAAAGCTATCAGGACCCCGATTCTAAGTCACACCGATCTAGCCTGTAACACCTCATATCACTTTGCGGCCTCACGCACGGTATTCCCACGGGTGTCGCCTTACCATGGCCCGGGACCGTTTGCGCCTTTTGGCTCACGTATATGATAGTGTCGCTAGCATCCATATGACAGAGAACCCGGGCCGACATGACTAGTCGTGAACCCAAAGTGGCACTAACTTATGGGGACAGGCATACATGAATCAACATCGAGCATGTCGGTCAGCAGCGTGTGAATCCGGGCTGTAGCACTGGGCTAACAGGACTCCGGGAACCCGGGTTGTAGCAGGCTAGGCAGGACTCCGGATGTCACCGCGTGACATTTCCCCGAAGGGACAGACACAGGAACGAAGTGAATAACATGCCGACCAGTCAAGTGCTCCGGAGTAGTAGTGCTGGGCTAGCAGGACTCCGGTGAACCGAGCTGTAGCGGACTACTCTAGCTCATGGAAGCACAAGACTACATTTCCCCATAAGAGAGGCTACCAAGGATAAACAACTAGGTTGTCGGATCCCACACATACCAAGCATTTCAATCATACACACAATATGCTCGATATGTGTAAATACAACATGGCATCACAACATAACTCTACGACTCAAGTATTTATTCATTAGGCTCCGAGGAGCGAGATATTACAAACATGGGTCTCATGACCCAACATACAGAGCATACAAGCAACAAGCACATGCGGAAGCTTAACTTGTCCGAGTACAGACAACTACAAATGAAGAAGGCTCAGAAGCCTGACTATCTACAAGACCCTCCCAAGGGTACAAGATCGTAGATGAGGTAACAAGCTAAACTTCGAAGTCCACGCGATACTACTAGTGAGACCGAACTCTTACTGCAAAACATAAATTTAGCAAACGTGAGTACAAATGTACCCAGCAAGACTTACATCAGAACTAGCTACATATGCATCGGTATCAACAAAGGGGTGGTGGAGTTTGACTGCAGCAAGCCAGCTTGACTCGGTGGCTATCCTGAACTACGACTGCAAGTGACTCTTTTGAGGTGGCGCACACGAGTCCACAAATTCACCATACCAATACACCACTATGGATCCGCTCCCGTCTTCCTGCGAGAACGCCATCCATAGCACTCACACTTTTCTTGCGCATTTTAGAGTATCCACTTTCACTTGTCTATGAACTATGCAAGGGGTCCAAGTTTCAATATCCGAGGAATCCGGCTATTCGAATAGATAATGATAACCCTGCAGAGGTGTACTTCTTCACACACGCTCTCGCCACTTACCACCATGTCCACGTCGTGTATCTCGGCAACCTTCAAGCGGAAGCCTGGTGAGGGAGTCGGCCACGACCTGACTAATCACACAAGTCTCTCGTCAAGGTTTATCGCCAATTTGGGTTCCATACACAAGGAGATCCGGCCGGGGTGTCGCTCACGGCCCCAAACGGTGTGTACAGGGTTCCCAAGCCCACCATTCGGGTGCCACTTGGTACACCGGGCCACTGTGCCTAGTCTGTCCCAAGCCCACCTGTACCGGGTGCCACTTGGTAGACTACTAACACTACCTACAAACACCAGAAACTAGTTGTAACTCCTGGACAGAGATCGAGTTTATTAATAAGTCGAGAGAGCTTGGAGCGCCCGGAGCCCAATGTGTGGTAGTAACTGTTCATGGATCACAGACACAGAACTCAGTTCCTGAGGACAGCTGCAATGGGACAACCCACCATGTACTCCTACATGGCCTCTCACCGCTACCTTTACCAAATTGTGTTCACATACTTAGCTCACACATAGTAGGATATGTTCATCACCATTCCAATTCATCCCCGATGAATCAGACCTGACTCAACTCTAAGCAGTAGCAAGCATGACAAACAAGCATGAATGAGTAGGCACATCAGGGCTCAAACAACTCCTACTCATGCTAGTGGTTTTCATCTATTTACTGTGGCAATGACAGGTCATGCAGAGGAAAGGGGTTCAACTACCACAACATGTAACAGTTGAATCACTATTGTCCTAATGCGATAAAAGAGAGCAGGAGCGAGAGAGTGCGACTGTATCGGAATGAACAAGGGGTTTTTGCTGGCCTGACACTTCTGAAGATAGCATAGTTCTTCATTGGTGTCATCGATCAAATTATCGGAACGTCATCTACTGAGGGGGGACTAACACCGGCAACCGAGAGGAAACACAATCAATGCAATGCAACAATATGATGCATGAATGTGACATGGCAATAATGTTATGATTTGCACTAATGCATCTAGCAACAATTTATATGAAGTCCATATGGACCAAGGGTTCATATGCAAACTCCATATTTAGCATTTAAAATGCCATTATCATGTTTTCACTTATACAGTGGGTATAAGTTGGTTGATCATGAATGAAAGTAGCATAATTGGATAGATTGGATTTTTCTGATAATTTTTCAAATATAAATTATTTCATTTGGAGTTACGGTTGAATTTATATGATTTTTGGAAGTTTTAACTATTTTCTGGAATTTCTAAATCATTTCTGAATAAGAAAAACTAGAAAAGCATTTACTACATCAGCATGACGTCGGTGTGACGTCAGCAAGTCAACAGGGTGCGGTCCAGGTCAAACCTGACCAGTGGGACCCACTGGTCAGTGACCCTTAAGCACTTAGTGCCACAGACAGTTGGGTCCGGTCAACTGCCACATCAGCGAGGTCAACTCTGGCTTGTGGGGCCACTGTGTTTAGATTAAACTTAACTATTTTTGTTAGCTGATTAGTTAGGCAGTGGGGTCCATCTGTCATTGACTCGGGTGGTAGTTAGTGGGGTAATTAGCCCCTAACAGTTTGCCATCACCGGCGTAACCAGGATGCGGCGGCGTTGCCCGTCCGGCCAACTCCAGCGACGGGAGCTCGCGCGGCTGGGCGCGTTGGAACCGGAGCAAGGAGGCGCGTTGGTTGGTGGCCTCAGGCGATGCTAGGGTGGCCAGGAACGTCGACAGCGTCGAGTTCCGCGGCGGCGCAGCTGCGGCTTGCACGGTGCGAGGGCCACAGTGCACGAGCGGATGACCTGAGGCGCGCTACGGGTTCCTGGAGAAGCCGAGAGCATGACTCCATGCTTGGGTTGGTCAGGCGGGGCGGCTAGCGAAGGTGAGCTTCGCGGCGGCGGCAGCGATTGCTCGGCCATGGCGGGGCTGCGGTTAGAGAACGGGAACAGAGGGGGCGAGCACGGGGGAGGTGTAGGATCTCACAAGGATGCGGCAGAGAAGGTCAGCGAGCTCAGGGACGTGTCGGAGACGGCGGATCGACGGCGGCGGTGGTCGGAGCCCAAGGGGGAAGACGACGGTGATGGCGACGTTGTAGGGCGCCCGAGGATGCGTGGCTCGTCTGGGATGATGAAGACGATGAGGTGGAGCCGATGGACACGGCAGTTGGTCGAGGGACAGGCGGTGGCCGCGGTGGTCGGCGATGGTGGCGACCGCCGCGCTCGGGCAGCAGCGGGGAAGAGAGCAGAGGAGGAGAGGGGCGACCAGAGGGGAGGGGAGTGGGCGAGGGGGGTAGTGGCGGCGCTGGGGAGAAGACGCGAGGCGTCGCGGTGGCTAGGCGACGCAGGTAGGCAGCCTGGTGGCGTGGCGCCCGCGCGCACGCCGTGTGCTGTCCCTCCTCTGCCTGCTGGCAGAGGTGGGTGACAACTGGCATAGGCCAGGTGGGCCGGCCCAGCCAGGTAAGTGGACCTTGGGTCCTCCCTCTCTCTCTGTTTTGTTTTTGTTTTCTATTTTGCTTTTCTGTTTTTGATTTAGTAATAATACTAAACCATTTTTTAAAACTCCTGAGAAAATTTGTGGGCACTTTTAAAATGTTTACTAACCTCCCTCAAATGCTTTTAGAATTATTGAAGCATTTAAAATATTTATAGCCATTAAATGCTCCAATCCAAATACTTATGATTTAATCCAATAACCTGAAATGACCTAGGGAAAATATGCTCCCATTTTTGTGAGAGGTTTTCACCAGTTTCAAAAATGATAGACTTTTCCTGAAGTCACTTTGGGTTTATTGGAAGTGATTTTATTTGAGCTTATTCGAATTCATTTGTTGCTAGGGTTTGGTCAGTCCCCATTTCAAGTTTTCTGAGAAATTTAGACATGATGCAAGATGATGATGCAATGACAAGCAAGGCTAATGCTAGGGTTGTGACACGGAATGTCAATTAACTTCCGTTCCGGCAAATTCGGGTACTCCATATGTCCTATTTTCAGCAGAGGTCATGCTGAAATTTTTCGTGAATTTTAGCATGACTTTGCTAAAAATAGGACATATGGGGTACTTGCGACTAATGTTGATTATCTTCTGCTCAAAATTTATGATGCTATAATGTTGTATGATAATGTTGTAAGGGTACTAATTGGTCTCTTCTGCTGCTTATCAGAGATGGGGGGAAGCAGCCACCGCCGCTCTGCCTCACCGGAGTACGAGTTGGATGCTTTCGAGTTCTTCACTATCATACTTTCTTCTTCAGTATCAGCCACGAGGCAGGTATATAAAACGAGAGATCTCCCCTTCACCCATCTCATTATGATAACTCTGTTGTTTGCTACATCACTCCTTGTCCCAAATTGCAGAGGCTGGCTAATGCTTTTATGAAGATGCTGGCTGAAGATCCGCCAGATAATGTGAAGCTCCGACAGGCCGGCAGCGGGGTTCGCAGGCTGTGGGACATGGAGTTGGTGATCAAGGAGGGCCACATGTACCTGTGTTCTGGCTGGGAGAAGTTCTATAGTGCCTACGACCTGCAGACTGGGTACTTTCTTCTCTTGAGGTACAACGATGACGCCACAATGCTCATCATGAAGGTTTTCAACACGACTATGTGTCGCATGCGCTACGCTGAAGACGAAGATGCCAGTGCGTTCTGTCTCTTCTTATTCCTCTACATTTGGCTTTGTCTCACATCGATTGTTAACGGTCATTGTTGCATTTGGACAGGCAATGGGAGCAGCAGCAGCGACACTGGCTACAGCCAAAGCAGCAACAATTATGGCTGTAGCAAAAGCAACAGCGATTCTGGCCTTAGCGAAAGCAGCAGCGATTCTGGCAGCAGCAAAGACAACAAGAAGGATGATCCGGACTGGAGTGGGGGAGAAGAAGCAGAGTGGGGATGAGGAGCTACAGGATGACGATGGGCATTAGGCTGAGGATGACCTAGCGCTGGTGGTAGCTGACCAAGGGCAAGAGATGGTGGTGGCTGACCATGGGCAAGAGATGGTGGTGGCTGACCATGGGCAAGAGATGGTGGTGGCTGACCATGGGCAAGAGATGGTGGTGGCTGAGGGTGGCCTCGCGATGGTGGTGGTGCCTGACAATTACCACGCACCAGTGGTGGCGCCGGCGATCCCACAGCTGGGCGACATGACCACGCCAATTGTGGTAGAAGACTACATCCCACAGCTGCCTCCACCGCCTCGCCGCTCTTGGCGCATCAGGCTGAGGAAGGAGAAGGAGAAGAATAATGAGAACTGAACTATGTCAGGTATGTCAGATCTCCAAAATGATATATATATACTTAGTTACCTATGTTATCTCTAATATGCTTAGTTTCCTATAGGTTAGCTCCAAAATTACTTATGTTAGCACAAAATGATCAAGTTTACATAGTAAGCTTATAGTCTTCTTCTTATTCTTCTTCTTTTCCAAAATGACATATGTTAGCTTCATTTTACCTAAGTTGGCTCTAATATGCTAACTTAGAGCTTATATGCTTAGTTTCCTATAGGTTAGCTCCAAAATAACTTATGTTAGCACAAAATGATCAAGTTTACATAATAAGCTTATAGTCTTCTTCTTATTCTTCTTCTTATCCAAAATGACATAGGTTAGCTTCATTTTACCTAAGTTGGCTCTAAAATGCTAACTTAGAGCTTATATGCTTAGTTTCCTATAGGTTAGCTCCAAAATTACTTATGTTAGCACAAAATGATCAAGTTTACATAATAAGCTTATAGTCTTCTTCTTATTCTTCTTATTCTTCTTCTAGTCTTCTTCTTCTTCTCTTCTTCTTCTTCTTCTTCTCTTCTTCTTCTTCTTCTTCTAACTTCTTGTTTATCATTTTGCAGATTTGATTTAATTCACGGAAGCTTGCATGGATGGAGTACTTCTTTTCCATTTGTGTTTTTATTTTGTATCAATGTGAAACTTTTGTGAATTGATGGATAACGGTCTTGAATGAACATTGTGAAACTTTTGTAATATGTAACGATGGAACTATGTGTTGGCTATGTATGTATATATGATGAAACTTGTGTGTTGGATATGATCTAGTGGACGCAGGTAACATCGTTACATATGGCCCCCTGTATGTAAGCTAAGCAGATCTGTGTTGTATGTTATCTCTAATATTTTGTAACCTGTGAAAATATCAGAAATGAAAAAAATCCCTAATATTCATACTAGTGGCGCACCACACAAGACACTAATGGCGCACTGTGATAATCACACTAATGGCGCATCACCCACTGGTGCGCCATTAGAATGCCAAAGCACATGGGTACATATAGCCCCTGGGAGGCATTCTAATGGTGCACTGAAGGCTATACTAATGGCGCACTACGTGGTGCGCCATTAGAACACCAGATACTAATGGCGCACCAGACGTGCACCATTAGAATTTAATTCTAATGGCGTGATGCCAGTGGCGCACCAGTAGTGCGCCATTAGAAGGCAAAACTGGTGCGCCACTAGCATGTCTTTTCCTAGTAGTGGGTCCCATGTGTCAGTGCTTTACCAAGCCGATCCGCGTCCCACATGAGGCAGAACAACTGCAGAAGCAACACGTGGTTAAGTTGAAGAAGATGAGGGAGAAACGGATTCAGCAACGAGTGAAATGTTGGTTGCTTCGTCCCTCCAACCTAACTGCGGGAAAGGTGCAACTTTGTGATTTGATGCCTCATTGCTCATTACTACGCCGGCACCATGACTGGGGTGCTTCACCCCGGCTACTCTGCACTATATTCCGGTATGGCACGTGGACCCGGTAGCTTGATGTCCCACATGTCGGCGAAAGGGACTAGAAGATTTATGAAAGCGAGCGCTCCACTCTTATGACGGAGGAGTAGACGACACGACGGCCCAGTGAACTGTCACTTGTACTGTATAGTACTATAGTTTTGCTGTTTCGCACGATCCATCGATACAAACCCGATTAAACAGGAAAGGGCGGGATTTTTCCCACGCGGTAGATGATACTGGCCATACATTTCAAAGGCAATTTTAATGTATGCAAACTAAATAATTATAAGTAACAAATATGATATCTAGTAAAACTAAAAACACATATGATTTATTGTGTTAGAGTGTAGTAGTAGTGCTGTAATGCATAGTTGTTAGATGTAACATGCGAGAATGTGTAGAGATGTAGTTTTGGAGGGCCTACAAAGAGAAAAGCATAATACGGTAACCGAACTTCAGAATAAGCTGATTACGGTCACTATATACGTTTTGCGGTGATTATACGGTCACTTGCTCACAGTTCAGCATTGGATTGCACCCTGTTGACAGGCCAAATAGTCTACGTGGCACCATGTTGACTAGTTAAATTGACCACGTTCCTTGTGAGTCCCACCTGTCAGTTCGCATAGGCAAAAGGTCAGATAAACACAAATTTACGCAGGCGCGACAAGGCTCCAACCCGTGCGCGGGAATCACCTGGTTGTGTATGTGTCTGTCAGGGCCTGATGTGTGCGCATGCACGTGTAGGTTGAGCACTTGAGTGTGAGAGTGTGTGTTGGTCGTGTGGTGTACTGGTGTGTGCATGCATGCATGCGTGCGTGCATGTTAGTGTTTCGTGCGTGCGTGGCTGCGTGTGTACGTGTGAGTGTTGCGTGCGTGCGTGGGTGCATGTGTTGCATGGATGCAGTTCGTGTGCATGCGTGCATGTGTGTATAATCACCACACCAGCTCTTGTGTGTTAAAACAGATGGCTCAGCATACCAATACAAGGCCACCTTGTCCGCTGTGCCCACGGTCATGACTTCGAACTACCGTCCAAATATTTTTTTGTCGTTTGTTTTCATTCTTACTAGCAAGATGCCCGTGCGTTGCACATAACATCAAGATGCATTTGTATGACTGGTTTATCTTGTGAGAGAAAAGGATGAACGAGGGAAGGCCTTATTTGTAAATGTGGAGAGGTGTGTGGGTACCTTTTTGCAAAATTGCCATAGTTTCTTTCCTATCCGTCAGATATAAATCAGACGGCCTATATTGCAGGATGGCAGGCACACCATCATCACCAACTCCGTTTTTTATAAGAGTGTATTTTAAGTATTTTATAAGAGTGTAGATGTAGAGTAGATACAAGTCGACAGGTGGGCATGATGGTAGTGAGATAATGTGATGCAACACTAGAGGTGCCACATGGAGCGTTTAACTGGTCAACTAGTCATGTCATGAGCAAATACAGAGTTGTACGGTGAGCCCGTGTGTCGGTGTCAAAACCGGCGGATCTCGGGTAGGGGGTCCCGAACTGTGCGTCTAGGCCGGATGGTAACAGGAGACAAGGGACACGAAGTTTTACCCAGGTTTGGGCCCTCTCCATGGAGGTAAAACCCTACGTCCTGCTTGATTAATATTGATGATATGGGTAGTACAAGAGTAGATCTACCACAAGATCGAGGAGGCTAAACCTTAGAAGCTAGCCTATTGTATGATTGTTGATGTGTATGTTGTCCTACGGACTAAAACCCTCCGGTTTATATAGACACCGGGTAGGGTTAGGGTTACATAAAGTCGGTTACAATGGTAGGAGATCTGCATATCCGTATCGCCAAGCTTTCCTTCCACGCCAAGGAAAGTCCCTTCCGGACGCGGGACGGAGTCTTCAATCTTGTATCTTCATAGTCCTAGGTGTCCGGCTAAAAGTATAGTCCGGCCATCCGGACACCCCCAATCCAGGACTCCCTTAGTAGCCCCTGAACCAGGCTTCAATGACGACGAGTCCGGCGCGCATATTGTCTTCGGCATTGCAAGGCGGGTTCCTCCTCCAAGTACTTCATACAAGATTTTGAACACAAAGATAGTGTCCGGCTCTGAAAAATAAGTTTCCACATATTTCCATAGAGAGAATAATATTTACACAAATCGAATCTGCTGACGTATTCCGTAGTGTGACATCACACCACGGCCAAGCTTTTATTTGAACCGTTTTACTATCCCATCTCAGCGTGTTATGCGAGAAGTTTGCTTGGCACGTCTTGTTAAAGCAGAGATCGTGTCCCCTTATTCTGGGATTCTCATCAATACGGGCGTGGGTAACCCAACTGCGCCATCGATTATGGTGCTTGGAGATAAGCGAGTTTTATCAGGCTGGTGGGGACATGTAGCTCCGTCCACCCATATAAGGGGATAAAGATCCACCTTTTCACCTACGCCTTCTTCCTCCTTTGCCTATCCATTCTTGCGCACTCGAGCTCCACCGCCTAAGTCCGCACTCCCAACCTCAACCATCTCCAGCCATGTCCGGAGCGGGAGGGAAGTGGATGGTCTCCTCCATCACGGAGGGATATATCAAAAAGCTGAGGAAGGCCGGATACCTGTCTAACGACATCGCGTACCGGCTCCCCGAAAAGGGGCAGCTCATCCCCACCCCTAGGCCCCATGAGAGGGTGGTGTTCCTCCCCCATTTCCTCCATGGACTGGGCTTCCCTCTCCACCCATTTGTCTGGGGGCTCATGTTCTACTATGGCCTAGATTTCCACGATCTGGCCCCGAACTTCATCCTCAACATCTTAGCGTTTATCATCGTGTGCGAGGCCTTCCTCCGCATCCGCCCCCATTTCGGGCTCTAGCTTAAGACTTTCAACGTCAAGCTGAAGGTGGTGCACGGCAGCCAGGCGGAGTGCGGAGGTGCCATGGTGGGAAAGATGGCCAACGTCCTCTGGCTCGAGGGCTCCTTTGTGGAGACCCCGAAGGGGTGGTGGTTTTACATCACCAAGCCGTGCGACGCCGAATGGGTCGCACTCCCTGAGTTCCGGTCCGGACCCCCAACGCGGCTCACGTCCTGGAAAGAGACGGACCTGTCGTGGGGTAAAAAAGGAGAGCTAACCGGACTCCAAACATGCATCAAAACCCTGGTGGACAAGAAGCTCAAACTTGTCAACATAGTCCAGGTTATGCTCATCCGCTTGATCCTCCCGTGCCAACAACGGGCTTTCAACCTGTGGGAGTTTGACCCGGCGCGGCACCAAACTCTGAGAAGGCTCTTCGTCATGACGTACGAAGATGCCTGGAAGGTGCTTTTCAAGGGCGCCGAGGCTCCCGCATCCGCTACTGAGGATCGCGGATTCAGTGCGCAGCGTCACGCTCTCGCGGTAAGCTGTTTTTTTTCCTTTTACAGGGTATCAGTTTTTCATAGTTTGACTCCATGCGGGATCTAAACTCCCTTTACCTTTGATAGGATTGGCAGGTGACCTCCGGACAGATCAACTGTCCGACTCCTTTGCCCGAAGGCCCAGCGGATGCTCGCTTGGCAAAGCTGCTGGTTCCGGCACCCTATGTGGTGCCGGAGAAGAAGGCCAAGAAGAAGGCCACGGGGACTCGAAAGAGTGCCCGACGCCCGGAGGTGTCGGATTCATCATCCGACGAATCCAAGACACACTCCTCCCGCGAAGACGAGGAGGAGGAAGAAGAGACCCCTCCCCCTCCAGCGGGTGGAGGGAAGAAAAGGAAGGCCGCCCCAACTGGGGAGGCCGAAGGGTCCAAGAAGGGGAAAACCCTTCCTCCGGACTACTCCACCGACGCCGACTGGGCACCTAGTGTCGTGGTTCCAACTGGGCACCTAGTGTCGTGGTTCCAAGTCTGATAGTAGTGTAGGGGGGTAAGTATGGAGAGGCAAGATCTTAGCTATGGAGAAGTTGTAAGCACGCAAGGTTTACGAGTTCAGGCCCTTCTCGGAGGAAGTAATAGCCCTACGTCTCGGAGCCCGGAGGCAGTCGACTGGATTATGCGTGTATGAATTACAGGGGTGCGAACCCTTTACACTGAGGAGGGGGTGGCTTATATAGAGTCCGCCAGACCCCTCCGGCCCTCAGTTATGCAGGGTTTTAAGTACATTAAGGTCGGGCGTTACTGGTAACGCCCCTAATAAAGTGCTATGATGACCATAAAAGCTACTTAATGACCGACCGTTAGCGTGCGGAGTGACTTTAGGTCTCCTGGCCATCGGGTGGTTGGATCTTGGTCGAGTGGTTGCTTCTTGGTCAAGTGTCTTCGAGTCCGTTGAGTGAAACACCGCCAAGTCGATTGAAATGTGATTTCTTCTAGAGGTGTCCTTGGGTAGGTCAGTTTGGATAGGTCCATGGCCCTACCCTAGGTACATAGCTTCATCATTAGCCCCCGAATGGATCGAGGTTTGAGTGGGAAAGGGTTTGAGCACATCTCCGACTCATTTTTCATGTCGTGAACATACCTTGTTTCAGATCAATGGACCAGAGTGATGACAACAACTTTCTTTCCAGTCACCTTGACCCATTCTTAGGTTTTGTCGAGTGAGTTCTGAGTGACGGTGTGGAGGAGATCTTCGGTCCGACGAGTTGTTCTGCAGCCCGCGGATTTCGTGGGATCCAAATTTCAGGAAGCGCGCGGGACGGGAGAGGCCGCAGTAAACGGGTAGGATAGCGAGGAGTCGCCTCGATCCCCGCACCACCTTTTTCGCCACGTATCGCGCGCGCGATTGCCACGGGATTTGGCAGGGCCGTTCGGGCCTACCAGTCAGCCACTTGGAAGCAGCCTCATATAAGGTGTTGGGCCGGCGCTCTGTTCCGCACGCCACCATTCTCTCTCTGTTTTCTCCCGATTTCTCCGCCACCCTTGCTCCCGTCTCATCGCCGGATCTCCGCTCGAGCTCGAACTGCCACCATGGGGAAGGACAAGACGGCGGCGTTGGAACGTGCGAAGAAGGCAAACGCGAAGGTGAAGGGCAAGTGGACCAACCGGGGCGGATCCTCATCGAGGTCCACCCAGCCAGCGGGCTGGATCGAGGGCGACTGGATCCGCTTGGCAATCACGCAGGACGACCTCGACGACCTGGTGGAAGGGGGATTTATCCCCCACAAGTCGGCTCGGCTCCCGGGAGACGAAACTGAGCCGCAGCCCAGAGAGGGTGAGTGCGTCCTCTTAGCAACTCACATAGATCGTGGGTTCTCACTGCCTCCCCACCCTTTCTTCTGGGGTTTTTTGAACTTCTTTGGGGCTCAGCTCCACCATTTTACTCCGAATACCATAGTCTATCTGGCCGCTTTCGTGTCTATGTGCGAAAACTTCTTGGGCTGTCGACCGCACCGGGGGCTCTTCAAACATATCTTCACTTGCCGTTCCTAGTCGGTCAAAAAGACCAAGTCGAGTGATGAGAGGACTCGGGTGACCCAGATGTGCGGTGGTCTGGGGATCCAGATGAGGAGCAAAAGTACCTTCCCAGCGATGATCCTTCCTGACTCGGTCCGGGGCTGGCAGTCGACTTGGTTTTACTGCAAGGATCAGCAGACCCCCGGCCAGTCGACTGGGCTTCCTCCTTTCTCCTTGGCTCGAGTGGAGAAGCCTGCTCCCCTGAAGATAGTTCCAGAAGAGAAGGCGTAGGTTAAGGAGCTGGTCGAACGGGTCGTCTAGCTCGTCCGCGACGAAGTGACCGGGATGGATCTGCTGGAGGTCTTTCTCGGTCGACGCATCCAACCCCTTCAGGCACGCGATCATCCAATGTGGATGTATTCTAGGCTCGAAGATACCACTCAGATCCACCCGGAGGAGGTCAGTGAGGATACCTTGGAGAGCTAGTTGAGAGGAATCACTGGCAACAAAGACAACCCTCGGGGATCCAGGAGGGTGATTCCATTCGACAACTCGCATCAGTCGGAGCAGGTATGTTTCTGTAAGTAACTTTCTGACTCTCCATGTGATGTCCCGTTTGCGGTCGACTGAATGTCTTTTGATTGTTATTTTTTTCATGCCCTCATTGAAATGTACTCGATGCCCAATGGAGAGCAAGGGCAAGACTTGGAAGGCGAGGCGAGCGGCGGCGACAGTGGCGAGTGGAATTCTGATGGTGAAGAGGATGGAGAAAGCGAAGACTCAAGCGACGAAGAAGAAGTTGAGTCGCCTCCTCACAGGGAGAGGCGATCTAGACTTGCCCAAGAACGACCGAGCGTCCATGAAAAGGCGACTACTCAAGCTGGTCAATCTTCAAAGCGTCCTCGGGTCTCTTCACCAACCCCGACCGAGAAAGCGCCCAAGCACCCCAAAGTTGCGGAGCCGAAAATCCGGAAGGCGTTGCCGAAGATTAAGATTGACATCCCCGTCGCTTCTGCGTAAGTGTCTTCCTCTTTATACACTCGATGCTCAACGCTGTTTGTTTTTCTTGTTTTAACCAGACAAACTTTGGAACCGTCAGCGCTGCCACTTCCGGGACCTCAGCTTACAGGGACGATGATGAGGTGATGGAGGATGCGGTCACTTCTAATTTGGGTATGATTTCTGCCATACTGTCTTTGTTCAGTCGATTCAACCACAATGTGCATCATTGGGTGACGTGATTTTGACAATTAAACTTTGCACAGCTCCCAACATTATTGACCTCCCCGATGATGATGAAGAGCTTGAGAGGTCTTTGACGAGGAAGAATAGCAAGCTCCTGCAAGTGAGGCGCTACAGTCGACGCCGAGGGTGGAACCAGTCGTTCAGGACACCGGCGACGCCAATCGGGGTTCTGTTACCTTCGTCGTGCCACTGTCGAGTGCCTTGCCTTCTTCGTCGACTACTCAGGCCCCTGTCGACCCACCTTCCGTTTTTGCGACCCATCATGTCCCAGAAGACGAAGTGAATGCTGCCAGGGAAGCTATACGTCAGGCGGGCGTCATGATGGAGAAGATGAAGATGGTGCGGGATGCCAGTCAGGCTGCCTACGACGCCAGCTCGGCTCTCCAAAGCAACGTTCAGGTTAGTTGGTCGCCGCTTGTTCTGTTAGGATATGATATCTAAAGACTCTTTCCGAAAATCTTTGCATCTGTACACCCACTAGGTGCGTCGATTGAAATTTTTGAACCGATGGGGGCACGCTGAGTGCACCCACTGGGTGTAGTCCCCGAGACTACGGTGGACTGCTGGTAGTCGACTGTAGTCGTTGTATTTTTTCGAATGAATAAACCAAACTGGTGGTTTGTCTCTTCCACTCGGTCTGGTTGAGTGGGATCAGAACCGGTGGGGGCACGTAAAGTGCACCCACTGGGTGTAGTCCCCGAGACTACGGTGGACTGATGGCAGTCGACTGTAGTCTGAGTTCTACTTTCTCTTTTTTTTTACTTCCTAGACTTGACTTTGGCGGGCCGGTCGAGTGGGATCAGAACCGGTGGGGGCACGCAAAGTGGACCCACTGGGTGTAGTCCCCAAGACTATGGTGGACTGCGGGTAGTCGACCGTGGTCTTAGTATTTATTGACTTTGTTGTTTTTCGCTGTAAAATAACTTCTCCTCTTTGATTGCAGAAATCTTGTGATCTGGGAGCTCACTTTGCTGATTTGGAGAAACAGCAGATCCAACTGAACCTTGACTTGGAGCTGGCCAAGACAGAGCTGCAAAAGGATAAGGATGGTGCCAATGGTAACACGAGTTTGTCGACTGGTTTGCCTTGGGCTTGAGTACCCTTCTGCTCTTTCTGAATCAAGCACCTTTTCTTGGCAAAAAAGCTGAGAGAAGCTCTGGCAAAGAAGGACCAGGATCTGGTTGTTGCCCGAAAGGAAGCTGACGATAGAGTCGCTCTGGCCGAACAGAAGCTGGCTTCGGTCGGCCAGTTGGAAGAAGAGAATACCAGGCTGAAGTCTGCTCTGAATGAATCCAACAAGGAGTGCTCACACTGGAAGAAGGCGAATCTCGTTTAGGGTGAGAAAATGGAAAGCATTGCTCGCAGGAGGGATGATCTGGAGAGCTATCTGAGAAGTCTTGCCAAGAAGTTGCTCATCAAGCTTGAAGGTGCACATTCTGTTCTGGCTGATTTTTTTTACGTCGACTCAGTGTACAAAAATTGACTTATCCTTGGATCGTGAATGCAAAGTTTTGCCAGAACTTTGAAGATGAGACTGGGCGGATTGAACCAGGTTTGGATCCAATCAACTCTCCCGTGAAAGATGAAACTGCCATGAATCTGCTCCGACTGGAATCTCGCATCGATGGTGCCGTGGACTACTTGGCTTGACTGAAGGTCGCCGTGTCATGGATCGACCCGGCACTTTGGCCAGAGGCCACACTCCAAAACGATCTTGAGTCTCTGATGACTCGACTTAACGGAATCCCTGACCGAGTGCAGGAGTGTAAGAAGTCTTCTGCTCGGTGTGGCGCTGATGTGGCCCTGTCTTCGGTTCGTGTCCACAGCAAGGAGGTGCGACAAGATAAGCTGGCCGCAATCAAGGTCGCCAACACCCAAAAGCATGACTTCCAAACTTTTATGGAGACTTTCATTGCTACCGCCACTCGGATTGCCGATGGCGTCGACCTGGACGAGTTCGTCGAGCCTGCCAGCCCTCCTCCTGCGGAGTAAACAAACTTTTATGCCCCACCATAAATTTGCCTCGGAATGCCGAGTGGTTTTTGCAACCGTTAAACTCTTTCGGGCTGAATGCCTGAGCACTTTGACATGTGGTCTGGACCCTTTAGGATTTATCTGAACTCGGTTTATCGTTTGAATATCTTTATGAATCCCCCGTCGAGTGGAAATAGTTCTTCTTTCGAGACAACTTTTTTGTACTTTTGGCACGGCTCTGAAGGGGAAGGTAGCAGTCGGCCTGCACCTTGTTACTGCAGAGCAGGATGGAGTGCATGTTGTATTTGTGGCGAAGCTCTCCAAGGAGGAGGTGGCCGTCGATCTGCAGCTTGTTACTGCAGAGCGGGATGTGTTTCGTACTTAGGCGAGTACCCGGCCGCAGCTAAGTCTTCAAACGAAAAAACTTAGGCAAGTACCGGACTGCAGCTAAGCCCCCGAGTGGGAGGACTGCTCTTTACTCGGTAGGATTTTTTCAAACTTAGGCGAGTGCCAGACTGCTGCTAAGTCCTCAAGCGAGAGAACTTAGGCGAGTACTGGACTGCAGCTAAGCCTCCGAGTGGGAGGGCTGCTCTCCACTCGGTAGGATTTTTTGTTTTTCAAACTTAGGCGAGTGCCTGACTGCAGCTGAGTCCTCAAGAGAGAGAACTTAGGTGAGTACTGGACTGCAGCTAAGCCCCCGAGTTGGAGGGCTGCTCTCCACTTGGTAGGATTTTTTGTTTTTCAA
>NC_041380.1:584003090-584051763 GCF_002162155.2 Triticum dicoccoides
TAAGCCCCCGAGTGGGAGGGCTGCTCTCCACTCGGTAGGATTTTTGGTTTTCAAACTTAGGCGAGTGCCTGACTGCAGCTGAGTCCTCAAGAGAGAGAACTTAGGCGAGTACTGGACTGCAACTAAGCCCCCGAGTGGGAGGGATGCTCTCCACTCGGTAGGATTTTTTCAAACTTAGGCGAGTGCCTGACTGCAGCTAAGTCCTCAAGAGAGAGAACTTAGGCGAGTATTGGACTGCAGCTAAGCCCCCGAGTGGGAGGGCTGCTCTCCACTTGGTAGGATTTTTTCAAACTTAGGCGAGTGCCTGACTGCAGCTAAGTCCTCAAGCGAGAGAACTTAGGCGAGTACTGGACTGCAGCTAAGCCTCCGAGTGGGAGGGCTGCTCTCCACTCGGTAGGATTTTTTTTCAAACTTAGGCGAAGCGGATTCGCAGCTAAGACTCCGAGTGGGAGGCTGGCTCGCCACTCAGTAGGAAATCGTTTTTATAAACTTGGGAGAAGCGGATTCGCAGCTAAGCCACCCACTGGGGGATTTCTTACATAAACAAAAACAATAATAATCACTGGGAAAATTATAATGCTCTTGTCTTTGATAAATAAACTACAGGAGTTTTTTTTCTTATTACATCTTATCTGAATGATAACTCAAGTATAAAAGGGGCGGAGTAGCTCCGCATTCCAGGCTCGTGGCTCATCAATCTGGCGATCGACATTGTAGAGGTGGTATGCTCCATTGTGGAGGACTCTGGTGACTATGAAGGGGCCTTCCCAAGTAGGAGCGAGATTGTGTGGTTTCTGCTGATCCACTCGGAGGACTAAGTCTCCTTCTTGGAAGGCTTGGCTCTTCACGTTTCTGGCATGGAATCGACGCAAGTCTTGCTGATAGATGGTTGATCGAATCAAGGCCATTTCTCTTTTTTCTTCTAGGAGGTTGACTGCGTCCTGCCGGGCTTGTTCTGCTTCATCTTCAGAGTAGAGCTCGACTCGGGGACGTTGTGAAGCAGGTCACTCGGCAAGACTGCCTCGGCTCCGTAGACCAGAAAAAATGGGGTTCTTCCGGTCGATCGATTCGGGGTTGTTCTTAATCCCCAAAGGACTGATGGAAGCTCGTCGACCCATGCACCTGCTGCATTCTTGAGATCGCGCATCAATCGGGGTTTCAGTCCTTTGAGAATTAGGCCGTTCGCCCTTTCTGCTTGCTCATTCGACTGGGGGTGAGCGACCGAAGCATAGTCGACTCGAGTGCCCTAAGAGGCGCAAAAGGCCCTGAATTTGTCGGAATCGAAGTTTGACCCGTTGTCGGTGATGATGCTGTGTGGAACTCCATATCTGAATATCAACTCTCTGATGAAACTGATAGCGGTGCAAGCATCAAGATTCTTGATAGGCTTGGCTTCAATCCATTTGGTGAACTTGTCGACTGCTACCAGCACATGAGTGAAGCAGCTCCTGCCTATTCTCAGTGGTCCAACCATGTCCAGCCCCCCAAACAGCGAAGGGCCAGACGAGTGGAATGGTTTTCAGGGCTGACGCGGGCTTGTGAGGCATATTGGAGTAATACTGACATCCTTCACATTTGTCGACTATCTCTTTTGCCATCTCATTGGCTCCTGGCCAGTAGAACCCCGCTCGGTATGCTTTAGCCACAATGGTCCGAGAGGACGCATGATGACCACAAGTCTCTGAGTGGATATCATTAAGGATCATCTGACCTTCTTCTGGTGTGATACACTTCTGGCCGACCCCAGTCGTGCTTTCTCTATATAACTGTCCCTTTATGACTTTAAGGCCTTGGATCGACGGACGATCAGTCGAGCCTCTTCTTCGTCTTCTGGGAGTTCTTTCCTTAGGATGTACGCGATGTACGGTTCTGTCCAGACGGGAGTGATAACCAAGACTTCCATGATCAGGTCGACCACAGCTAGAACTTCAACTTTAGTCGGATCCGTGGTGCTTTTTGGCTGCGGGGCCTCTTCAGTGAAGGGATCCTCCTAGACTGATGGTGTGTGGATGTGCTCCAAAAACACATTTCTGGGAATGGCTTCTCTTTTGGAACCTATTTTTGTCACATCATGAGCTGCTTGATTTTTCAGTCGGGGTATGTGATGAAGCTCTAACCCCTCGAATTTCTTCTCCATCTTTCTCACTGCATTGCAATAACCAGTCATGGCTGGACTTCTGACGTCCCATTCCTTCATCACTTGATTAACCACCAAATCTGAGTCGCCATGGACCATGAGGCGACGAACGCCTAGTGAAATGTCCATGCGCAACCCATATAAAAGTGCTTCGTATTCTGCCTCGTTGTTAGAGGAATCGAAGTGGATTTGAAGAACATATCTGAGTTTATCTCCTCTGGGGGAGACCAACACCACTCCGGCGCCAGAACCATTTAGCATGTTGGAACCGTCGAAGAACATGGTCCATTGCTCCGAGTGAACCTGAGTCGGAAATTGCTGTTCAATCCACTCGGCGACGAAATCCGCGATTGCCTGGGACTTGATAGCTTTCTTTGCCTCAAACTTGATATCTAGAGGAAGGAGTTCAATCGCCCATTTTGCCACTCGACCAGTTGCGTCCCTGTTATGCAAGATCTCTAACAATGGAGCATCGCTGACGACTGTAATGGAATGATCAGAGAAGTAGTGGGCAACTTTCTTTGTGGTCATATAAATCCCATATATGAGCTTCTGATAATGAGGATATCTTTGCTTCGATGGGGTCAAGACTTCAGAAATATAATACACTGGGCGCTGAACTTTGAAGGTTTTCTTTTCTTCTTCCCGCTCGACCGTAAGTACCTTACTGACGACTTGTCCTGTGGCTGCAATGTAAAGCAGGAAAGGCTCCTTGCTGATTGGGGCAGCAAGCACCGGCTGGGTGGAGAGCAGAGCTTTGAGCTCTGCGAACGCTGCGTCAGCTTCAGGAGTCCACTCGAACTTGTCAGACTTCTTCATCAATCGGTAAAGAGGCAATGCCTTTTCACCGAGACGAGATATGAATCGACTTAGGGCGACCAAGCAACCAGTAAGCTTCTGAACATCGTGCACTCGCACAGGACTTTTCATTCGGAGTATAGTACCGACTTTTTCTGGATTGGCGTCGATTCCCCGTTCAGAAATGAGAAAACCGAGTAACATTCCGCGAGGAACCCCGAATGTGCATTTTGATGGATTAAGCTTGATATCAAACCTTCTGAGGTTGGCAAAGGTTTCAGCAAGGTCAGTCAGCAGGTTGGAACCCTTCCGTGACTTGACCACAATATCATCCATGTACGCCTCAACATTCCGACTGATTTGGGTGAGCAAACACTTCTGAGTCATCCTCATGAATGTGGCTCCGGCATTCTTGAGGCCGTATGGCATGGTAACATAACAGAAGCACCCGAATGGAGTGATGAAAGCTGTTTTGATCTCGTCAGGTCCATACAGACGGATCTGATGGTACCCGGAATAGGCGTCTAAAAAAGATAGTCGCTCACATCCCGCAGTCGAGTCGACTATCTAGTCGATGCGGGGGAGAGGAAAATGATCTTTTGGGCAGGCCCGATTGATATGTTTAAAGTCAATGCACATGCGAAGTGACTTGTCCTTCTTGGGGACCATGACAACATTGGCGAGCCACTCGGAGTGGTAGATTTCTCGAATGAACTCCGCCGCTAAGAGCCGAGCCACCTCTTCGGCAATGGCCTTTCTCTTCTGGGCGGCGGACCATCGGAGATGTTCCTTGACAGGTTTTACTTTTGAGTCGACTCTTAGGTGGTGCTCAGCCAGCTCCCTGGGAACACCCGACATGTCAGAGGGCTTCCATGCAAAAATGTCCCAGTTCTCACGGAGGAACTGGATGAGCGCTTCTTCCTATTTGGAGTCGAGTGTTGTCGAGATATGAGTTGGAGCAGAGCTGGGGTCGGTCGGGTGGATGTGAGCTGTCTTCGTATCGCCAGTCGACTGAAAAGCTGACTCTGTAGCGGGCTTCTTGGGTCGCAACAAATCACTCGGGTCTGCGGTCTTCTGGTATTCCTGAAACTCCACCACAGCCATCTGAGCATCAGCGATCTTCGAACCTTTCTGAAAACATTCTTCCGCTTTCTTCCGATTGCCCGTAATAGCGATCACACCTTTGGGGCCAGGCATCTTCAATTTGAGGTACATGTAACATGGTCGGGCCATGAAGCGTGCATAAGTCGGCCTCCCCAAAATAGCATGGTAGGCACTCTGGAAGTCTACAACTTCGAATGTCAACTTTTCTTTGCGGTAATTTTTGGAATCACCGAAAACCACATCAAGAGCAATCTGGTCGAGTGATTCAGCCTTCTTCCCAGGAATGACTCCATGGAAACTCATGTTGCTGGCACTGAGTCTGGACATCGGAATGCCCATCCCTTTCAATGTATCAGCATACAATATGTTCAAACCACTGCCACCATCCATCAGGACTGTGGTCAGTCGAGTGCCTTCAACAACTGGGTCGACCACCAAAGCTTGCCTCCCAGGGGTGGCGATGTGCGTTGGGTGGTCGGACTAGTCGAATGCTATGGCAGTCTGAGACCATTTCAGGTAACTAGATGTCGCCGGAGCGACCATATTCACCTCTCGGTTAATAACTTTCAGTCGACTTTTGCTTTCAATATCGGCAAAAATCATCAGAGTGGAATTGACATGAGGGTATCCGTCGTCACTATCTTCTTTTTCCTCGACCTTGTCCGAATCCTTTTCCTTACCTTTGGGCTGCTTGCCCTGGAACTGCTGGATCAAGAGTCGACACTGTCGAGTGGTATGTTTCCGGTAAATGAAATTACCCTCTTCATCTTTCTTTGTGTGGACGAGACATGGTAAGTCCAACACATCATTTCCGTCCTGGTCTTTAACCTTTTTGGGGTTCCAAGGTCCTTTAGGTTTCCCATTAAACTTTCCTTGGGTTAAAGCCAAGGCTTCCCCGGGAGCCGCTGGCTCGGCTTTCCGCTTCTGTTTCCGATTGGAAATTCCTCCGGTTTCTTGGGTGACTGACTTGAGCTTGCCACTCCTGAGTGGATCCTCATCTTCACCATTAGCGTACTTGGTGGCAATCTCCATCATCCGATTCAGGGACATATCTCCGGTTCGACCGAATTTCAAATTCAGTTCTCTGTACTTGACGCCTTCCTTGAAGACACAAACTGCTTGGTGGTCAGGCACATTCTCCATCGAGTGATGTAACGTGATCCACCTCTGGATGTAATCCCTCAAAGTTTCATTTGGCTTCTGCACGCAAGACCGCAGTTTCGTCAGCCCTGCCGGTCGCTTGCATGTGCCTTCAAATGTGGTGACGAACACTCGGGAGAGATCTTCCCAAGTGTAAATGCTACTAGGTGCTAACTGGTTCCGCCACGCTCTGGCCGAGCCCTCCAACATGAGAGGCAGGTGCTTCATGGCCACTTCATCATTGCCGCCGCCAATCTGGACGGCCACTCGGTAGTCCTCAAGCCAAGTATCGGGCTTGGACTTGCCAGTGAACTTACTAACTCCAGTCGCCAACCTAAAGTTGGGAGGAATCACAGCAGCCCTGATGGCTCTACTAAAGCACTCTGGCCCCGGAACATGTACTCTGCTGCTGGTAGGTGCATCTTTGTCGTGACCTTCTCGGTGAGCCCTGCTCCTGTCGACCAAACCTTGGATGAGAATGGATCTCGCATCAAAGCCTGGCCCTCTGGGGTCGACTGGAATCCTTCGCCCACCACCATGAGGGCGCCTGTCATCCTGCTGGCGAGGCACATACGACCCGCTCCTCGGGGGAGGTGTGGGCACTTGACGTCGACCGTCACGATCGACTCGGTGATCATACTGCTCATGGTTCCCATACTGGTCACGCCGGTCTCCATGTCCCTCACGCCTCGGGGGCAATCTCGGGCTGTGAGCCGACTGGACTGTGTCCGCGGCAACGAATCTGCTGTGAATCCTGTTCCGCGACTGAGAAACAGCGGAGTTCTGGTCTCCTGCTGCCCGGAGTAATGCTCTGATCTGCAGCAAGCCTCTGCCAGCCTCCGACTGGGAAGGCTGAATTGACTCCGCTATACGAGCTGCAGCTGCTAAATTCTGAATCGGAGTTCGATATACCTGCGGAGGCGGGAAGAGCTGACGTCGACTGGATTCGAGAACCCGTTGTCGCGCACGCTCGTCGAGTGCTCGCTGGAGGTTCTCCAGTTGAGTGCGCTCGGCCAAGTTTGCCAGGCGTGCGTCTTCCAAGGCGCGAGCCTCGGGGGTTTCTCCAACGATAGGAGTGCGCAGTGCATCCACGTTCCGGTGGCGAAGTTCTTCTCTCTGCAGCGACATGAGAGGCTCGGGAAGATACTCCTCATGGGGACGCGACTGGTCACCTCCACCCGCGCCTCCATTGGTGCGCGGAAAACCGGGAGGACTAGGCGGTCCATCGACCATCAGAACCTCCGCTGCTGGATCGCTGCTGTCGCACTCGGATGCGGTCCCTGCGGAGCCAGTCGACAGGTCGAACAGGTCGTAGAGGGATTCGTCGGGCTCGATCACCGCGACTTGCGGGGTGGCCGACTGACGTGCCACCGCGTGTCTCACCCACCGCTGAAGTCTCGACCGACCGGAGTGCTTGCGCCGGCGGGAAACGGGGAGGGAGGACAACACAGGAGCCGACCGGTAGGGGGTCGACGGTTGCCGCAGGAGAACGCCGCGGACGCACGCGCTAAAGTGTGTTGCCCCACGAATAGGGAGTGCGTCCACGTCGAACGGAGCATCCTCGGGCCAAGTAGAGTCGTCGACGATAAACGTGAGCGCACCGAGACGGATCTCGCGGCCCTCCACCAAAACTCCGCCGAAAACCATGATGATTCGGGTCGGAAAAGGTCGCAACTCCTCCAACAAATGCTAAAACACCGGCCCCACGGTGGGCGCCAACTGTCGTGGTTCCAAGTCTGACAGTAGTGTAGGGGGGTAAGTATGGAGAGGCCAGATCTTAGCTATGGAGAAGTTGTAAGCACACAAGGTTTACGAGTTCAGGCCCTTCTCGGAGGAAGTAATAGCCCTACGTCTCGGAGCCCGGAGGCGGTCGACTGGATTATGCGTGTATGAATTACAGGGGTGTGAACCCTTTACACTGAGGAGGGGGTGGCTTATATAGAGTCCGCCAGACCCCTCCGGCCCTCAGTTATGCAGGGTTTTAAGTACATTAAGGTCGGGTGTTACTGGTAACGCCCCTAATAAAGTGCTATGATGACCATAAAAGCTACTTAATGACTGACCGTTAGCGTGCGGAGTGACTTTAGGTCTCCTGGCCGTCAGGTGGTTGGATCTTGGTCGAGTGGTTGCTTCTTGGTCGAGTGTCTTCGAGTCCGTCGAGTGAAACACCGCCAAGTCGATTGAAATGTGATTTCTTATGGAGGTGTGCTTGGGTAGGTCAGTTTGGACAGGTCCATGGCCCTACCCTAGGTACATAGCTTCATCACCTAGGGCCAAGCCCCTGGCCAAATCGTAAGTATCCGGATACCAGAGTAATTCGTAGTATTCGTTTATTGCACAGCTTTTCCCTCATGTCGAATATGTTTATGCAGCCCACCCAAAGACCAGCTCGAAGCGTCGTCGAGCGGCTCACTGGACTCGTCGGATGTGATCTCGCTTCCGACGGCTTCTTCCCCCCGCCCTACGGACGACACCAAATTGTTGTCCCAGCAGGTTCCAAGCCGAGAGGAGGTGGTCCTGGAGGCGCCGCAAGGCGACCTCCCGGACTCCAGGAGCAAAGGGGATGAAACCCCCCAGGGCTCCAAGTCCGGCTCTAGGCCGGACACCGCTCCGGAACCTTCAGAGGTTCCAGAGTCTGACGGGGAACCTCCCTCCAAGAGGAGTAAGTCCGCCGTGCCGGTGGGCCCCGTCCAACCGGAGGTGCCGGACAATATGTTGGAGGCGCTCCAAGGCGCCTCCATCGACGAGGAGCACCATGCTATTATGAGTGCGGTGGTCCAGAAGGTTCAGTTCGCCAAGAGCGGGCTGACTGAAGCTTGTACTAGCCTTTTGACAGGCTTAGAGGTAAGTAAAGAATGTGTAAATAGTAGTACCGCATAGACAGTAGCCCCTGATGCTCTGTTTGGCGTTCGGGAAGAAAAGCCGAATAGAGGATCAAATAGAATTCGCAGGAGTCTAACAAATGAGTCAATATGCATATGCAGGCTTCCCTGCTTGCGTCCGCCACACTGACTGTGGAAGTGGACACGCTAAAGCAGAACCTCGAGCGGTCCGAGCAAGAGCTCGAGCGTGCCAAGAAGCAGCTCGAGGATAATGAAGGTAAGAAATACCTTGTTTTTAAATATATATAAAAAGGTGCAATTGCAAAGAATGACAGGATTATCGTGGCTATTTCAGGGGCCACGTCTGAAGTGGCGACCCTTAAGCAAGCGATGGTCGAGGCCGAGAAGTGTGCGGCCTCGGAGCGCACTGAGCGGGAGAAGTATGAGGCCGAGGTTGGCAAGGTGCGGCAAGAGCTCCAGGCTCTCATGGAAAAACATGAGAGTTTGGAGCTTGACTCTAAGACGCAAGCGTCCAAGCTTGCGGTGGCTATTGAAAATGCCAAATCTGCCAAGGCCGAATCCCAGAAGACCCTCCAGGAGTTGGATGAGGTGAAGAAGATAGCGGCGGGTAAGGCATTCTTTATGCAAAGCAAACACATAAACGTGAGTTACTTGTTACTTACCCGAATCCGGAGCTCTCCAGGAGCGTTCGCAGATCTTCCCTAGAGTGTATCCTATGCCGCCGCATTCTATCGAGCCGAGGAGGGCAGCTCAACGGAGAAGGTGTTCTGGTCTCAGTACGCTGAGGCCGGACACCCCGTGCCCCTGAGCGACCAGCTGAAGCAACTGGTCGAGCTCCACAAGGCGGCCGAACAGGCCATGAAGGGCCTCATTGTTCGGCTGTGGCCTGGAGGGGCCCTGCCTGGGAGCTATTTCGGGCTGGTGCGGCGGTTGGTGGAGGCCTGTCCAAGGCTTGAAGTCATCAAGCGCTCCGTCTACATTGAAGGTGCCCGTAGGGCCCTTTCCCGTGCTAAGGTGCACTGGGGCAAGCTGGATGCTGAGAAGCTTGTGAAGGACGGGCCACCGCCGGGGAAAGAGCATCGCAAGCCCGAAAATTATTATCAGGAGGTTCTGAAGGGTGCCCGCCTTGTGGCGGATGAATGTTCTAGGGATGTAATTTTTGAGTAAAACTCGCTCGTTTTTGTCCTGTGCGCTGAAAACTTGTTCATATGCGCTGAGCAATGCTGTTGGAATTTAATATTACCTTCTGTGCGGCTGTTTATCAATTCTGAGAGATGGCGAGTCGTCGGCTTCTGCCCTCGTGCCGCTAGTGCTGGGGTGTTCGGGGATAAACCTGAGTGCTCTTTTTCCCATGTTTGGGTCCTTCGAGGGAGGCGCTCAGCCCAACGAACAAGGCAATCGGACTATAACGCGTGAACACTCTCACTTAGCCATAGAATTCTATAATTTTAAATTTTGGCGAAGCCCCTAGTATTCGGAAGACCGAGTTCGGGGCGCTATCCACGCCTTGGCCGGACAGAGCCGACTCCTCGCCCTAAGCAGCATAAGTCTTTAGGGACTTGAAAAAACCCCTCAAACAGCGACCAGCTCTCACTTCATCATGACAGTCAGTTTTAGCTTTCTCCACTGAGGTGCTCGGCCCAGCTCAACTGGGGCACAATCGCAGTGGTTCTCCTAGTGCTACCTTAGCCGATATAGCGGAACATAAGGCACCAAAACATAGGAGCCCGGCAAACCCAACTATTGACCCAAGACATGATTCGGAGCCAATGCATATAATGTTATAAGTTCGGGGTGCCGCACTTGTGAAAGTGTTCGGACTTATCACACCATATTGAGGGGTACTGATGCCCCTGGCGTATTTTGGCCGTACCAAATTGTATGGGTGCAACATGTCGTTAAGGAACATATATTTATAAAAGGATAATGCAAAAATAGACAAAAGCTATGCATTGTTTATTAAAAATAGCTGCGATCAAAGCAGAACGATATAAATAATGTGATAAGTAGAAGGTTGGACTAGTTAACATGTCCGTTCCAGGGGCAAGCTACGGAATAGTATGCGGAACGGGTATACTGCTCGTGATAGAGACCACCTGGGAGTTCCGTAGTGCGGCATGGCTTGTCTGGTTCCCTGGTTCTTGCATCGTTTGTGCGGCAATTGAACTGCCGAATAGGCCTTCCGAAGGATGAAGTCCCGAAAGTGAGAGAAAACTAAAAAATTGGTAGCCCTTGGTACGGTTTAAGCCGTGTTTTAGGCGTGTCGCGATGGTGCCCCTCCCCCTGTGCCCATGCTATCTCTAGAGCATAGTTATGTACGCGAATTACTGGCGTCGCCTTTTCGCGAGGGTTGGGGTTGGGGCCGCATTGCTACGCCTGCTCGGATCGTGCCAGGTAGTCTTGTTGTAGGTTACTCTGGGCGCGCTTGACGGTGTCCGGTCATTTAGTGGCCGGACTGGAGAACTGCCTGGAGAGGCTGCTTTGAACTTCCGCTGCAAGGGCCGCCGTGTGCTCCTCCATTCGGAGGGAGCATTCGGTGTTTCCATTGACCGTAATTACTCCTTGAGGGCCTGGCATCTTGAGCTTAAGGTATGCGTAGTGCGGTACCGCATTGAACTTAGCGAATGTGGTTCGCCCGAGCAGTGCATGATAGCCACTGCGAAACGGGACTATGTCAAAGATTAACTCCTCGCTTCGACAATTATCAGGAGATCCGAAGACCACTTCAAGTGTGAATGAGCCTGTACAGTTGGCCTCTACACCTGGTATTACGCCTTTAAAGGTCGTTTTGGTGGGCTTAATCCTCGAGGGATCTATGCCCATTTTCCGCACTGTATCCTGGTAAAGCAGGTTTAGGCTGCTGCCGCCGTCCATGAGGACTCTAGTGAGATGAAATCCGTCAATAATTGGGTCTAGAACCAATGCGGTGAATCCGCCATGATAGATGCTAGTGGGGTGGTCCCTTCGATCAAAGGTGATCGGGCAGGAGGACCATGGGTTGAACTTTGGGGCGACTGGCTCTACCGCGTATACGTCCCTTAACGCACGCTTCGGTTCCCTTTTGGGGACATGGGTTGTGTACATCATGTTCACCGTCCGCACTTGTGGGGGAAAACCCTTTTGTCCACTGTTGTTCGGCGGCCGGGGCTCCTCGTCGTCATTGCTATGCAGCCCCTTGTCTTCATTTTCAGCGTTTATCTTGCATGCCTGCTTGAACACCCAACAATCCCTGTTGGTGTGATTGGCTGGCTTTTCGGGGGTGCCATGTATCTGGCACGAGCGGTCGAGTATTCGGTCCAAACTGGACGGGCCCCTAGGATTCCTTTTGAATGGCTTTTTCCGCTGACCAGATTTAGAGCCTCTGAATCCGGCATTAACTGCCGTATCCTCAGCATTGTCGCCGTTAATGCGGCGCTTCTGCTTGTTGCGACGCCACCTGCCACTACTGTCCCTGGTGTCCAAATTACCAGGGTTCTTGGTCATATTGTTGCTACAAGGAAACCAGCTGTCTTCTCCCGCGCAAAAGCGGGTCATGAGTGTCGTGAGTGCTGCCATAGATTTCGGCTTTTCCTGTCCAAGGTGCCGGGCCAGCCACTCGTCACGGATATTGTGTTTGAAGGCTCCTAGGGCCTCAACGTCTGGACAGTCGACTATTTGATTTTTCTTTGTTAGGAACCGTGTCCAGAATTGCCTGGCCGATTCCTCTGGCTGCTGAATGACGTGACTTAGGTCATCGGCGTCTGGGGGTCGCATGTAAGTGCCCTAGAAATTGTCGAGGAATGCGGCTTCCAGGTCCTCCCAAAAACTGATTGATCCTATTGGCAAGTTGTTAAGCCAATGCTGAGCTGGTCCTTTAAGCTTGAGCAGGAGGTATTTGATGGCGTGGAAATCATCGCCGCGGGCCATGTGGATATGAAGGAGATAATCCTCGATCCATACCGCAGGATCTGTTGTGCCATCATATGATTCGATGTTTACGGGTTTGAAACCCTCGGGGATTTGATGATCCATTATTTCATTTGTAAAGAAGAGTGGGTGTGCGGCGCCTCTGTACTGGGCTATATCATGACGTAGCTCCAATGAGCCTTGTCTACTGTGTTCGGCCCCGCCGAATTTGTGGCGGGCGTGACGGTTACCGTCTCGAGCCGTGGGGCGCCCACGCGATCCGTAGATCGATCTTGTTTGCCTTGCCTTGTCCTCCAACATGTCTCGTAAGTCCGGCGCATATTCCCGCGCCTTGGTATGGGGTGCGGCTTGAGTGGAGGGCCGAGAGGCTTCCTCCTCTAATCGGGGTAGCAACCTGCGCTTTGGGTAGCTCTTGGACGGGCGTTCGAGTTTACGCTCTTCGGCCGCAAGGAATTCAGTCCATCTGTCGACTAGCAAATATTGATCAGCTCTAAGCTGTTGCTATTTTTTCTTGAGGCTTCTTGCCATGGCCATAAGTCTGCATTGAAAACACTTTTGCTCGACAGGATCCTCTGGCACGACGAATTCGTCGTCGTCGAGGCTTGCCTCGTCTTCGGAGGGAGGCATATAATTATCGTCCTTGACCTCTCTGTCTGCCGCTCTCTCACGAGGGCTGGTTTCTCCATCCTCTTGTGCTAAATCTTGCTGGAGGGGGTTTTCTTTGGCGCTTTTCGGAATATTATTATCTCCCGTGCTGGAATCACCGTGTTTGTTTTGGCGGGATTTTGAGCGGCGCCGCAGATGCCGACGCTTAGGCTGTTTCTTGTAGGGGTCATCCTCCGCTGTTCCATCGCCATCTCCCTCTTTTGGGGTGTCCACCATGTATATGTCATATGACGAGGTGGCTTTCCAGGGCCTAGTGGGCGCTGGTTCTTCATCATCTCCTTCATCGGCGTCCATATCGTCGATATCTTCGGAGTCGAAGTCGAGCATGTCGGTTAAGTCGTCGACAGTGGCTACAAAGTGGGTGGTGGGTGGGCCTTGAATTTCTTCATCGTCCGTACCCCAACCTTGCTGACCGTAGTCCGACCAGGGCTCTCCTGATAAAGAGAGAGACTTCAGTGACTTCAGGATATCGCCAAAAGGCGAGTGCTGAAAGATGTCTGCGGCAGTTAACTCCATGATCGGCGCCCAATCTAATTCGATCGGTAGGGGCGCGGGGGGCTCGGAGTCCGGAGAGGAGTCCGGCTCCTTGGAGTCACGGGTCTCGCAGAGTACGGGGCTGGTGCTTGGCTCAATCGCCGTTGGGGTTGCAGCCCCCAAGGTGGCGTCCAACCGCCCATCCTCGATCGGTGCAGTTGGCTCCGAATTAAGGGTCGGAGCCGATGCGGATGCGGCCTCCAGGGTACTATTCGGCGGCAGAGCTAGATCATGCTCGTCGTGACAGTGCGGCGCGCTCGGCAGTGGCTCGAATCCGTCGAAGATCAAGTCCCCACGGATGTCAGACGTGTAGTTTAAATTTCCGAATCTGACCTGACGGCCAGGGACGTAGCTTTCGATCTGCTCCAGATGGACAAGCAAATTGGCCTGCAGTGCGAAGCCGCCGAAGACGAAGATCTGTCCGGGGAGGAAGGTCTCACCCTGGACTTCATCGCTATTGATGATCGTAGGAGCCATCGAGCCTGACGGCGACGACACACCGGAACTCTCAATGAAAGCACCAATGTCGGTGTCAAAACCAGCGGATCTCGGGTAGGGGGTCCCGAACTGTGCGTCTAGGCCGGATGGTAACGGGAGACAAGGGACACGAAGTTTTACCCAGGTTCGGGCCCTCTCGATGGAGGTAAAACCCTACGTCCTGCTTGATTAATATTGATGATATGGGTAGTACAAGAGTAGATCTACCACGAGATCGAGGAGGCTAAACCCTAGAAGCTAACCTATGGTATGATTGTTGATGTGTATGTTGTCCTACGGACTAAAACCCTCCGGTTTATATAGACACCGGGTAGGGTTAGGGTTACAAAGAGTCGGTTACAATGGTAGGAGATCTGCATATCCGTATCGCCAAGCTTGCCTTCCACGCCAAGGAAAGTCCCTTCCGGACGCGGGACGGAGTCTTCAATCTTGTATCTTCATAGTCCTAGGAGTCCGGCTGAAGGTATAGTCCGGCCATCTGGACACCCCCTAATCCAGGACTCCCTCACCGTGACTGTATAATAACCACTAAACATAAATGGTGACCGTAATGAGTGGATTCTGAAGTCCAATGTATGTATCGTGCTTTCTCTTCAAATACAATGATCGTCATTGCATATATCGCGAGAGAAAGATGAAACATGCGTGGATTTTCTGGGGGCTTACTTTTAGAGGACCTAGAGATAGTTTTGTGTGCATACGTGAAAGGAGCGGACAGGGGGGTGTCGGTGTCAAAACCGGCGGATCTCGGGTAGGGGGTCCCGAACTGTGCGTCTAGGCCGGATGGTAACATGAGGCAAGGGGCACGAAGATTTATCTAGGTTCGGGCCCTCTCGATGGTGGTAAAACCCTACGTCCTGCTTGATTAATATTGATGATATGGGTAGTACAAGAGTATATCTACCACGAGATCGGAGAAGCTAAACCCTAGAAGCTAGCCTATGGTATGATTGTTGATGTGTATGTTGTCCTACGGACTAAAACCCTCCGGTTTATATAGACATCGGAGAGGGTTAGGGTTACACAAAGTCGGTTACAATGGTAGGAGATCTTCATATCCGTTTCGCCAAGCTTGCCTTCCACGCCAAGGAAAGTCCCTTCCGGACACGGGACGGAGTCTTCAATCTTGTATCTTCACAGTCCAGGAGTCCGGCTGAAGGTATAGTCCGGCCATCCGGACACCCCCTAATCCCGGACTCCCTCAGTAGCCGCTGAACTAGGCTTCAATGACGAGAGTCCGGCGCGCAGATTATCTTTGGCATTGCAAGGCGGGTTCCCCATCCAAGTACTTCATAGAAGATTTTGAACACAAAGATAGTGTCCGTCTCTGCAAAATAAGTTTCCACATATTGCCATAGAGAGAATAATATTTACACAAATCTAATCTGCTGACGTATTCCGTAGCGTGACACACCACGGCCAAGCCTTTATCCGAGTCGTTTCATTATCCCACCTCAGCGCGTCATGCGAGGCAGTTTCCTTGGCACGTCTTGTTAAAGCAGAGATCGTGTCCCCTTATTCTAGGATTCTCATCAATACGGGCGTGGGTAACCCAACCGCTTCTAGGACTCCTAGATTATAGGCAAGTCCAAACGGACACGGAGAGGACCCTTGATATTCACCCTCTTTATAAAGGGGACAAGGCCTTTATTTTCCCTCCCGTGCTCAATCGAATCCTTCCCCCACCTCAAGCTCAAAACGCCCGAAGTTCAGGTCAGGTGCTCCGAACCTTCAGTCATGTCCGGATCTAGCCTTCAAGGCCGATGGGTGCCTTCCTCCGTCACGGAAGAAGACATCAAAAGGTTGAGGGAGGCCAGATGTCTAACCGCCGAGATTTTGCATCGGCTGCCTCCCCGAGGGCAAGCCGTCCCCACCCCTGAACCTAACGAAAATGTCGTGTTCGTCTCCCACTTCCTCCGAGGCCTAGGCCTCGCTCTGGATCCTTTTGTAAGGAGTTTGATGTTTTACTATGGGCTAGACTTTCATGATCTAGCTCCGGACTCCTTTCTTCACATCACGACATTTATTGTCATGTGCGAGGCCTTCCTCCGGGTTACCCCTCACTTTGGCCTATGGCTCAAGACCTTTGAAGTGAAGCCGAAGATGATCGAGGGGCAACATGCAGCGTGTGGAGGTGCCTCAATATGCAAGATGACGGGAGCTCCGTGGCCCAAAGGTTCCATCCCAGAGGTGTCTGAATTGTGGCAACAAGAGTGGTTCTACATCACGGCTCCTAGAAGTGCCGAGTGGGCGGCTCCCCCTGTTTTCCGCTAGGCCCCCCCACCACAGCTGATGTCATGGATCAGCAGAGGTCTGAGCTGGGGGCCAGCCAAGGACGTGCCTATACTGCAAAGTCACATTCGAGATCTCTTCAATGGAGATTTCAGTTTGGTTGCGGTAATACAGGTTATGCTGGTTCATCAAGCCTAGCCTTGCAAACGCCGGCCTCTTCGCCTATGGGAGTTCAATCCCAAGGGACCGTGTGCCATTCAAGATTTCCTCGGTCTGACGCACGAGGAGATGTACAAGTCATTCTTCGGACCTCAAGTGAAGTGTCCGGAGATCACCGAGGACATGGGCCTGAGTAGTAACCGCGCCGCCGATGAGGTAAGGCATCTTCCGGCCGAACATCTCTCTTCGTTATGAAGTTATTTCTGAAAGTTCGCTTTTTGACCAGGGCTGGCTAACAAAGGCGAAGTTGATTCGGTGTTCGGCCCCCCTCCCTAAGGGTTTGGAAAATCCGGTATTGGAAAAGATGCTCCAGACCGCACCTTGCCCAGAGCCCTTGAAGGAAGACACTGTGGAGGATAATGCGGGCGGACGCGGGCCCCCAACGCTGCCCACTCTAGCCGAGGGAGCGAGCGTCTCCATGAAGAAAGGCGACCAGAAGAGGAAAAGGACTGCACCCGGGGATTCGGAAGCCGAAGCTTCCAAACGGGAGAAGAAGTCTCCCACAGAGGGTCCAACCTTGGGGGCGCCATTGCCGCACAAAGTCCGCGGGGGGATCAATTCTCCCGCGAGTCGTAAGTGACCCAAAATACTTTTAATGGTACAGATATGCCATCTTTTTCTTCTAAGAAAATAACCACCGCATATATTTTTGCAGTTCAAGCCTTAGCCCCTCTCAAATGAGCTCGTCTTCGGGGGATCTTCTTCCAGAGATGATGGAGAGCGAAACGCCTCCTCCGGACTCCTCCGCGCCAGAAGCAGGCGACCCTGAAGTGTCGTCGTGGAGGGCCTCTCCGAGTCCGATGAGGCCAGAAGATAATCCCATTGACCCCCGAAGCTCCCATTGTCTGGCTCCCGAAGAGAGCAGACAAAAGAGTTCGGCACCGTCTGGTGTGCGATCGGATGTTCTGAGGGAGTTGGTGGGGCAGGCGCCCATCTCAGATGAACACCGTGTGCTGATGAACATGGTGATGGAGAGAATATCGTCCATCGAAAGTGGATTGCATGAAGCTTTTATGAGTCTACTGACAGGCTTTGAGGTACGTAAAAGAATGTATGATAGTCCTGCACATGCTAGGTGTGCCCTGTGTAGATAGTAGCCCCTGAGACTCTGGTTGTCGTCGGAAATGACGACGAACAGAGGATCATATTCCCAGGTAATAACCATACTGCTTCTATGTGCAGGTGATGGAAGCTCCGGTGGCTAGCCGTACTAGCGAGTTTTCCCATTTAGAACGGCAGTTGGATGCGGCAGACGCCGACATCGAGCTTGTTAACAAAAGGCTTGACAAGGCGCAGGGTAAGTGTCATTATCTGGTAAACGTCACATAGGAAGAGCAGCATGATGCCAGTATCTTTAATATGTTGTGACTGCAGATGGAGCTGCCACTGTTGAAGCCTTATGGGCAGAACTTGCCCGAGCCAAGGAACAAGCGAGGTTGGGTAATGCGGCTGCTATGAAGGCGGCCGAAGAGTTGCAAGCCGAGAAGTCCGCGCATGGCGAGACCCGAGACAAGATGGACAAGATGGATATAGAATTAAAAGCCGCCGCCGACCGTTGCCGGGTTCTTGAAAAGGAAAACCAAGCGAAGGCATCGGACCTTCAGAAGGCTGCTGCGGCGAAAAAGGATCTCCGCTCTGCTATGAGGGCAAAGGAGGAGCTGCGGGAAGCCGGGGATATTGTAGCTGGGAAATCCTTTATGTTGCGGAGGAAACTCGGATATCCATGGTATGCCCCTCTGGAGAGGCTGTGGAGTTCGGAGGATGTGTATATGGATTTGGTGGCAAGCGCTGCAGATGCGGCCAACTACTTCCAGGGTCAGACGGACCGTGAAGTAGACCAGCTGTTTTCGAGACAATTCCATTCTCCCGAGCATCCACTTTCATTGACTGACCAATTAGCCGAAAGGGCCGAACTAAATAGGTTGTCCGGACTCTCCATGAGGTCTGTTGTGGATCAGCTGTGGCCGGAAAGGTCAAAACCGAGCAGCTATTTCGGCTTGGTGCAGCAGGTCCTTGACGTGGTGCCGCACATTGATGCGATGAGGAGGTCGGCGTGCATAGAGGGCGCACGGATGGCCTTTGCCCGTGTTAAGGCATACTGGGCGGAGATGGATGCTACCAATGTTGCAGCATAGGATTCGGCTATAGGTCGAAAGGCTGTTGAGCACTACTTTGAAGAAGTTCTTGAGGGTGCCCGTTTGATAGAGACGTAGTGCTCAAAAAATATTATGTTTGAGTGATATGTAATCTCATTGTAAGTGAAATGCTTTTATGAATTTTTATAAGGCTATTTTTATACTTTTGCCTGAAAGTAATATGATGCCTCCTGGGCGGCCGTTTATGTATACATGCGTATAACCTGAAAGATTGCAGTCGTTGGCTTCAACCCCCACGCATATAATGCGGAGGTGCTCGCAAAAACATGTGTTCACACTTAACCCAACGTCTTGGTCCTATTAAGGAGGTGATAGCGGAGCGAGCGAGGCAACCGGACTATAAGGCTTTAGCACTTTCACTTAGCCATAGGAGTTTGACAGTGGGGCTACTAGATAGCCCCTGGTGGCACCGCACTATCCCGATTCCGGGGTGCGTACATGCCTTGCCGGAAAACGGCCCTTTGTTAAGGCGGAGGAATTCTAACATTCCCACAGGTCATCGAGTGGTTGACCAGTCTCACGCTATAGCATGACAGTCAGTTTTCGGCTTTCTCTACTAAGGTGCTCGTCCGGATGAACCAGGGCACAATCGCAGTAGTTCTCCTGGTGCTACCTTAGCCGGCAAGGTGGAACGTAAGGCACCAAAACACAGGAGCCGGGCAAACCCAACATTTGACCAAAGACAATGATTCGGAGCTGATGCATATAGGGCCAAACTCGCGACGTCGAACACTCCCTAAGGTATTCGGTCTTTGTGGTATAAACCGGGCCTAAATAGTGGCCTTTGTAAGAACCCCTTGTGTCCAGGTACGCGCATTGTTCTAGCGTGGCCACATGCCAAGACGCCAGCATCCTTCTCAATGGTGGATATGTGTCAACAAGAGACAGTAAAAATGGTTTACGCAGGGTCTTAATCTAAAAAGAATCCTTGGAGCGGGTCCCTGCTGCACGTCTGCGCCTGTGTCTCCGTTGTGCCGTATCCTGGACGGGTGTGGCATGATGATCGTGTGTAAAATAGAGGAAGTTAAGTAAAAAAGTCGTCGTGCAAAAAGATAGTTTTTAGAGAAACCATGTAAATTTCAAGATGATAAGAAGTTGACACTTGTCTGCGCGCGTTGAGCCCCTTGTATTGACAAATGGGGGGTGTGACCATTTATTCCGTATAAATAGCGGTGCCGGACTTGATTAGTTGTATCTGAGGTCTTGACGTCCTATTGGATGCTTTCGCTTGTCCGAGCGCCTTTAGTGTGTGGCTGCCAAGGCAGCCTCACTCTCTTCAGCGCGCAGAGATCGCTTGATATTTCCGTGCACTGTAATGATGCCACGTGGACCGGGAATCTTGAGTGTGAGGGAGGTGTAGTGTGGCATTGCATTAAAGCGAGCGAAAGCTTCATGTCCGAGCAATGCTTGATAGCCACTTTGAAACGGAGCGATGTGGAAAGTTAAATGCTCGCGATGGAAGTTGTCAGGGGAGCCGAATATAACTTGTAGTAGGAGGGAGCCCGTACAACGAGCCCCTGGGCCTGGCGTTACTCCTTTAAAGGTAGTATTGCTATGGCGAATTTGTGTTGGATCTAACCCCATCCCGCGGATTGTATCCTGATATATTAGGTTTAGGCTACTGCCGCCGTCCATCAAGACTCTTGTGAAGTGATATCCGCCAATTACCGGGTCTAATACCAGGGCAGCCCATCCTGCGTGTCAGATACTTGCTGAGTAATCGCGATGATCGAAAGTGATCGGTTGAGATGACCAGTGGCAGGACTTCGTGGTGACAGGCACTTGGGTATATTTTCCTGGGAGTGCGGCGTTGTTTTTTCCCTTGATTACGTGTAACACGTTTACCGTTTTGACTTCTGGTGGAAATTTCTTTTGTTCCCCCGTGTCTTGCTTGGGGGGCTCGTCCTCGTCTTCACTTGGTGTATCCTCTCCCTTGTGTACGGCGTTGAGCTTGCCGGACTGCTTGAAGACCCAACATTCTCTATGGGTAAGATTAGCAGGTTTGCCAGGGGTACTATGAATCTGACATACTTGGTCCAGAATTTTGTTGAGGCTGGACAATTCATCCCTGGTGCCTTTAGGGGGCGGCTTTTGACCTGGCCGAGAGCTTTTGAATCCGGCATTTACTGTCGTGCCCTTCGTGTTGTCTTCTTTATTCCGGCGTTTGTTATTGCTACTGCGTCGTGATTTCCCATTTCCATCTCTAACTTTAGATGTGCTGGGGTCGTTGGTGCTGCATCTGGCTAGCCAGCTGTCCTCACCCGCGCAAAAGCGGGTCATGAGGTTTGTCAGTGCGGCCATCGTTCTCGGCTTATTTTGGCCGAGGTGTCTGGCGAGCCATTCGTCACGGACGCTATGCTTGAAAGCTGCCAGGGCTTCGGTGTCCGGACAGTCGGCAATCTGGTTCTTTTTAGTAAGAAACCTGTTCCAAAGCTTTCGGGATGACTCTCCGGGTTGTTGAGTTATATGACTCAAATCATCCGCATCCAGAGGTCGGACATAAGTCCCTTGAAAATTTGCCCAAAAGGAGTCTTCGAGCTCTTCCCAACTTCCAATTGAGCTTTCGGGTAGGCCTTTGAGCCAGTGACGAGCTGGCCCTTTGAGCTTGAGGGGTAGGTACTTGATAGCGTGGAGATCATCCCCTCGAGCCATATGGATATGAAGGATGTAGTCCTCAATCCAGACCCCAAGGTCTGTTGTTCCGTCGTATGCCTCTATGTTTACGGGCTTGAATCTTTCTGGAAATTCGTGGTCCAGCACCTCGTCGGTGAAGCATAGGGGATGTGCGGCACCCCTGTAGCTGGGTGTACCGCGTTGTTCGTATGTTTGTTATGTTGCATTGTATGCTGGGGCGTGCTTGCGTGGTCCATAGATGGATCTTGTTGCGTCGTCCTTTGGGTTCGAGCCCTCGCATGGGTCGCGTATTGTATTGTGAGCGGCATTGTATGCCGATCTGTGTTGGTAGAGGGGTCGTCTATCCGACCAAGTGGCTGCTTTGATATTTGTTTGTGGGGGGTGTCAGGCCTCCTCATCGAATTCGGGTAGCAGCTTCCGCTTTGGGTAGCTCTTGGAAGGGCGATTATCGCCGTACCTTGCTGCGGTGTTGAGTATTTTACTCCATCTGATTTGGAGTGTGTCTTGCAAGGCTTTGAGCCTTTGCTTCTGCTTTTTCAGACTCCTCGCGGTGGCTACAAGCCTTTTACGGGCAGTCTGCTGCTCCGGGTGCCTGTCCGGCGTTATGTCGTCCGGACTATTAGCCTTGATAGTATTTGTTTGTTCGGTTTGATTATCCGGATTGCCGTTGTCCGGCTGCGGTTCGCCCTACTCCAGCGCTGGGTCTATATGATTGCTATTTCTGTCGAGGCGGGATTTGGGGCGGCGCTTGCGTCGCCGCTTTGACTGCTTTTCGAGGGAACAAGCTTTCCGTGCGTCCTTCCGCTCCTCGTCGTCATCTTTTGGTGCGTCCACCATGTATACGTCATATGACGAGGTGGTGTTCCAGGGTCCAATGGGCGCTGGTTCTTCATTGTCTCCTTCATCAGCGTCCATACCATCGATGTCTGCGGAGTCGAAGTCAAGCATGTCGGTTAAATCGTCGACAGTGGCTACAAAGTGGGTGGTGGGTGGTCTTTGAATTTCTTCATCATCCGAGTTCCAACCTTGCTGACCGTAGTCCGGCCAGGGCTCTCCTGATAAAGAGAGAGACTTCAGTGTCTTCAGAATGTCGTCAAAAGGCGAGTGCTGAAAGATGTCTGCGGCAGTAAACTCCATAATCGGCGCCCAATCAGATTCGACCGAGAGGGGCGCGGAGGGTTAGGAGTCCGGAGAGGGGTCCGGCTCCTTGGAGTCACGAGTCTCGCAGAGTACGGGGCTGGTGTTCGGCTCAATCGCCATTGGGATCGCAGCCCCCGAGGTTGCGTCCAATCGCCTATCCTCGATCGGCGCAGTTGGCTCCGAATTGAGGGTCGGAGCCGATGCGGGTGCGGCCTCCAGGGCACTGTTCGGTGGCAGAACTAGATCATGCTCGTCGTGACAGTGCGGCGTGCTCGGCAGTGGCTCGAATCCGTCAAAGATCAAGTCCCCGCGGATGTCAGCCGTGTAGTTTAAACTTCCAAATCTGACCTGACGGCCAGGGGTGTATCTTTCGATCTGCTCCAAACGGCCGAGCGAATCGGCCCGCAGTGTGAAGCCGCCGAAGACGAAGATCTTCCCGGGGAGGAAGGTCTCACCCTGTACTGCATCGCTATTGATGATCGTAGGAGCCATCGAGCCTGACGGCGACAACACAGAGGAACTCTCAATGAAAGCACCAATGTCGGTGTCAAAACCGGGGGATCTTGGGTAGGGGGTTCCAAACTGTGCGTCTAGGCCGGATAGTAACAGGAGGCAAGGGACACAAAGTTTTACCCAGGTTCGGGCCCTCTCGATGGAGGTAAAACCCTACGTCCTGCTTGATTAATATTGACGATATGGGTAGTACAAGAGTAGATCTACCACGAGATCAGAGAGGCTAAACCCTAGAAGCTAGCCTATGGTATGATTGTTGATGTGTATGTTGTCCTACGGACTAAAACCCTCCGGTTTATATAGACACCGGAGAGGGTTAGGGTTACACAAAGTCGATTACAATGGTAGGAGATCTTCATATCCGTTTCGCCAAGCTTTCCTTCCACGCCAAGGAAAGTCCCTTCCGGACACGGGACGGAGTCTTCAATCTTGTATCTTCACAGTCCAGGAGTCCGGCTGAAGGTATAGTCCGGCCATCCGGACACCCCCTAATCCAGGACTCCCTCAGGGGGTATGCGATGGAGAGAGAGATGCTCTTCGTTTCTCTTTATTATGACTAACTTTGTATATAGTATAAAAATATACAAATTCACAGTGCGGAATAAATATCATTGTGGGCACCATGCAATGCAAATTAGCGTTCGTACTCCTCCATATAACTTTGTAATGTTGTATATATGTAGAAACTCTAAAATATTTTTTGGCCACACTTTGTTCAAAAGGAATGTTGTATGCGAAATAAACGTGAAGACAGGGCTTTTTAGATCAATGGGGTACGTGATGTAACATGTGTGAATGTGTAGTTGGTGCATTTGGCGGGGCCTAGAGAGGTGTGTGTGTGTGTATGTATTACGTATTCGAGAGAGGCATGGATAGAGGGGCCGACGGGGTGCGTGGGAGAGATAGCACGAGAAATGAGAGTGGTCTAGAGAGAGAGATGAATATGACATCACGACAAGAGATTCCATTCCCTTGAGTGTGTATATGCAAGGGGGGAGGGAATAGAGGCACCAAGAGAAATTTTCTATGTGTGTGGTGTTTGTGTTGGTATGTGTGGGTGTGAGAAGATAATGAGACGTGGGGGCAGAGGGTGTGTCACCGCGTGAGGTCCGGTGGGTCGAGGTGAGGCCCTTCGTTCGGTTCCGTCCTGCACCACATTGGTCGGCCCGTGACGCATTTAGGAAGACCCATGGATGACTAGTCGTACAAGACAAAGATAGCAGAATTGTGAAGGACTCTGTGTCCACTAACAAAGCCGGCTAGGATTTGTAACCCTAGGTTCTCGGACTAAGGTAACCCCTTTATCTCTGATATTACTATTCATCCAACCTTACTTTAAGGGGCATCCTACAAAATGCTCTGCTAGAATCATACTTATCGATTAGGAAGAGAGGTGTGAGACAATGCATGAGAGACAGGCGTAAAGATAATGTGCGTACATGAGACACGTAGGCAGGTCCATGTATATAGAAAGGGTTGATGAGGATTGTGCGTGTGTATGTTTGCGAGAGGAAGAGTGCTTGTGCTAAAGGTTAGTGGAAACAGTTGTAAATGGTTACGAGAGGGAGGGAGGGTTATATCTAGAGCATGTGTGCGAGAAAGACACCTCCGGAGAGAGTGTGTGAGCATGTGTGAGAGACCACCGATGGAGAGTGAAACTACACGTAAAAGGCTGCTCTACACATTGATTAAATATATAAATTGTATCCAAATATTAGGATGGGATCATGATATTTGCAATTCGCGTAAGGAGCGGTCATTGATCCATCAGACATCTAGATTCTATCGAATTTGAGCATGTCTATGTTATTATTCGACACAATTGATCCACATAGTTAGTATTTTGAAGTCCAGACAATGTATCGCTTTAGCAATCGAATATAAACGTGAGTATAGTTCATGTTGTGTGTGTAAAGCACATTATACATACGAAAGTCACACAATGGACATTATAAATAGCTACCTATGAACTAGCGTACATTTGAATTCAACTTAAGGTGGTTTAGAAAAAATCGAATTCAACATGAAGTCCATTCAATTATTTGAATTTGATATCATGGCATTTGTAAACCATACCTAAATTATGGGGGCACCAATCTTTGCTCTGATTTTGTACATAATAGCATATGTAGTCGTGTACAAAATAGATTCAAATTTAGCTCATCCATTCCAAAATAATCGTAGTTATAGGATTTTCAAGTGTCAAAATTTCAAAAAGAAGCGGATAATTTAATGAGGTTTTCAAACATACAAGGTCAAATATAACGTTGTCTGTTTAGGTCAATCCTAATAGTTTAAGAGTACTCTAAATGTGAATGCTTGTGTTTCAAAATTTCGAATGAAGCGCCAAAAGAGCCTCTACTCGCTCGAAACCGCGTGAGACCAATGTTTGGTAGTACAAGGAAATTACTTTTATAATAACTCCGATCCGTGAAACCTACCGACCCGACGTCCAAAGGTCTAAACCGGGGTAGTTTTGTAGCTTCATCTAGATGCCACGCAACCGCATCCGAAAAACATTCATACACAATGGCCGCCTAAGCACACATGCGCGCGGCCGAAATCGCTCCCACCCACTATTTGGGACACCTGGGATTACCATCTTACCCCCGACCCGCAGTAGGTCCGAAATTTAAGAGGGGGCAAAGTTTGTACTTTCCCCAAATTTCAAACAAGCGTGTCCCATCTTCTGTTCAAAAAAGCCAAAAACAAGCGCGTCCCAGACCGAAACATGGTTCCCCCCACCCGTCTGATTCCCCATTCGTACTCCGTGGGCGCCAAAACTACCTCTCCACCAGCCGCGAAACCCCGGCGTCCTCCGTCCGCCACCCCACCCACCCATCAACCACCGCCCTCCTCCATCACGCCGGAGTCGATACCCTGACGTCATCGTCCACCGCAACCTCAACCGCAATGCCCTCCACGGCTAGTTGTTGAAGCCGAGGCCGAGCCATCCGTACCCGAGCCAGTTCAACCACGCCGTCCTGCGCCTCACCGATGCCGCTCCAACTTCGCCACCCTCCACCGCACCAGAGTTGTTCCTGCTACGCCGTCCTTCGCTGCTTCGGATCTGCTTCCCCTCCGCCGACATACGACCACGGCAACACAGTCAACAATTTGGCCATGGGTTCGTCCAAGCCTGCACCCTCCAGAACATCGGTTTCCCTGATAAAAAGAAGAAGATCGGCGCGACATGTGGAGGTGACCACACCGGCAACTCAAAAAGGTACTCCTCTTTCCTTATTCGTGCAAATCTTACGTCTCTGCTTTCACGGTATTCATCCCACAGAAGACACCAGTTGACCGCTTCTTCTTGATACTAGATATTCCTAGTAACTCGCGATGCACAAGGTTTCTCCTCATATACTATTTCACCTTAGCTAGAGGTCCGTCGCCCCCCTGAATTTCAATTTCTGGCCAGTTGATTCCCAATTAACGGAAGCATTCCCTAGCGTAACGGGCGCTAGTACGCCTATTACGCCAGGGAAGCAGTGCCTTGGTGTTTATCTTAGGGGCGTGTGCGGCCTAGAGCTACTGGCGCCCGATCTGGAGGTCGGCCGGGATTAAAAGGATGGCCTGGGGGCGCTACCAAGCATGGCGGTGGTGTGAGGTTGATGGGAGGGCGGGGCGGCGGAGGCAGGGGTCTGGGCCAGTGGTCGCTGGTGGTTCGAGAAAGATCGTCAACAGTGACTGGTGGGAGGTAGACGAAGGCCATCTGCCCGTTCCTTATAGATCGGACGATTCATTAAAAAATCGACTGACCTATTTATTTTCAATCGACTGTTATCTTAGATATGACCACATGTGGTGGTGTGCTGGAGGAGTACCTGCATTTCCTATGCTCATATATTACAAAATCATACGGAGTAGAATCTAATTTTGTTTGTCATGCAATGTTGTAGAGCTATCATATGTCTCATGTCATTTATTTTTCAGCCACCTGCTATCTGCTACTTTTTACAGTGCACTAGTTTTGCACACACTTCACCCTTACTCTCACTATTGTGTTTTTATGCAAGGGTATTTCAGACTCTGCTGCTATGAGAGAAGCCAAAAGAAAAGAGAGAAGTCGCTCCAGCTTCGTATGCGGGTAGGCAAGACACGTTACAGCGCTATAAAGGAGGCAGTGTCAACAGATGGAGACGGTAAACGTAGCTCTGGAGTTGATGACCTCGCTCGCAATGAACCACCATCCCAGGTGCTTGCTTTAACTTCGCGGTGTCATATGTGGTTGCATGTTCCATATGGTGTCTAGCTTGTATTCGAAAGGCTGAAGTCGGTAAGATAAGGAAAGATATTTTTTTATATGAACCGCCATCACGTGAGCACCAGAAGACAAATAGCTAGTCAGGGCACTGGCCGAGCCAGTGACAAGCCCAGCAAAGATAGGCATCACCTGGAAGCCAACTAAAAAGCTGCGATGGTGGCGAAGTAGCCCGCCTCCCTCCAGGCTCCCAGGTCCTAGATGATCATGCTCACCACTCCAGCCGGATGTATTGCTTCCAATTTGGTTAAATTGCATCTGATTAGCTTACACATTATACCTTTGAATATGACATGCCTTTCTGTTTTTGGTACATACTTGTACATCTGTGTATTAACCATGTTCTTACATCAAACTAATGTTCTTGTGTATCCCTCATCAATCACTTATGACGAGGCAGGCAGGCAAGGGGACTACTCCTCATTTAAAGAATACAACATCAGCTCCCGACATGATTCTCAAGAAACAGAAATGCTAGATAAAAATAGTGAACGTAGCTCTGTATTTGATTACAGCATTTCCCCTACACTAGCATCGCAGGTACTTGCTCTAACTTGGCAGCGTGATATGTGGTTGCATGTTGCATATGGTGTCTAGATTGTAATTCTTCCAATCTGGTTAAACTGCATGTGCTAGTCTGCTTAGCTTATACATTATACCTGTTAATGTGACATGCTTTCTTGTATTTAGTACATAGTACATCTGTCTATTAAGCATGTCCTTACATAAAACTATTTTTTTTGTATCCCGCATCAATCAACATGACGAGACACCTATAATATATGCAGTGCGATATTAGTTGCATCTTTCATATGATTTATAGCATGCACTGCTCCCAATTTGTTGAAATTCCATTTATGATGGGACGCTTTTAACTTGGCAGAGTCATATTGGTTGCATCTTTCATGTGGTGTCTAGCTTGCATTGCTTCTTATTTGCTGGAATGGTTTCTGCTTAGTTTACACAAACAGTTGTGAACATGCCATGCCGTCCTATTTTTCGTACATATTCCATCCTGGTATCATGTGTTTGCCTTACATCAAAGTAGTGATTGTCAGTATCATGCACGAATGAGTTCTGAAGAGAGAATTTTATTGCTTTTTCTTGTCGGTTTTACTTGACAATTCAAAATCAATAAAGCGGAAAGAAGTTAGCAAGGCAGCGGAAAAAGGTGCTCCTTCCGAATGGAGGGCCTCTACAGTTTCTACTCCTCCACACCCCCAAGATGATTTCCAAGACAACAAATGCATAGACACTCAACAAAGCTGTGTTTATGATGAGCACGTCCCCCCTAGTGCAGCATCACCGGTGCTCCCTCTAACTTGGCACTGTTATATGTGGTTGCATGTTATGTGTGATGTCTAGCACGTATTGCTTCTAATTTTGTTGAATTCCATCTGCTTACTTTACACATTATACTTGAAAAGACACGTGTTCCTGTTTCTAGAACATACAATATCTATCTATCACACCATGTTCTTACATCAAATTACTACTGTTGTGTAACCTGCAACAATCACTTATCATAAGACATGTTTAACTTCGGAGTGTGATATAGGTTACATCTCACGTTCTTTTCTAGCTTGTACTACTAATTTGTTGAAATGGCACTTATGAACACTACTAGGGAAAAGCCTATACACAGAATCTTACCAGCAGCGCGCTTTAAAATCAGGCGATGCTGCTAAGTAGCAGTAGCGCGGGTTTTTAAACCTTGCTACTACTAAGTTGATAGCAGTAGCGCTGGTTTATAACCCTCGCTACTACTAAGCGGTCTCTACCGTGCCCCCGGGACATGCCATAGTAGTAGCGCAAGTTTTTAACCCTCGCTACTACTAAGTTGATAGCAGTAGCGCTGGTTTTTACCCCTCGCTACTACTAAGCGGTCTCTACCGTGCCCCTGGGCCATGCCATAGTAGTAGCGAGGGTTATAAACCCTCGCTACTACTAAGTTTTTACCCCTCGCTACTACTCCGGGACATGCCATAGTAGTAGCGAGGGGTAATATCCCTAGCTACTACTAAAGGTCCCATTTTGAAACTCTACCCCCCCCCCCCTGTGGATCGCCTTTTCGGTTTTGTAAAAAGCAAAATAAAATGATAAAACTTCAAAAATTAAAATCCTTTGAGATGTAATTATGTTACTACATCTACTAGTTAGGAAAATTTAAAAACTTAAATTTGGACATGTTTTGCAAAAAGTGTAGGGAAAAATGTAAAACGGCTATAACTTTTGCATACGATGTTAGAAAAAAACGTATAATATATCAAAATGTTTCAAAAATTAAAATCCTTCGAGATGTAGTTATGTTCTTACATCTACTAGTTAGGAAAATTTAAAAACTTAAATTTGGACATGTTTTGCAAAAAGTGTAGGGAAAATGTAAAACGGCTATAACTTTTGCATACGATGTCAGAAAAAAGACGTATAATATATCAAAATGTTCAGCACGAAAATCCGCATACGATGGTGACCGCCTATGGCCTGTTTGCAAATTTTTAGAATCCTCAAATTCTAAAAGGAAAAAAAGTTATGCTCAAATTTCAAATTTTTTTAATTTTGGTCAAATCTGGTCAAACTATGGTCAAACTACTTATTCAAGACGTATTAGTGTTACTAAATAATCATTCAAGAATATTAGTGTTACTAGATAATTATTTCAGTTTTTTGGAATTTTGGTCAAATCTGGTCAAACTATTGTCAAACTTTGGTCAAAATGTGGTCAAACTCCTTATTCAAGAAATATTAGTGTTACTAAATAATTATTGTGGTTTAGAACAATAGTTTTAAACTCAAACAGCGAAATGTGTGACTTCATGCTCAAGCTAAACTCCCGTGGGTTAATAGGATTGACATCTTACTATTGTCAGGAAAACAACAAGTGCAGACTTGGAATCGAGGGAGAATATAACCCGGAAGTTAAGCGTGCTCAGGCTGGAGTAGTGAGAGGATGGGTGACCGTCCGGGAAGTTAGATGATTTGGAATGATGAGGGGTGATTAGAGATTAAATTGAGCATCGATGAGGGTGATTGGAGATTAGAGGTTAAAATAATTCAGAAATTTGAAAATTCGGGCAAAAAATTCGATAAAAAATTCCGCGGGTTAGTAGTAGCGTGGGTTTTTACCCACGCTACTACTAACGGACGTAGTAGTAGCGCGGGTGCGCCCGTGCTACTGCTATACGTTAGCAGTAGCGCCGGCCCCCGCGCTGCTGATAGGCCCAAAACCCGCGCTGCTGCTAGGCTTTTCCCTAGTAGTGGAAGAGACAGTTTTAACTTGGTAGAGTGATATTTGTTGCATCTTTCATATGGTGTCTAGCTTTCATTGCTTCTAATTTGTTGAAATGCCTTCTCCTTAGTTTACACATCACAAGCTATGAATATGCAATGATGTGAATATGCAATGTCACTAATGACGAGAGACCTCTAACATGGTAGTGTGATGTTGTTTGCATCTTGCATATGATTTATTTCTTGTACTGCTTCACATTTGTTTAAACGCCATTTATGATGAGACACTGTTAACTTGGCAGAGTGATATTTGTAGAATCTTTCATATGGTGTCTACCTTCCATTGCATTGCTTCTAATTTGGTGAAATGTCTTCTTCTTAGTTTACACATCATAGTTCCGGTTATCTCTTCCGTCCTGTTTTTCATACATATTACATCCTCCTATCATGTGGTTGTCTAACATCAAAGTTCAGTTCGTCTGCATCACGCATCAATTTGTTCTGAAGAACTAAATTGTTATTCGTTTTTCTTGTCGGCTTGACTTAACATGGCACAGAGAAAGAGGAAGAAACACAGAATGGTAGGGAATGAGAAGCGGATGAATCCTGCAGATTCTGCTGGTACTGATGCTGCAATAGAATGTCAAAGTCCAACGGAAAATTCTACACACACGGCATCCCATGTTACATGAGTTGCAAAAAAAACCAAACAGAAACAAATAGCTGCCACCAAACAAGCAGAGACAACCCTAGTTCTTGCAACACCTACCACAGTACTACCAGCTGCACGACTTACTCATGCGTCAACTGAGCTAGTAGCACGTTCCCAAGCTCCCTTGCCACCTGACACTACTTCCCAAGCACTCTTGACACAAGACGAGTTGGCAATATCAGATGAACCTTGTGAGCTTCAACAACAAGAAGGTAGTTGCTGGAGTCAAGTTACAGTTGCATGCTGATACGTCTCCAACGTATCTACAATTTTTGATTGCTCCATGCTATATTATCTACTGTTTTTGGGCAATATTGGGCTTTATTATCCAATTTTATATTACTTTCGGGACTAACCTATTAACCGGAGGCCCAGCCCAGATTTGTTGTTTTATGCCTATTTCAGTGTTTTGAAGAAAAGGAATATCAGACGGAGTCGAAACGGAATGAAATCAACTGGAGAAGTTATTTTTGGAAGGAAACACACCTGATGGACTTGGACCCCACGTCAGAAGATACGGGAGCTGCCCACGAGGGTGGGGGCGCGCCCACCCCCCTAGGGCGCGCCCCTGCCTCGTGGGGCTCCCGTGGCCCCCCTGACGTGCTTCTTCTGCCTATATAACTCCATATACCCTAAAACTTCCAAAACGGAACATAGATCGGGAGTTCCGCCACCAGAAGCCTCCGTAGCCACCGAAAACCAATCTAGGCCAGTTCCGGCACCCTGCCAAAGGGGGCAATCCTTCTCCGATGGCCATCTTCATCATCCCGGTGCTCTCCATGACGAGGAGGGTGTAGTTCTCCCTCGGGGCTGAGGGTATGTACCAGTAGCTATGTGTTTGATCTCTCTCTCTCTTTCTCGTGTTCTTGAGATGATACGATCTTGATGTATCACGAGCTTTGCTATTATAGTTGGATCTTATGTTTCTCCTCCCCCTCTTCTCTCTTGTAATGAATCGAGTTTCCCCTTTGAAGTAATCTTATCGGATTGAGTCTTTAAAGACTTGAGAACACTTGATGTATGTCTTGCCGTGGATATCTGTGGTGATAATGGGATATCACGTGATTCACTTGATGTATGTTTTGGTGATCAACTTGTGGGTTCCGCCCATGAACCTATGCATAGTGGTTGGCACACGTTTTCGTCGTGATTCTCCGGTAGAACTTTGGGGCACTCTTTGAGGTCCTTTGTGTTGGTTGAATAGATGAATCTGAGATTGTGTGATGCATATCGTATAATCATACCCACGGATACTTGAGGTGACATTGGAGTATCTAGGTGACATTAGGGTTTTGGTTGATTTGTATCTTAAGGTGTTATTCTAGTACGAACTCTAGGGCTGTTTGTGACACTTATAGGAATAGCCCAACGGATTGATTGGAAAGAATAACTTTGAGGTGGTTTCGTACCCTACCATAATCTCTTCGTTCGTTCTCCGCTATTAGTGACTTTGGAGTGACTCTTTGTTGCATGTTGAGGGATAGTTATGTGATCCAATTATGTTAGTATTGTTGAGGGAACTTACACTAGCGAAAGTATGAACCCTAGGACTTATTTGCACACATTGCAATATCGTTTAATTATGCTCACTTTTATCACTTGCTACCTTGCTGTTTTTATAATTTCAGATTACAAATACCTTTATCTACCATCCATATTGCACTTGTATCACCATCTCTTTGCCGAACTAGTGCACCTATACAATTTACCATTGCATTGGGTGTGTTAGGGACACAAGAGACTCTTTGTTATTTGGTTGCAGGGTTGCTTGAGAGAGACCATCTTCATCCTACGCCTCCTACGGATTGATAAACCTTAGGTCATCCACTTGAAGGAAATTTGCTACTGTCCTACAAACCTCTGCACTTGGAGGCCCAACAACGTCTACAAGAAGAAGGTTGTGTAGTAGACATCACATGCTTCTTTATATGTAGTCTCACAATTTGATGTACACTAACACTTCCTATGTTCGTTGTTGGACTAGCACCTAGGTGCAAGAGGAAACAAACATCAGGGATAATGCTTGATAGGTTAACTAAATCTAGAGGAGGAAGAATGGAGATCCGTTTTGAGGCAGGTTTAAAAAGGCCACGTGATGCTACAGAGTCAGCCAAGTTAGGTGTCATGTACGTATCCTCACAACATGGATTCAGTACAGGAATGACAAAGACGAAACCCAGTTCAACACCTTCCTCGACCATTTATCTGTAAGTATGGTTATGTATGGAAACTAGTAATATCATCTTGCTCCGTCCCATACTTTCTTGGTTGTTGATAATGAGACTCCCATAATTTTCAACATATGAGGTTCAAGTTGGATAGCCAAGATGATGCAACCAGACAAGCTTGCACCCATGTTTTCAAGTCTGCTCTGCGACAGTATCGGTATAACTTGAGGAAAACTCACTTTGAAGGCAAGGCTAACAATGAACTTTCCCAAACATCTCCAGTGGAAAATATATCGGATGAAGACTGGAGTGGCCTTATTAAACACTAGTCTAATCCGAAGTATCAGGTACATTATATATATGTGATCAGATCACATGTTGAAGTCCTATTTACGCATGTGCCACACAAATCTATCTTCTTGTAGGTGAACTGTTCAAAGAACAAGGCCAACCATATGAAAGTGAAATTCCAACAGACGACAGGATCTCGTAGCTATATTGCACACTGCGAGGCTCTTGTAATTAGCTGTTGTTTCACTTTTTTCGCTGTACCATATTATCAGATCTGTATTGACTTGTTTGAAATGCAGAGGAAAGCCCGCAAGGACCAAAAAGTACCTGAACCAAATGTTGTGGAAATCCTCAAGGACTATCACACCAGCAAGAAGAAGGGCATGACTACACCAGTCAAAGCCGTTGTTGTAAGTCCTTAATCCTCATGCCTTTTAACTACTACTTACTCTGACTTGTGCCTTGAACTGCATGGTTTGCAGCCAATGTCTATTACTCTTTTCAATTTTATACACAATTTTCTTAGTGTATCATTGCACCTTACAAGGTTTAAAAGAGAGGAGTGATGTTCCTTTGATCTTGACCCGTAATCTAGTTCCATGCTGGACTTGCCCACACAATGTTACAATTGCATGTTTGTCTGTTCTCAGTTGTTTTGTGATATGAATGATGTCATACTATGCTTACCGTATTATAAACTTTGTCTCTTTATCCTTAGACCTCAATACAATGTGAAGAAATAGACAATACATTAGCGATGGTACATGGTCATATGTTTGGAACCTGGTTTTATTATGTACTTTGCAATGAAATACAACTAATATTTTACATGGGTTCACCAGAATAAGTTCTATATATAGACCAAAGCTTTTTTGTTTGGTTTTGCTTCCTTCTTAATATCTTCTATTCTGGTACTACTAATGTAAAACCTCAACTTTTCAGCGAGCTATGGAAAAATGGTGGAACCGCCACCTTCTAAAGGTGGCAAGGCAACTATAACCGCAATGTCAGCTCTTGCTGCAGTGGGTCAGTACCTGTCCACTAACAGTGCCAAAAGCACGTTCCTGCGTAATACTGGGTTGGTTGTTAAGGTAATATCGTCCAAACTGCCTCATGATCAAGATATGCAAGCTCAAAGCAATGTTGTATCTGCGCTCCAGACACAATTCCATTCCCTAACAGAGACCCTTTGTGAAACAAGGAGAAACATTGCTCAATGTCGTCAAGATATGCATGGTTTTGAAACCAGACTATCACACATTTGCTATGTTGTTTAGGAGCCTAGGGGAAATGAAGGAGAGGGTTATGGTGCTCCATCTGACAATACAACATGAAAACATAACAGTCAGGTCAAATGAACTGAGCTTCTGAACTTCTAGTGGTGCATTTATCTGCTAGACTGTTAAGTTTTATGCCAACCTTCCTTTTGTTATATAGTTGTAATTTGTTTTGGTGCGATACAAAATTTATTCTTAACGTGCAGCCACCGGCTGAAGAAAACAACAAGCCATTTTTGTATAGTGTAGGGTGTGCCCTATATTTGCACTGGTGGCGATCTTTGATGCCGAGTGGATGTAATTTGTGCAATCGCCTTAATAGCCTAGCGTTAGTTTCGGCCTTATTTATTTCCTAGTCTTCTTTTTCCCTGGTTTGCTAGTGGCCGCAACTACCATGGGCCATATACGGGCCGTAGGATCCATGGGTCTCCTACGGGCCGTCGATAAATGGGCCTGTAATCGGTGGGCCTCGGGCCGTCGGATAAATGGGTCTACATGGGCCGTAATTAGGCGTAATTGGTATCGGCCCAACACAGTAACAGGCCGTTAATAGGCCGTAGGATAGCAAAGGCTTAATTCTGTCACAGGCATAACGGGTTGTTAATGGGCCAGAATATAGGACGGGCTGGAAACGGCGCAATGGGTTAACAGGCCAGAAACGGGCCGACTCTTGCCATGGGTCGAATTTGGCCCATTAGGGTAACAGGCCAATAACTTGCCGACTCTTGCCATGGGCCAAATTTGGCCCATTAGGGGAACAGGCCAGTAAAAGGCCGACTTTTGCCATGGGCCGAATTTGACCCATTAGCGGAATAGGCCAGTAACGGGTCGGAAGTAATCGAGGGCCGAAAAGGAGCCCAAGAACGTATGGGCTTTCAGTAGGCCGAAAGCTAACACGGGCTGGAAACGGCCCATGTAAATCATGGGCCGTTAACGGGCATAAAGAAAATTACTGTTCATTATGGGCTAGAGTCACCATAGGCCTGTAAAGGGCCGAAAGATACGAAGGCCTCATATGGGCCGAAAGACGTCATGGGCCATACATGGGCCGAAAGTGAAATGGGCTGGTGTTATATTCGACGACCCACATGATGTTGTTGGGCCGATTTCCTTTAGGGCCTAACGGGCCGTGAGTTAACGGGCCGTAAAATGGGCTATTTGTGAAGAGACCGTTAATAGGCTTTTCATGGGCCAGTCTGTTAACTTTTGACCTAGTCAAACAGGCCGGCTTTGTGAGCTAAATGGGCAAGTGGTGGGACGTGGCACGTGTCGACATATCATAGGCGCCTATCTGACCCACTGACGAGCTGACACTTGTTTCGTCCGGCCAATAAGAATTTTACACGTGGAAATTTCCCATTGGTCGGGGCTGTTAACGGGTTATCGGATCCAAAGACCGACCCATAGCTTAACGGCGTTCTGTTACGGTGGATGCCACGTTTTCGGTCACCCTTGACGAAAGCACTTCTGTGACCCGTGATTTATCGTCATGGAAGTGGACACTTCCGTGATGATAATTTTGGTAATGTCATGGAACACTTCTACGACAGCACAGGTATGACTATCTTGATTCTGTCATAAATTTGTCATGGATATACATGCATGACAAAAAACGCGACCTACTGTGACAAACACGTATCATCACGGAAGTATTTTTTTGTAGTGACCTCTACCTGGTCGGGCCCTACGGGCAGCCGCTGCCCTTGTAGCCGGCCGCCACGACCGGGCCAGTCGCCCTGCCCTGGTACGCGGCCACCACGGCCCCGATCGGGCCTCTACACCACCACTAGCCCGGCCAGCCGCCACCTGCCGTCGCCCCACTGGCTGGCTCCGATGATCGCCGCGTGCCCGATGCCTCCCGGGTCCGCGCTGCCACAGCCCCAGCTGCCGGCTCCGCCGCCACCCGCTGTCGCGCCTCAATGGCCACAGTAGCCAGGCCCGGCCCTCGCGGCGCCCCCCACGCCACCCGGGTCCGTGCCGCCACAACCGCAGCTGCCGGCCCCGCCACCGCCCAGCACGGGGCCCGGGTCACCCTCGCAGGGAGTGATACGTCTCCAATGTATCTATAATTTTTTATTGTTCCATGCTATTATATTATCTGTTTTGGATGTTTATGGGCCTTATTAAACACTTTTGTATTATTTTTGGGACTAACCTATTAACCCAGAGCCCAGAGCCAGTTTCTGTTTTTCCTTGTTTTAGAGTATCGCAGAAAAGGAAAATCAAATGGAGTCCAATTGACCTTAAACTTCACGGAACTTATTTTTGGACCAGAAGAAGCCCACTGAGTATCGAAATTGGACCAGGAGAGTCCCGGGCTGCCCACGAGGGTGGGGGGGTGCCCACCCCCCTGGGCGCGCCCCCTGCCTTGTGGACAGCCCGGAGGTCCACCGACGTACTTCTTCCTCCCATATATACCCATATACCCTAAAAACTTTGGGGACGATAATAGATCGGGAGTTCCACCGCCAGAAACCTCCGTAGCCACCTAAAACCAATCTAGACCCGTTCCGGCACCCTGCCGGAGGGGGCAATCCCTCTCCGGTGGCCATCTTCATCATCCCGGTGCTCTCCATGACGAGGAGGGAGTGGTTCTCCCTCAGGGCTGAGGGTATGTACCAGTAGCTATGTGTTTGGTCTCTCTCTCTCTGTCTCTCTCGTGTTCTTGAGGTGGTATGATCTTGATGTATCGCGAGCTTTGCTATTATAGTTGGATCTTATGATGTTTCTCCCCCTCTACTCTCTTGTAATGGATTGAGTTTTCCCTTTGAAGTTATCTTATCGGATTGAGTCTTTAAGGATTTGAGAACACTTGATGTATGTCTTGCATGGGATACCCGTGGTGATAATGGGGTATTCTATTGATTCACTTGATGTATGTTTTGGTGATCAACTTGCGGGTTCCGCCCATGAACCTATTGCTACCTCTTTTAGCACTGCATTGGTTTTCCCCGAAGAGGAAGGGATGATGCAGCAAAGTAGCGTAAGTATTTCCCTCAGTTTTTGAGAACCGAGGTATCAATCCAGTAGGAGGCTACACGCAAGTCCCTCTTACCTGCACAAACAAATAAATCCTGGCAACCAACGCAAATAGGGGTCACGTAACGTCATGTATATAGGCATCACGTCCGAGACAAGTAGACCGACTCCTGCCTGCATCTACTACTATTACTCCACTCATCGACCGCTATCCAGCATGCATCTAGAGTATTAAGTTAAAAACAGAGTAACACCTTAAGCAAGATGACATGATGTAGAGGGATAGACTCATGCAATATGAAGAAAACCCCATCTTGTTATCCTCGATGGCAACAATACAATACATGCCTTGCTTCCCTTACTGTCACTGGGAAAGGACACCACAAGATTGAACCCAAAGCTAAGCACTTCTCCCATTGCAAGAAAGATCAATATAGTAGGCCAAACCAAACTGATAATTAGAAGAGACTTGCAAAGATAACCAATCATACATGAAAGAATTCAGAGAAGATTCAAATATTATTCATAGATAGACTTGATCATAAACCCACAATTCATCGATCTCAACAAACACACCGCAAAAAGAAGATTACATCGAATAGATATCCACAAGAGAGGGGAGAACATTGTATTGAGATCCAAAAAGAGAGAAGAATCCATCTAGCTACTAACTATGGACCCGTAGGTCTGAAGTAAACTACTCACACTTCATCGAAGAGGCTATGGTGTTGATGTAGAAGCTCTCCGTGATCGATGCCCCCTCCGGCGGAGCTTCGGAACAGGCCCCAAGATGGGATCTCGTGGATACAGAAAGTTGCGGCGGTGGAATTAGGATTTTGGCTCCTGTTCTGATCGTCTGGGGGTACGTGGGTATATATATAGGAGGAAGAAGTACGTCGGTGGAGCAACAGGGGCCCCACGAGGGTGGAGGGCACGCTTGGGGGGGTAGGCGCGCCCCCCTACCTCGTGGGCTCCTGTTAGCTGGCTTGACGTAGGGTCCAAGTCTCCTGAGTTGTATCCGGTGAGAAATTCACGTTCCCGAAGGTTCCATTCTGTCTGGACTCCGTTTGATATTCCTTTTCTTCGAAACCCTAAAACAGGCAAAAAACAGCAATTCTGGGTTGGGCCTCCGGTTAATAGGTTAGTCCCAAAAATAATATAAAAGTGGATAATAAATCCCAATAATGTGCAAAACATTAGATAATATAGCTTGGAGCTATCAAAAATTATAGATACGTTGGAGACGTATCAAGCATCCCAAAGCTTAATTCTTGCTCGTCCTCGAGTAGGTAAATTATAAAAACAGAATTTTTGATGCGGAGTGCTACTTGGCATAATTTTAATGTAATTCTTCTTAATTGTGGTATGAATATTCAGATCCGAAATATACAAGACAAAAGTTTATATTGACATAAAAATGATAATACTTCAAGCATAGTAACTAAGAAATTATGTCTTCTCAAAATAACATGGCCAAAGAAAGTTCATCCCTACAAAATCATATGGTTTAGTCATGTTTCATTTTCGTCACACAAGAATGCTACCATCATGCACAACCCCGATGACAAGCCAAGCAATTGTTTCATACTTTAGTAATCTCAAACCTATAAACTTTCACGCAATATATGAACGCGAGCCATGGACATAACACTATAGGTTGAATAGAATATAATGAGGGGGGTTATGTGGAGAAGACAAAAAAGGAGAAAGTCTCACATCAACGAGGCTAGTCAATGGGCTATGGAGATGCCCACTGAGGCTAGTCTAATGCAAGGAGTAGGAATTGCCATGCAACGGATGCACTAGAGCTATAAATGTATGAAAGCTCAACAAAATAAACTAGTGGGTGTGCATCCAACTTGCTTGCTCACGAAGACCTAGGGCACTTGAGGAGGCCCATTGTTGGAATATACAAGCCAAGTTCTATAATGAAAAATTCCCACTAGTATATGAAAGTGATAACATGAGAGACTCTCTACTATGAAGATCACGGTGCTACTTTGAAGCACAAGTGTGGCAAAGGATAGTAACATTGTTCCTACTCTCTTTTCTCTCATTTTTTCGCGCCTTCTATTTTTTTATGGCCTTTCTATTTTTTATATAATTCCTCACTTGGGACAATGCTCTAGAAAATGATGATCATCACACTTCTATTTATTTACAACTCAATGATTACAACTCGATACTAGAAGAAAGATGACTCTATATGAATGCCTTCGGCGGTGTACCGGGATATGCAATGAACCAAGAGTGACATGTATGAAAGAATTATGAAGGGTGGCTTTGCCACAAATACTATGTCAACTACATGATCATGCTAAGAAATATGACAATGATGAATGTGTCATGATGAACGGAATGACGGAAAGTTGCATGCCAATATATCTCGGAATGGCTATGGAAATGCCATAATAGGTAGGTATGGTGGCTGTTTTGAGGAAGATATAAGGAGGTTTATGTGTGAAATAGCGTATCATATCACGGGGTTTGGATGCACTGGCGAAGTTTGCGCCAACTGTCAATGTGAGAAAGGGCAATGCACGGTACCGAAGAGGCTAGCAAGGATGGAAGGGTGAGAGTGCGTATAATCCGTGGAGTCAACATTAGTCATAAAGAACTCACATACTTATTGCAAAAATCTACAAGTCATCAAAAACCTCGGTACTACGCGCATGCTCCTAGGGGGATAGATTGGTAGGAAAAGACCATCGCTCGCCCCCGACCGCCACTCATAAGGAAGACAATCAAATAACACCTCATGTTTCAAATTTGTTGCATAAAGTTTACCATACCTGCATGCTACGGGACTTGCAAACCTCAACACAAGTATTTCTCAATTTCACAATTACTCAACTAGCACGAATTTGATATTATTACCTCCATGTCTCAAAACAATCATCAAGCATCAAACTTCTCTTAGTATTCAACACACTCATAAGAAAGTTTTATTATTAATCTTGCATACCAAGCATATTAGGATTTTAAGCAAATTACCATGCTATTTAAGACTCTCGAAATATTCTAAGTGACGCATGAGAGATCAAATAGTTTCTATAAAACAAATCCACCACCGTGCTCTAAAAGATATAAGTGAAGCACTAGAGTAAAATTATATAACTCAAAAGATATAAGCAAAGCACATAGAGTATTCTAACAAATTCCAAATCATGTATGTCTCTCACAAAAGGTGTGTACAGCAAGTATGATTGTGGTAAACTAACAAGCAAAGACTCAAATCATACAAGACGCTCCAAGCAAAACACATATCATGTGGTAAATAAAAATATAGCTCCAAGTAAAGTTACCGATAGAAGTAGACGAAAGAGGGGAAGCCTTCCGGGGCATCCCCAAGCTTTGGCTTTTAGGTGTCCTTATATTATCTTGGGTGTGCCATGGGCATCCCCAAGCTTAGGCTCTTTCCACTCCTTGTTCCATAATCCATCAAATATTCACCCAAAACTTCAAAACTTCACAACACAAAACTTAAAGTAGAAAAATTGTGAGCTCCGTTAGCGAAAGAAAACAAAAGACCACTTCAAGGTACTGTAATGAACTCATTTTTTATTTATATGGGTGTTATACCTAATGTATTCCAACTTCTCTATGGTTTATAAACTAATTTACTAGCCATAGATTCATCAAAATAAGCAAACAACACACGAAAAAACAGAATCTGTCAAAAACAGAACAGTCTGTAGTAATCTGTAGCTAGCGCAAGATATGGAACCCCAAAAATTCTAAAATAAATTGCTGGACGTGAGGAATTTATCTATTAATCATCTGAAAAAATAATTAACTAAATAGCACCATCCAAATAAAAATGGTAGCAGTTCTCGTGAGCGCTAAAGTTTCTGTTTTTTACAGCAAGTTCAACAAGACTTTCCCCAAGTCTTCCCAACGGTTCTACTTGGCACAAACACTAATTAAACACAAAAAATACAACCAAAACAGAGGCTAAATAATTTATTTATTACTAAGCAGGAGAAAAAAGCAAGGAATAAAAATAAAATTGGGTTACCTCCCAACAAGCGCTATCGTTTAACGCCCCTAGCTAAGCATAACAAGCACGAATAGATCTAGGTATTGCCATAATAATAAGATAGATTGTTAAAACTCATTTCATATTCTCTACGTTCAGCAGCAAGTTTTCTTTGAGGCAAGCAAAAGTAATCAAAGGGCTAAATTTGTTGGGACAAAAGTCTCCAAGATCAACCTTGGGAGGTATAGGTTCCTCCTTTGGTCCTTCATATTGCACAACAAATTCATCATTATAAGCATTCTTTTGAAAGAACTTTGTGATCCTATATTCAAGAGAATATCCCAATTCATTATCTCGAATAGCTAAATCAACATTAAGTTCAGAAATTCTATCAACTAAAACATTGGTAGGAACCCTTTTTCTAAGATTTTCATTGAAAGCAACATAGTCTAGAGATTGGAAACGCATTATTTCTTCTTGATCAAAGAGGATAGTCTCTATGGGACGATGGCAAGCGTCCACCCTATAATGCGCAAAGATTTCTTTGGCCTCTCTTATTATAAATCGAAACTCATGAGCCAAAAAGATAGTAACAGCACGCTTAACAGAAGAATGCTCAATATTAGAAAATCATTTGTATAGAAGGATGCAAGTGCATGAATTGTCTCTCAAGTTCAACTACAAGCATGGCAATAGCATCCGCAAGACCACTAGTTCTATGAAGAATAGAACTACCCATAGAAGTTAAAGCACCGGCACAAGTAAAGAAATCTTGAATAACTCTTTTTCCAATAATATTACCGCTACCAACACGGAATCTTTTTATATGTGAGATAGTGGGTTCTTTAGTAGGAGCATCAAAATTATTATTGACAATAGTATCCCCAATTTCAGACATAGAGGCAGAAGGTAAAGAACTAGACATAACGACAAGCAAGAAAACTAACACACAAGCAAATAAAAAGCAAGCGGACAAAAAGAGGCAAATAGAGAGGGATGATGGAGAGAGAGAGAGAGAGGGCGAATAAAACGGCAAGGGTGAATTGGGGGGAGAGGAAAACGAGAGGCAAATGGCAAATAATGTAATGCGGGAGATAAGGGTATGTGATGGTACTTGGTATGTTGACTTTTGCGTATACCTCCCCGGCAACGGCGCCAGAAATCCTTCTTGCTACCTCTTTTAGCACTGCGTTGGTTTTCCCCGAAGAGGAACGGATGATGCAGCAAAGTAGCGTAAGTATTTCCCTCACTTTTTGAGAACCAAGGTATCAATCCAGTAGGAGGCTACACGCAAGTCCCTCGTACCTGCACAAACAAATAAATCCTCGCAACCAACACAAATAGGGGTTGTCAATCCCTATAGGGCCACTTACGAGAGTGAGATCTGATAGATATGATAAGATAATATTTTTGGTATTTTTATGACAAAGACGCAAAGTAAAATAAAAGCAAAGTAAATAACTAAGTAGTAGGAGATTGATATGATAAAGATAGACCCGGGGGGCATAGGTTTCACTAGTGGCTTCTCTCGAGAGCATAAGTATTCTACGGTGGGTGAACAAATTACTGTTGAGCAATTGATAGAATTGAGCATAGTTATGAGAATATCTAGGTATGATCATGTATATAGGCATCACGTCCGAGACAAGTAGACCGACTCCTGCCTGCATCTACTACTATTACTCCACTCATCGACCGCTATCCAGCATGCATCTAGAGTATTAAGTTAAAAACAAAGTAACGCCTTAAGCAAGATGACATGATGTAGAGGGATAGACTCATGCAATATGAATAAAACCCCATCTTGTTATCCTCGATGGCAACAATACAATACGTGCCTTGCTGCCCTTACTGTCACTGGCAAAGGACACTTCAAAATTGAACCCAAAGCTAAGCACTTCTCCCATTGCAAGAAAGATCAATCTAGTAGGCCAAACCAAACTGATAATTCGAAGAGACTTGCAAAGATAACCAATCATACATAAAAGAATTCAGAGAAGATTCAAATATTATTCATAGATAGACTTGATCATAAACCCACAATTCATCGGTCTCAACAAACACACCGCAAAAAGAAGATTACATCGAATAGATCTCCACAAGAGAGGGGGAGAACATTGTATTGAGATCCAAAAAGAGAGAAGAAGCCATCTAGCTACTAACTATGGACCCATAGGTCTGAAGTAAACTACTCACACTTCATCGGAGAGGCTATGGTGTTGATGTAGAAGCTCTCCGTGATCGATGCCCCCTCCGGCGGAGCTCCGGAACAGGCCCCAAGGTGGGATCTCATGGATACAGAAAGTTACAGCGGTGGAATTATGGTTTTGGCTCCTGTTCTAATCGTTTGGGGGGTACATGGGTATATATAGGAGGAAGAAGTACGTCGGTGGAGCAACAGGGGCCCCACGAGGGTGGAGGGCGTGCCTAGGGGGGGTAGGCGTGCCCCCTACCTCGTGAGCTCCTGTTAGCTGGCTTGACGTAGGGTCCAAGTCTCCTGAGTTGTATTCGGTGAGAAAATCACGTTCCGGAAGGTTTCATTCCGTTTGGACTCCGTTTGATATTCCTTTTCTTCGAAACCCTAAAACAGGCAAAAAACAACAACTCTGGGCTGGGCCTCTGGTTAATAGGTTAGTCCCAAAAATAATATAAAAGTGGATAATAAATCTCAATAATGTCCAAAACAGTAGATAATATAGCATGGAGCAATCAAAAATTATAGATACGTTGGAGCCGTATCACCTATGCATAGGGGTTGGCACACGTTTTCGTCTTGACTATCCGGTAGAAACTTTGGGGCACTTGAGGGAGTCCTGGATTAGGGGGTGTTCGGATAGCCGGACTATACCTTCAGCCGGACTCCAGGACTATGAAGATACAAGATTGAAGACTTCGTCCCGTGTCTGGATGGGACTTTCCTTGACGTGGAAGGCAACCTTGGCGATGCAGATATTCAAGATCTCCTACCGTTATAACCGACTCTATGTAACCCTAACCCTAACCGGTGTCTATATAAACCGGAGGGTTGTAGTCCGTAGGCGATCAACTCCATATACAACAATCATACCGTATGCTAGCTTCTAGGGTTTAGCCTCCTTGATCTCATGGTAGATCTACTCTTGTACTACCCATATCATCAATATTAATCAAGCAGGACATAGGGTTTTACCTCCATCAAGAGGGACCGAACCTGGGTAAAACATCGTGTTCCCTGCCTCCTGTTACCATCCGGCCTAGACGCACAGTTCGGGACCCCCTACCCAAGATCCGCCGGTTTTCACACCGACATTGGTGCTTTCATTGAGAGTTCCTTTGTGCCGTCACAATCAGGAAGGATGCCTCCTCCCGTCTTTAAAGACGGCATCGTTGCTAAGGGAGCCTTGGTTGTCGGCCAAACCCTCCGGCTAGGTGGTTTCCTCATGACCGCCTGTTCGGCTGTTGCGCCGACGGTGACCTCTCGGGTCATCAAAAGCAACCTACATGTCAGCTCGGAGCTCGTCGAGCAGCTAGATCCAATGGAGCTCTCTTCCGTAAACGAGCTCTTGGATCGCATCGCCGCCCTGGGGGTCGCTATGGATTACGACCAGGTTGGGCTTAAACCCGATCTAAGAGAAATTAACTCTCCCCAAGTCACCCACCACGTTGCCGTGGTAGAGACGCTGTGCGGCGACCCTTCATCTATTTTGAGGACTAGCTACGTCTGAATTCCCGACCCCTTCAAGCCGGATACCCGCGGAGGGGGAGATATAACTCAAAACCTGAGCTTAGGATTAGGCAACGGGCCAGATTCACTAGACAACATCCAAGAATCCGAACTTCAGAGTTCGGAAACTCTTCGGCCTCAGAATCTTGGATTACGTGAGGTTTTAGATTCAACGACACCCGCCCACCCAATCATTAGCGATCTCTCCCAAATCAGGCAGAGGCCCGAGGAAACAGTACATCATTACTGGGCCAGATTCCTCCTGGTTATGAACAGGATAAAGGATTGCCGCGAGGAAGACGCGGTCTCAATTTTTTGCAGTAATTGCACGGACAAGGGAAACCTTAACGCCGTAAGTCGTCGTGATATCACACGCTTCGCTGACTTGGCGTCCATAGTACAAAAATACTGTGCGATGGAAAGCGCCTGGAAAACCAAAATAAATTTTTGGGATAATCCGGCCTTGAATAGTAATCCCGTCCGAACTAAGAGGGTGCATCATCATAGGACACCCGGGATAAACACCAAAAAGCCAAAACCCTCTATAGGGCATGGAACCGTACTGGAAAGATGGCTTGATGGACCCTGTAGAATTCACAGTACAGAGGACGCCACACCAACTCACAGCCTTACAGCATGTTGGATACTCCGGCAGGTGGCCAAAATCGGCGAGGACCTCTTAATTCCGGAGGCCGCAGAAAGCCAGCCCAAGGACACCAGTACCATTCTCACAGTCTTCGAGACTTTCGCATCAAACAATGTGCGAAAAAGAACACTCCACAGCCTCGCCGAAGTCTATCAAGTTGCAACAATAAATCCATGGAGCGACAATTCCATTACCTTCAACACAAGTGATGAACCTAGATTCCGAACAGCCCGAGCACCAGCCGCATTGGTCCTCAGTCCCATAGTGGACGGCTTTCGCCTCACCAAGGTGCTCATGGATGGAGGCAGCGTACTAAACCTCATTTATGAGGAAACCCTTCAAAAAATGGAAATAGACTGGAACCACGTCGAGCAAAGCAACACAACCTTTAGAGGAATAATCCCCAGTCGCGAAGCGCGCTGCATGGGAAAAATCACACTAGATGTAGTGTTCGGCACGTCGGATAATTACAGGTCCGAAGAAATCACGTTTCAGGTGGCCCCGTTTAAGAGCGGATATCACGCTTTACTAGCGCGGGAAGCATTCACAATCTTTCAAGCAATACCCCATTACGGGTACATGAAGCTTAAGATGCCCGGGCCGGATGGAATTATTACTCTAGCTAGTGATCCGGACATAGCACTCCACGCCGAAAACAAGACGGCCGCATTAGCCCTTGAGGCGCTATCCGAAGCCTTAGCGGCCGAGGAACTGACTGTGCTGCGCTCCACGGTTAACAGGGATGATGTGATACTCAATAAGAGATCCAAATCCACATCCTTCAAGCCAGCCGACGAAATAGTCAAATTCCAGGTCCATCCAACGGACCCCAATAAAACAGCTTCAATCGGGGCACGACTGAACCCTGATGCAGACGCCGCACTGCGAGAGTTCCTACGAGAGAACTGGGACATCTTCGCCTGGCACCCTTCAGACATGCCAGGGGTCCCACGCAGGCTGGCCGAACACAGCTTAAATATCCTAAAAGGATTTAAACCTGTCAAACAAGCCCTTCGGCGTTTTTCCGAACCCAAGAGACAGGCTATGGGAGAGGAGCTAGCCAAGCTATTGGAGGCCGGATTCATTAGAGACATAAAACATCCGGACTGGCTAGCAAACCTGGTGATGGTACCAAAGAAGGACAAATCCTGGCACTTGTGTGTCGATTTTAAAGACCTTAACAAGGCTTGCCCAAAGGATCCCTTCCCCCTCCCCCGCATCGATCAAATTATCGATGCCACCGCAGGACACGATTTGTTGTGTTTCCTCGACGCATACTCTGGTTACCATCAAATCAAGATGACAGAATTAGACCAAGCTGCAACAGTATTCATCACACCATACGGCCCATTCTGCTTCAACACAATGCCCTTCGGGCTAAAAAACGCCGGCGTAACATATCAGCGCATGATACAGACATGTCTGGCAAACCAGATCGGCAAAACAGGGGAGGCGTATGTGGATGATGTGGTCGTCAAATCAAGACATGTCGAATCCCTAGTAAACGACTTGAGGCTTACATTCGATAACCTCCGACAATATGACATCAAGCTCAACCCAGAAAAATGTGTCTTCGGTGTTCCAGCCGGAAAGCTCTTGGGCTTCATTGTATCCGGTAGAGGAATTGAAGCAAACCCAGCCAAGATCTGAGCTTTATCACAATTGGATGTCCCAAAGGACCTTAAACAAATACAAAAATTAATAGGGTGCATGGCAGCTTTAAGCCGCTTCATCTCCCGCTTGGGAGAAACGGCACTACCCCTTTATCGCCTCCTTCGGCGCACCGAACACTTCGAGTGGACGGATGCCGCCACGGTCGGACTTGATGAAATAAAAGCCATATTGGCAACAAACCCAGTCCTGGCCGCGCCAAACACCGGCGAACCAATGTTATTGTACATTGCAGCAACACATCAAGTTGTCAGCGCGGTGCTCGTTGTCGAGCGGGAAACGGACGGACACAAATTCCCCCTTCAAAGGCTCGTCTACTACGTGTCCACTGTCCTCACTCCATGCAAATCACGGTACCCGCATTATCAAAAAATTGCATACGCGGTATTCATGGCATCCCGGAAGCTACGACACTACTTTCAAGAGTGTTCGATAACAGTAGCCTCAGAAGTGCCACTAAACGATATTATCAACAACCGCGATGCAACAGGCTGGATTGCAAAATGGGCCATCGAGCTTCTCCCATTCGATATAACCTATAAGCCACGGCGAGCTATTAAATCGAAAGTTTTGGCCGACTTCGTCGCAGAATGGACGAAGGCCGAGCTCCCTAAAGAGTACGGCACATATTCAAATTGGATTATGCATTTCGACGGCTCCAAAATGTTGGCCGAACTGGGGGCCGGCGTCGTCCTGACGTCCCCCACAGGAGACACAGTCCAATATGTGCTCCAAATCATGTACACGAATTCCAACAATGCAGCCGAATATGAGGCCCTCCTACATGGCCTCCGGATAGCAGTATCCATGGGTATCCAGCGCCTAGAGGTACGGGGGGATTCAAACCTCGCGATATCCCAAATAAATGGAGACTTCGACGCCAAGGACCCAAAAATGGCGGCTTACTGCGACGCCGTCCTAAAAATGTCAGCTCGGTTCGAAGGGCTGGAGTTTCACCATATAGCCCGAGAAAACAATCAAGCGGCGGACGTCCTAGCACGCATCGGAGCAAAACGGGATGCAGCCCCCCCCCCCCAACGTCTTTTTGGAAAGATTGTTCAAGCCATCCGTAGCATGGGAGGGGGAACCCGCAAATAACAGCCCGAACCCAGCCGCACCACTCGACGCCGAACAATCTGACACAATTGGAGGCTCTGCCAACGAAATTACACCTTCAGCCCACGTAATAATGGCGGTTATCGCCCCGTGGACAGAACCATTCCTAGCCTACC
>NC_041380.1:584051773-584094326 GCF_002162155.2 Triticum dicoccoides
ACCTCGCGATATCCCAAATAAATGGAGACTTCGACGCCAAGGACCCAAAAATGGCGGCTTACTGCGACGCCGTCCTAAAAATGTCAGCTCGGTTCGAAGGGCTGGAGTTTCACCATATAGCCCGAGAAAACAATCAAGCGGCGGACGTCCTAGCACGCATCGGAGCAAAACGGGATGCAGCCCCCCCCCCCAACGTCTTTTTGGAAAGATTGTTCAAGCCATCCGTAGCATGGGAGGGGGAACCCGCAAATAACAGCCCGAACCCAGCCGCACCACTCGACGCCGAACAATCTGACACAATTGGAGGCTCTGCCAACGAAATTACACCTTCAGCCCACGTAATAATGGCGGTTATCGCCCCGTGGACAGAACCATTCCTAGCCTACCTTACTAGGCAGGAACTCCCGGAGGACCAAAACGAGGCCCGCTGCATAGTGCGGCGATCTAAGGCCTACAGAGTCCATGAGGGAGAACTTTATAAGAAAAGCACTACCGGAGTCCTTCAAAGGTGCATCTCCGAAGAGGAAGGGCGGAACCTCCTGGCTGAAATTCATGCCGGACTCGGTGGTCACCACGCCGCTGCTCGGTCTCTCGTTAGCAAGGCTTTCTGTACAAGCTTTTACTAGCCGACGGCCCGAGCAGACACTCAGGACCTAGTCCAACGATGCGCTGGTTGCCAACTTTTTGCCAACCAAAGCCATATGCCACCCACCGCACTCCAAACTATACCCATCACCTGGCCTTTTGCGGTCTGGGGGCTTGACATGGTCGGACCCCTTAAAGGTGGAACCCATAGGAAAAAATACTTACTGGTCATGGTGGATAAGTTCACCAAATGGATAGAAGCCAAGCCTGTTAAAACGGCCGAATCCGGACTTGTGATAGACATCATATCAGGGGTTGTACACCATTATGGCGTCCCCCACAGCATCATAACCGACAACGGTACAAATTTTACCGCCGACGAGGTAAAACTCTGGTGCAAAAACATGGGCATCAAGCTCGATTATGCTTCCGTCTATCACCCACAAACCAACGGCCAGGTCAAACGTGCAAATGGTCTTATCATGAGCGACATCAAACCCAGACTGGTGCGGTCCCTCAAGGAATCTAACACGCACTAGGTAGAGGAGCTCGACTCCGTGCTATGGGTGCTGCGGACCACGCCAAATCGCACCACCGGGTACACACCATTTTTTATGGTGTACGGCGCAGAAGCAGTTCTGCCCTGCGACATAATTCATGACTCACCTAGAGTGCGCATGTACGAAGAAAGAGAAGCCGAGCTCGATCGGCAGGACAACTTGGATGCCTTGGAGGAGGAGCGCGATGTGGCAAAAGCCCGTTCCGCATTTTATCAATAGCAGGCCCGAAGATATCAAAGCACAGAAGTACGGGCCAAAAATTACAATGTTGGCAAACTAGTTCTATCCCTGCCGGATAAGAAAAAGGACAAACTCAATCCCAAGTGGGAAGGTCCATTCATAATCGACCAAGTCCTGACTGGTGGGGCGTACCGCCTGCGAGATGCGTCGAACAACCAACTCGAGCCGAACCCGTGGAATGCCACCCGTCTCCGAAGATTTTATGCCTAGCGCCGGACTCTGTGTTCATCTCCTTCCTCTGTCCATCCCTTTTTGTATTTTTCTGTCTTACATTTCTCTCCTTCCCATTTTTTTCTTTCATAGCCCTTAAAGGCTCATCGAGTGATGCGCCACTCGCGCTCATTAAACCTGGGGGCTTCTTTAACATAAGCTTATTTATACGGGCTTCACGCCCAACACATGCGTCAAACTTCTGTATGTACCTTTTTTCTTCACCATTATATGCATCGATATGACTTAAGTTTTGGCCAAGCTGGGTTGCCTGGCTCCTGTGCTTACCCCTACGTTCCCGATTGTTCGGCTAGGCGGTAAAGGGAGCACCTCTGCGATTGTTACTTCCGGGTCAGCCGGATGTGTACCTCAGACTGGGTGAAGCCGAAAGCTAGCGTTCTTAAGGGAATATTCGGTCGGTGAAATAAAAGATGATCTTTTTACTCATTTTACGCACATCTAGATGCCTTTTTTCTGCGTCTCTTCACGCAGTCCGGACATGCACCTTAGGGCATGCCTCCCAGCGAAAGGAACCCTTAACGGAACTATTCTCTCTCGAAGATGTTTCTTACTAACCATGTAATATAACATAACTAGTTGGGCACTTGTCTGATAAAGCACTGATGACCCCTACGCCTGGTCTCCACGCATACCCCGGTTCTTATATAACCGCTAGGGTATTCAGAGACACTCCGGACCATCAGGTCCCGAGGTTGAAGCGAAAAGGTCGGCAACGACAAACGATCTACAATCCGGCTAGAAGGCATTACACATGTCAATTCACAATTACACAGTCATTCTGACTGATTGTATTCATCTTCTATACCATCTAACAGGCTGTCTAATTTACATTCCTGCTGGGATACTTTGCTGCCAACTCTACTTGGCCGTATACTAAGCTTACAGGGATCTCCTTCCCGTCAGGCCCCACTGGTCCGACCTCGGCCATGTGGTTTGGGTCAGACTTCGTAAAACGGGTCTTCACCATGGCCCAGGCCTCCCTAGCGCCTTGTCGGCAGGCCAATATCTTCCACAACCGGAAGCACCGCCGAGCTCCCTTCAGCTTCTACGCATGCTCTCCAAGGTCCTCGGGCACGGAGTGGGCAGGCCGTAAGGCCTGGGCAATATCCCGCATCGCATGCCGAATTCGCTCGTGCAGTTGCAAGAGTTCGGGAAGAAGGTCACCCGTAGAACCGGGCATCTCCTCTGCAGGACGACCTGTGAGCATACCTACAGACATTACTCTGTTAGTTGACTTCCTCGCCAAACTCTTTTTTCAAAGTTCGTTCAAGCACTTACTAAAAATACCGCGTCGAAGCCGTTGATTCTCCTTCGCGGAGTCTGACAGCTAGCCACGAACATCTTTAAGTTCGACGTCTAGCTTGGTGTTGGCATCCTGAAGATCATTCTTCTCTCGCCTCACCTTTGTCAACATACTCTCACCGGCCTTTAGCCGGCGTAAGAGTTGTTGCTTGTCTGGATCGAGTCTGGCGCCATCTGCAATATGATTTGTCAAATTTGCACCCACACCGCATAATACTAATCTTTCGAAGTGTATCTTACCTGAGGGGGTCTCTTTGGGCTCCCCTGCTGCACCTAGTGCGGCCTCTAGTTGGGCCTTGCACTTTTCCAGCTCCTGGGACAGTACGGTATTCTTCTCTGTAAGAAGCTACATATTAAATGATCCTTAAATCAGTTGCTCTAACTGCTTCAAGTCTCGGGGGCCACTGGCATATATATATTTAACCAAAATTTTCTTACCCGTATGTCTTTTACATACTGCTCCGTGGCTCTGGCTAAACCATTTTGAGCGGCATGGAGGTACGCATCTCCCGAATTAAAGGCATCTAAAGCCTCTTGGGAGAAACAAGCGTCGCGTAGAATTGTCCGGTGACGCCTGTGGTTCATGGCACTCTCCACTTCAGAATTTGTGGCAGACAGCCTGTCCGCATCCTCTGTTGGAGGAGCGTCCGGTGCGCGCCTTGTGCTCACCTCCGCTTCCTGGCCAGACATTGGAGCCTGGCTGGTGGAGGCGCGATTGGCAACCTCTCCGGATGTAGTCCGGCGAGGTCTCTTCGTTCTGAAGATAGCATGAACGTTAATATGCCCTGACAGAATAACTCCAGGGAAACAGTGGGTGCACTATACCTTTGCGATGACATCTCAGTCCGGACTTCATTCCTTTTTTCCCCGCGGGGCCCTGCGGCCCCTCGTTGGCTAGCCGTCGCAGGTTCGGCCTCCTACCTCGGAAATCTCCCCTGCAAAACATGGCTATCGTCAGAAACACCGGGCTACGCGAGGGTGGAATCGCTTTCAAGGGAATAAGGCCCCGGTTTCTGTCACTTGGGAGGCCGGGATTAACCCTGGGTAATCCGCCGTAATGGCTACCAAGGTATTGTCCTTGCTTAGCTGATGGAACACCCCATCGATAAGCTCCAGCGATATGTCCGGATCCTCTTCGGAGTCCGGATTGAGGGACCGTTCTAGGTCCTCGGGCTGTGGAGGGCAGTTGCTTATATCCTTTACCTCCGGTCGTAGTTCCTGCATTGAAGTCGTTAGACTACCTATGTAACCATGGGAGTATAAAACAAACGGGCAAGCGCAATTGTTCACTTACCCAACATGGAGGATCGTGCATACTGAATCCGGCCCGCGGGTTGACGCGGAGGAATTCCTCCTTTTCTCCCTTGTACAAAGAGGATAAGATCTTTACTAAGGCAGCGGCTGAGGCCGGCCCCTTACGACCGTAACGTGTGGCGTCATCCTCCCCGTTGAAATCCCACATGGGGTGGCCTCTATATTGAAGCGGCTGCACCCCCCGCATAATGCATGTGGCCATGACTCCAATCATGGTTAGTCCGGAATGAGCCAACAGTCTTATCCGGCCCATCAGGTAAAGGACATCTCTGTCGCTTTCTCTCTGAGAGCTCCGCGGACGCCAGCTCAAGCGTTTCTTCAATGGAGCACTGTTGAACTCAGGGAGACCGACCCGGATAGGGTCTGGTAGCGGGACGTCATCTATATAAAACCATTTCGAAGGCCAGTCCTCGGACGCCTTCTTTGGGGTTCCGGATAGGTATCCGGTCCCGGTGATGCACCATACTTCGGCTCCGCCCACTTGGCATATAGACCCCTTTTGAGAACGGGGCACCAGGCAGAATAACCTCTTCCACAGTGCGAAATGAGCCTCAATGCCTAAAAATAGCTTGCAAAGGGCGACGAAACCGGCAATATGCAATATGGAGGCGGGCGTGAGATTGTGCAGCTGGAGGCCATAGAACTCCAGAAGCCCGCGGAGAAATGGATGAATTGGAAATTCCATTCCCCTTATTAGATAGGGGACGAGGCACACCCGCTCTCCTTTAGAAGGATGGGGGGTGCTCTCCGCTTGTTTTCCACCATTGTAGGTGGCGAGACCGGCTCGGACCGGGACCATGTATGCCTGAGGGAGAAATCCCTTGGCCTGAAGCGACACTAACTCGCTATGCGGGATGGTGCAACTCTCCCAGTCCCCGGGCTTGGGACCGGAGGGGCGAGGGGAGGAGCTGCGACGGCTGGTCATGTTGGAATGGACCTTTGCTGCAAGCGCTCTGATGATAACTCGCGGAAAGAAGAAGATGTGGTTTGGACCTAAATCCCCATCCCGTTAAATGGGCGGCTCATTTATACGGCTAGGCGTGTGGATGTCAAAACGCCCCGGCTTTTTGCATTCGTTTGACACGTGGAAGACGGCCATTATTGGGCGTGGAAGCCGAGGAGCACTACATTACAAAAATCGGACATTATTCCTACAGGTACACAAGATTTGGAGAGGAACCCGCCTTGCAATGCCGAACAATCTGCGCGCCGGACTCGTCGTCATTGAAGCCTCGTTCGGGGGCTACTGAGGGAGTCCTGGATTAGGGGGTGTTCGGATAGCCGGACTATACCTTCAGCCCGACTCCAGGACTATGAAGATACAAGATTGAAGACTTTGTCCCGTGTCCGGATGGGACTTTCCTTGGCGTGGAAGGCAATCTTGGCGATGCGGATATTCAAGATCTCCTACCATTGTAACCGACTCTATGTAACCCTAACCCTATCCGGTGTCTATATAAACCGGAGGGTTGTAGTCCATAGGCGATCAACTCCATATACAACAATCATACCGTAGGCTAGCTTCTAGGGTTTAGCCTCCTTGATCTCGTGGTAGATCTACTCTTGTACTACCCATATCATCAATATTAATCAAGCAGGATGTAGGGTTTTACCTCCATCAAGAGGGCCCGAACCTAGGTAAAACATCATGTTCCCTGCCTCCTGTTACCATCCGGCCTAGACACACAGTTCGGGACCCCCTACCCGAGATCTTCCAGTTTTGACACTGACTTTACTGAGGGAGTCCTGGATTAGGGGGTGTTCGGGTAGCCAGACTATACCTCCAGCCGAACTCCAGGACTATGAAGATACAAGATTGAAGACTTCGTCCCGTTTCCCGATGGGACTTTCCTTGGCGTGGAAGGCAAGCTTGGCGATGCGGATATTCAAGATCTCCTACCATTGTAACCGACTCTATGTAACCCTAACCCTATCCGGTGTCTATATAAACCGGAGGGTTGTAGTCCGTAGGCGATCAACTCCATATACAACAATCATACCGTAGGCTAGCTTCTAGGGTTTAGCCTCCTTGATTTCGTGGTAGATCTACTCTTGTACTACCCATATCATCAATATTAATCAAGCAGGACGTAGGGTTTTACCTCCATCAAGAGGACCCGAACCTGGGTAAAACATCGTGTTCCCTACCTCCTGTTACCATCCGGCCTAGACGCACAGTTCGGGACCCCCTACCCGAGATCCGCCGGTTTTGAAACCGACATTGGTGCTTTCATTGAGAGTTCCTTTGTGCCGTCACAATCAGGAAGGATGCCTCCTCCCGTCTTTAAAGACGGCGCCGTTGCTAAGGGAGCCTTGGTTGTCGGCCAAACCCTCCGGCTAGGTGGTTTCCTCATGACCGCCTGTTCGGCTGTTGCGCCGACGGTGACCTCTCGGGTCATCAAAAGCAACCTACACGTCAGCTCGGAGCTCGTCGAGCAGCTAGATCCAATGGAGCTCTCTTCCGTAAACGAGCTCTTGGATCGCATCGTCGCCCTGGGGGTCGCTACGGATTACGACCAGGTTGGGCTTAAACCCGATCTAAGAGAAATTAACTCTCCCCAAGTCACCCACCACGTTGTCGTGGTAGAGACGCTGTGCGGCGACCCTTCATCTATTTTGAGGACTAGCTACGTCCGAATTCCCGACCCCTTCAAGCCGGATACCCGCGGAGGGGGAGATATAACTCAAGACTTGAGCTTAGGATCAGGCAACGGGCCAGATTCACTAGACAACATCCAAGAATCCAAACTTCAGAGTTCGGAAACTCTCCGGCCTCCAAATCTTGGATTGCGTGAGGTTTCAGATTCAACGACACCCGCCCACCCAATCATAAGCGATCTCTCCCAAATCAGGTAGAGGCCCGAGGAAACACTACATCATTACTGGGCCAGATTCCTCCTGGTTATGAACAGGATAAAGGATTGCCGCGAGGAAGACGCGGTCTCAATTTTTTGCAGTAATTGCACGGACAAGGGAATCCTTAACGCCGTAAGTCGTCGTGATATCACACGCTTCGCTGACTTGGCGTCCATAGTACAAAAATACTGTGCAATGGAAAGCGCCTGGAAAACCGAAATAAATTTTTGGGATAATCCGGCCTTGAATAGTAATCCCATCCGAACTAAGAGGGTGCATCATCACAGGACACCCGGGATAAACACCAAAAAGCCAAAACCCTCTATAGGGCATGGAACCGTACTGGAAAGATGGCTTGATGGACCCTATAGAATTCACAGTACAGAGGACGCCACACCAACTCACAGCCTTAGAGCTTGTTGGATACTCCGGCAGGTGGCCAAAATCGGCGAGGACCTCTTAATTCCGGAGGCCGCAGAAAGCCAGCCCAAGGACACCAGTACCGTTCTCGCAGTCTTCGAGACTTTTCCATCAAACAATGTGCGAAAAAGAACACTCCGCAGCCTCGCCGAAGTCTATCAAGTTGCAACAATAAATCCATGGAGCGACACTTCCATTACCTTCAACGCAACTGATGAACCTAGATTCCGAACAGCCCGAGCACCAGCCGCATTGGTCCTCAGTCCCATAGTGGACGGCTTTCGCCTCACCAAGGTGCTCATGGATGGAGGCAGCGTACTGAACCTCATTTATGAGGAAACCCTTCAAAAAGTGGAAATAGACTGGAACCGCGTCGAGTGAAGCAACACAACCTTTAGAGGAATAATCCCCAGTCGGGAAGCGCGCTGCACGGGAAAAATCACACTAGATGTAGTGTTCGGCACGCCGGATAATTACAGGTCTGAAGAAGTCACGTTTCAGGTGGCCCCGTTTAAGAGCGGATATCACGCTTTACTAGCGCGGGGAGCATTCACAATCTTTCAAGCAATACCCCATTACGGGTACATGAAGCTTAAGATGCCCGGGCCGGATGGAATTATCACTCTAGCTAGTGATCCGGACATAGCACTCCGCGCCGAAAACAAGACGGCCGCATTAGCCCTTGAGGCGCTATCCGAAGCCTTAGCGGCCGAGGAACTGACTATGCTGCGCTCCACGGTTAACAAGGATGATGTGATACTCGATAAGAGATCCAAATCCACATCCTTCAAGCAAGCCGACGAAATAGTCAAATTCCAGGTCCATCCAACGGACCCCAATAAAACAGCTTCAATCGGGGCACGACTGAACCCTGATGCAGACACCGCACTGCGAGAGTTCCTACGAGAGAACTGGGACATCTTCGCCTCGCACCCTTCAGACATGCCAGGGGTCCCACGCAGGCTGGCCGAACACAGCTTAAATATCCTAAAAGGATTTAAACCTGTCAAACAAGCCCTTCGGCATTTTTCCGAACCCAAGAGACAGGCTATGGGAGAGGAGCTAGCCAAGCTATTGGAGGCCGGATTCATTAGAGACATAAAATATCCGGACTGGCTAGCAAACCTGGTGACGGTACCAAAGAAGGACAAATCCTGGCGCCTGTGTGTCGATTTTAAAGACCTTAACAAGGCTTGCCCAAATGATCCCTTCCCCTCCCCCGCATCGATCAACTAATCGATGCCACCGCAGGACACGGTTTGTTGTGTTTCCTCGACGCATACTCCGGTTACCATCAAATCAAGATGACAGAATCAGACCAAGCTGCAACAGCATTCATCACACCATACGGCCCATTCTGCTTCAACACAATGCCCTTCGGGCTAAAAAACGCCAGCGCAACATATCAGTGCATGATCCAGACATGTCTGGCAAACCAGATCGACAAAACAGTGGAGGCGTATGTGGATGATGTGGTCGTCAAATCAAGACATGTCGAATCCCTAGTAAACGACTTGAGGCTTACATTCGATAACCTCCGACAATATGACATCAAGCTCAACCCAGAAAAATGCGTCTTCGGCGTTCCAGCCGGAAAGCTCTTGGGCTTCATTGTATCCGGTAGAGGAATTGAAGCAAACCCAGCCAAGATCCGAGCTTTATCACAATTGGATGTCCCAAAGGACCTTAAACAAATATAAAAATTAACAGGGTGCGTGGCGGCTTTATGCCGCTTCATCTCCCGCTTGGGAGAAACGGCACTACCCCTTTATCGCCTCCTTCGGCGCATCGAACACTTCGAGTGGACGGATGCCGCCACGGCCGGACTTGATGAAATAAAAGCCATATTGGCAACAAACCCAGTCCTGGCCGTGCCAATCACCGGCGAACCAATGTTATTGTACATTGCAGCAACACACCAAGTTGTCAACGCAGTGCTCGTTGTCGAGCGGGAAACGGACGGACACAAATTCCCCCTTCAAAGGCCGGTCTACTACGTGTCCACTGTCCTCACTCCATGCAAATCACGGTACCCGCATTATCAAAAAATTGCATACGCGGTATTCATGGCATCCCGGAAGCTACGACACTACTTTCAAGAGTGTTCCATAATAGTAGCCTCAGAAGTGCCACTAAACGATATTATCAACAACCGCGATGCAACATGCCGGATTGCAAAATGGGCCATCGAGATTCTCCCGTTCGATATAACCTATAAGCCACGGCGAGCTATTAAATCGAAAGTTTTGGCCGACTTCGTCGCAGAATGGACGCAGGCCGAGCTCCCTAAAGAGTACATCACATATTCAAATTGGATTATGCATTTTGACGGCTCCAAAATGTTGGCCGAACTGGGGGCCGGCGTCGTCCTGACGTCCCCCACAGGAGACACGGTCCAATATGTGCTCCAAATCATGTACACGAATTCCAACAATGCAGCCGAATATGAGGCCCTCCTACATGGCCTCCGGATAGCAGTATCCATGGGTATCCAGCGCCTAGAGGTACGGGGGGATTCAAACCTCGCGATATCCCAAATAAATGGAGACTTCAACGCTAAGGAACCAAAAATGGCAGCTTACCGCGACGCTGTCCTAAAAATGTCAGCTCGGTTCGAAGGGCTGGAGTTTCACCATATAGCCCGAGAAAACAATCAAGCGGCGGACGTCCTAGCACGCATCGGAGCAAAACGCGATGCAGCCCCCCCCCCAACGTCTTTTTGGAAAGATTGTTCAAGCCATCCGTAGCATGGGAGGGGGAACCCGCAAATAACAGCCCGAACCTAGCCGCACCACTCGACGCTGAACAATCTGACACAATTGGAGGCTCTGCCAACGAAATTACACCTTCAGCCCACGTAATAATGGCGGTTATCGCCCCGTGGACAGAACCATTCCTAGCCTACCTTACTAGGCAGGAACTCCCGGAGGACCAAAACGAGGCCCGCTGCATAGTGCGGCGATCTAAGGCCTACAGAGTCCATGAGGGAGAACTTTATAAGAAAAGCACTACCGGAGTCCTTCAAAGGTGCATCTCCGAAGAGGAAGGGCGGAACCTCCTGGCTGAAATTCATGCCGGACTCGGTGGTCACCACGCCGCTGCTCGGTCTCTCGTTAGCAAGGCTTTCTGTACAAGCTTTTACTAGCCGACGGCCCGAGCAGACACTCAGGACCTAGTCCAACGATGCGCTGGTTGCCAACTTTTTGCCAACCAAAGCCATATGCCACCCACCGCACTCCAAACTATACCCATCACCTGGCCTTTTGCGGTCTGGGGGCTTGACATGGTCGGACCCCTTAAAGGTGGAACCCATAGGAAAAAATACTTACTGGTCATGGTGGATAAGTTCACCAAATGGATAGAAGCCAAGCCTGTTAAAACGGCCGAATCCGGACTTGTGATAGACATCATATCAGGGGTTGTACACCATTATGGCGTCCCCCACAGCATCATAACCGACAACGGTACAAATTTTACCGCCGACGAGGTAAAACTCTGGTGCAAAAACATGGGCATCAAGCTCGATTATACTTCCGTCTCTCACCCACAAACCAACGGCCAGGTCGAACGCGCAAATGGTCTTATCATGAGCGGCATCAAACCCAGACTGGTGCGGTCCCTCAAGGAATCTAACACGCACTGGGTAGAGGAGCTCGACTCCGTGCTATGGGGGCTGCGGACCACGCCAAATCGCACCACCGGGTACACACCATTTTTTATGGTGTACGGCGCAGAAGCAGTTCTGCCCTGCGACATAATTCATGGCTCACCTAGAGTGCGCATGTACGAAGAAAGAGAAGCCGAGCTCGATCGGCAGGACAACTTGGATGCCTTGGAGGAGGAGCGCGATGTGGCAAAAGCCCGTTCCGCATTTTATCAACAGCAGGCCCGAAGATATCAAAGCATAGAAGTACGGGCCAAAAATTACAATGTTGGCAAACTAGTTCTACGCCTGCCGGATAAGAAAAAGGACAAACTCAAGCCCAATTGGGAAGGTCCATTCATAATCGACCAAGTCCTGACTGGTGGGGCGTACCGCCTGCGAGATGCGTCGAACAACCGACTCGAGCCGAACCCGTGGAACGCCACCCGTCTCCGAAGATTTTATGCCTAGCGCCGGCCTCTGTGTTCGTCTCCTTCCTCTGTCCATCCCTTTTTGTATTTTTCTGTCTTACATTTCTCTCCTTCCCATTTTTTTTCTTTCATAGCACTTAAAGGCTCATCTAGTGACGCGCCACTCGCGCTCATTAAACCTGGGGGCTTCTTTAACAGAAGCTTATTTATACGGGCTTCACGCCCAACACATGCGTCAAACTTCCGCATGTACCTTTTTTCTTCACCATTATATGCATCGATATGACTTAAGTTTTGGCCAAGCTGGGTTGCCTGGCTCCTGTGCTTACCCCTACATTCCCGATTGTTCAGCTAGGCGGTAAAGAGAGCACCTCTGCGATTGTTACTGCCGGGTCAGCCGGATGTGTACCTCAGACTGGGTGAAGCCGAAAGCTAGCGTTCTTAAGGGAATATTCGGTCGGTGAAATAAAAGGTGATCTTTTTACTCATTTTATGCGCCCCCAGATGCCTTTTTTCTGCGTCTCTTCACGCAGTCCGGACATGCACCTTAGGGCATGCCTCCCAGCGAAAGGAACCCTTAACGGAACTATTCTCTCTGGAAGATGTTTCTTACTAACCATGTAATATAACATAACTAGTTGGGCACTTGTCTCATAAAGCACTGATGACCCCTACGCCTGGTCTCCACGCATACCCCGGTTCTTATATAACCGCTAGGGTATTCGGACACACTCTGGACCGTCAGGTCCCGAGGTTGAAGCGAAAAGGTCGGCAACGACAAACGATCTACAATCCGGCTAGAAGGCATTACACATGTCAATTCAAAATTACACAGTCATTCTGACTGATTGTATTCCTCTTCTATACCATCTAACAGGCTATCTAATTTATAGTCCTGCTGGGAATACTTCGCGGCCAACTCTACTTGGCCGTATACTAAGCTTACAGGGATCTCCTTCCCGTCAGGCCCCACTGGTCCGACCTCGGCCATGTGGTTTGGGTCAAACTTCATAAAACGGGTCTTCACCATGGCCCAGGCCTCACCAGGCATACCTACAGACATTACTCTGTTAGTTGACTTCCTCGCCAAACTCTTTTTTCAAAGTTCGTTCAAGCACTTACTAAAAATGCCGCGTCGAAGCCGCTGATTCTCCTTCGTGGAGTCCGACAGCTGGCCACAAACATCTTTAAGTTTGACGTCCAGCTTGGTGTTGGCATCCTGAAGATCGTTCTTCTCTCGCCTCACCTTTGTCAACATACTCTCACTGGCCTTTAGCTAGCGTAAGAGTTGTTGCTTGTTCGGATCGAGTCCGGCGCCATCTGCAATATGATTTGTCAGATTTGCACCCACACCGCACAATACTAATCTTTCGAAGTGTATCTTACCTGAGGGGGTCTCTTTGGGCTCCCCTGCTACGGCTAGTGTGGCCTCTAGTTGGGCCTTGCACTTTTCCAGCTCCTGGGACAGTACGGTATTCTTCTCTGTAAGAAGCTGCATATTAAATGAACCTTAAATCAGTTGCTCTAACTGCTTCAAGTCTCGGGGGCTACTGGCATATATATATTTAACCAAAATTTTCTTACCCGTATGTCTTTTACATACTGCTCCGTGGCTCTGGCTAAACCATTTTGAGCGGCACGGAGGTACGCATCTCCTGAATTAAAGGAATCTAAAGCCTCTTGGGAGAAACAAGCGTCATGTAGAATTGTCCGGCGACGCTTGTGGTTCATGGCACTCTCCACTTCAGAATTTGTGGCAGACAGCCTGTCCGCATCCTCTGTCGGAGGAGCATCCGGTGCGCGCCTTGTGCTCGCCTCCGCTTCCTGGCCAGACATTGGAGCCTGGCTGGTAGAGGCGCGATTGGCAACCTCTCCGGATGTAGTCCGGCGAGGTCTCTTCGTTCTGAAGATAGCACGAACATTAATATGCCCTGACAGAATAACTCCAGGGAAACAGAGGGTGCACTATACCTTTGCACCGGCATCTCAGTCCGGACTTCATTCCTTTTTGCCCCGCGGGGCCCTGCGGCCCCTCATTGGCTAGCCGCCGCAGGTTCGGCCTCCTACCTCGGAAATCTCCCCTGCAAAACTTGGCTGTCGTCAGAAACACCGGGCTACGCGAGGGTGGAATCTCTTTCAAGGGAATAAGGCCCCGGTTTCTGTCACCTGGGAGGCCGGGATTAACCCTGGGTAATCCGCCGTAATGGCTACCAAGGTATTGTCCTTGCTTAGCTGATGGAACACCCCGTCGATAAGCTCCACCGATATGTCCGGATCCTCTTTGGAGTCCAGATTGAGGGACCGTTCTGGGTCCTCGGGCTGTGGAGGGCGGCTGCTTATACCCTTTACCTCCTGTCGCAGTTCCTGCATTGAAGTTGTTCGACTACCTATCTAACCATGGGAGTATAAAACAAATGGGCAAGCGCAATTGTTCACTTACCCAACTTGGAGGATCGTACATACTGAATCCGGCCTGCGGGTTGACGCGGAGGAATTCCTCCTTTTCTCCCTTGTACAAAGAGGATAAGATCTTTACTAAGGGGGCGGCTGAGGCCGGCCCCTTACGACCGTAACGTGTGGTGTCAACCTCCCCGTTGAAATCCCACATGGGGTGGCCTCTATATTGAAGTGGCTGCACCCCCCGCATAATGCATGCGGCCATGACTCCAATCATGGTTAGTCCGGAATGAGCCAACAGTCTTATCTGGCAAATCAGGTAAAGGACGTCTCTGTCGCTTTCTCTCTAAGAGCTCCGCAGACGCCAGCTCAAACGTTTCTTCAATGGAGCACTGTTGAACTCAGGGAGACCGACCCGGATAAGGTCCGGTGGTGGGACGTCATCTATATAAAACCATTTCGAAGGCCAGTCCTCGGACGCCTTCTTTGGGGTTCCGGATAGGTATCTGGTCCCGGCGATGCGCCATACTTCGGCTCCGCCCACTTGGTATATTGACCCCTCTCGAGAACGGGGCACCAGGCAGAATAACCTCTTCCACAGCGTGAAATGAGCCTCAACGCCTAAAAATAGCTCGCAAAGGGCGACGAAACCCGCAATATGTAATACGGAGGCGGGCGTGAGATTGTGCAGCTGGAGGCCGTAGAACTCCAGAAGCCCGCGGAGAAATGGATGAATTGGAAACCCCAGTCCCCTTATTAGATAGGGGACGAGGCACACCCGCTCTCCTTTAGAAGGATTGGGGGTGCTCTCCGCTTGTTTTCCGCCATTGTAGGTAGAGAGTCTCTTGTTTTGTCACTTTCATATACTAGTGGAAATTTTCATTATAGAACTTGGCTTGTATATTCCAACAATGGGCCTCCTCAAGTGCCCTAGGTCTTCGTGAGCAAGCAAGTTGGATGCACACCCACTTGGTTTCTTTTGTTGAGCTTTCATACATTTATAGCTCTAGTGCATCCGTTGCATGGCAATCCCTACTCACTCACATTGATATCTATTAATGGGCATCTCCAAAGCCCGTTGATATGCCTAGTTGATATGAGACTATGTTCTCCCTTTTGTCGTCTCCACAACCACCATTCTATTCCACCTATAGTGCTATGTCCATGGCTCACGCTCATGTATTGCGTGAAGATTGAAAAAGTTTGAGAACATCAAAAGTATGAAACAATTGCTTGGCTTGTCATCGGGGTTGTGCATGATTTGAATATGTTGTGTGGTGAAGATGGAGCATAGCCAGACTATATGATTTTGTAGGGATAACTCTCTTTGGCCATGTTATTTTGAAGAGACATAATTGCTTAGTTAGTATGCTTGAAGTATTATTATTTCTATGTCAATATTAAAATTTTGTCTTAATTCTTATGGATCTGAATATTCTTGCCACAATAAAGAAGAATTACTTAGAGAAATATGTTAGGTAGCATTCCACATCAAAAATTCTGTTTTTATCATTTACCTACTCGAGGACGAGCAGGAATTAAGCTTGGGGATGCTGATACATCTCCAACGTATCTATAATTTTTTATTATTCCATGCTATTATATTATTTGTTTTGGATGTTTATGGGCCTTATTAAACATTTTTATACTATTTTTTGGAGTAACCTATTAGCCCAGAGCCCAGTGCCAATTTCTGTTTTTTCCTTGTTTTAGAGTATTGCAGAAAAGGAAAACCAAACTGAGTCCAATTGACCTGAAACTTCACGGAACTTATTTTTGGACCAGAAGAAGCCCACGGAGTATCGGAATTGGACCAGGAGAGTCCCGGGCTGCCCACGAGGGTAGGGGGCGCTCCCACCCCCCCTGGGCGTGCCCCCTGCCTCGTGGATAGCCCAGAGGTCCACCGACGTACTTCTTCCTCACATATATACCCATATACCCTAAAAACTTCGAGGACGACAATAGATCGGTAGTTCCGTTGCCAGAAGCCTCCGTAGTCACCGAAAACCAATCTAGACCCGTTCAGGCACCCTGCCAGAGGGAGCAATCCCTCTCCAGTGGTCATCTTCATCATCCCGGTGCTCTCCATGACGAGGAGGGAGTAGTTCTCCCTCGGGGCTGAGGGTATGTACCAGTAGCTACTTGTTTGATCTCTCTCTCTCTCTCGTGTTCTTGAGGTGGTACGATCTTGATGTATCGGGAGCTTTGCTATTATAGTTGGATCTTATGATGTTTCTCCCCCTCTACTCTCTTGTAATGGATTGAGTTTTCCTTTTGAAGTTATCTTATCGGATTGAGTCTTTAAGGATTTGAGAACACTTGATGTATGTCTTGCATGGGATACCCGTGGTGACAATGGGGTATTCTATTGATTCACTTGTTGTATGTTTTGGTGATCAACTTGCTGGTTCCGCCCATAAACCTATGCATAGGGGTTGGCACACGTTTTCGTCTTGACTCTCCAGTAGAAACTTTGGGGCACTCTTTGAGGTTCTATGGTTGGTTGAATAGATGAATCTGAGATTGTGTGATGCATATCGTATAATCATACCCACGGATACTTGAGGTGACATTGGAGTATCTAGGTGACATTAGGGTTTTGGTTGATTTGTGTCTTAAGGTGTTATTCTAGTACGAACTCTAGGGCTGTTTGTGACACTTATAGGAATAGCCCAACAGATTGATTGGAAAGAATAACTTTGAGGTGGTTTCGTACCCTACCATAATCTCTTCGTTTGTTCTCCGCTATTAGTGACTTTGGAGTGACTCTTTGTTGCATGTTGAGGGATAGTTATATGATCCAATTATGTTATTATTGTTGAGGGAACTTGCACTAGTGAAAGTATGAACCCTAGGCCTTGTTTCAACACATTGCAATATCGTTTGTGCTCACTTATTATTAGTTACTTTGTTGTTTTTATATTTTCAGATTACAAAAACCTATATCTACCATCCATATACCACTTGTATCACCATCTCTTCGCCGAACTAGTGCACCTATACAATTTACCATTGTATTGGGTGTGCTGGGGACACAAGAGACTCTTTGTTATTTGGTTGCAGGGTTCCTTGAGAGAGACCATCATCATCCTACGCCTCCTACGGATTGATAAACCTTAGGTCATCCACTTGAGGGAAATTTGCTACTGTCCTACAAACCTCTGCACTTGGAGGGCCAACAATGTCTACAAGAAGAAGGTTGTGTAGTAGACATCAGGGAGGCGTATCGATCCAGCAAGTGCGCTTCCTGCCGTCGCCGTCCCCAATACCGGCCTAGCTGACCGGATCATCGCCGCCACCCGTCTACACATCGGCTGGAGACCCGCCGGCACCCACTCTGCAGTTAGGCGATCCCTCCGGCAACACAAGGCACTCCACGGGCCGCGCCCATACTGACCGGGTGCCCCAATCCTTGCTGCTTCACACCTCCGAGCCAGTCATCCACGGCGCTCCGACTCAGACACCGCCGCGGTTTGCCAAACTGGACTTCGCCACTTATGACGGCACGGAGGACCCCCTCAACTGGCTCAACCAGTGCGAGCAGTTTTTTCACGGGCAGCGCACCCTCGCCTCGGAGCGTACCTAGCTCACCTCTTACCATCTCCGCGGCGCGGCACAGACCTAGTACTACGCCCTTGAGGAGGACGAGGGCAGCATGCCCCCTTAAGAGCGCTTCTGCGAGCTTTGCCTCCTTCGTTTTGGGTCACCGATCCGCGGGAGCCGCCTGGCAGAGCTAGGCCGCCTTTCCTTCACCTCCAAGGTTCAGGACTTCGCCGACCGTTTCCACGCCCTGGCATGCCACACGTCGGGCGTGACGGCACAACAGCGGGCTGACCTCTTCGTCGGTGGACTTCCGGATTACATCCGCGTGGACGTGGAGCTTCGGGGACCCCAGGATATCCAGACGGCCATGTACTACGCCCGCGCGTTTGAGCGTCGCGCGGTGGCCAACCTTACAGCTCGAGGACGAGCTGTTTGTGCAGGCGGGGAGAAGTGTTATGACCGACATATTAGGGGCTTAGCCCAGTGGGTTGTGGCCCAAGTTATCTTATCGTTATTAGGGGCTTAGCCCAATTATCTTATCATTATTAGGATCGTTTGCTTAGGAGTCAAGTAAACCTCTCTATATAAGGAGAGGAGATGTATCAATCTAATCAAGCAAGAAGCAATCATTATTTGCTCGGCTTCCCGAAGAAAGCCGGGAGAACTAACCCTAGCCGCCTCTTGCGCCGCCGCCGCCTCTTCTTCATCGCGCCATGGCGCCCCGCCGGCGGTAGCCGTGATCGCATCTCCGTCAACCCTCCCCCTTCCCGTACAACCTACGCCCTACACCAGGTAGGATTCTAGCTCCTACCAGACCCACTGCAATATATGTATATTTCTGCAGTTATGCTGCCTCAATACTAAGAATTTAAAATTTAGGCCCTGTTTGGTTCATAAGTTCTAGGACTTTTTCTAGTTCCAACTAAAAAGTCTCTAGTCCTTAAAAAGTCCCTCATTGTTTGTTTCCAGAGACTAAAACGTCCCTAGTCCCTTCCTAGAGGTTATTAAATGACCATGTTGCCCCTAGTATATAGAAAAATAACAATCAAATAACACCATGGGGTGGCGGGCCAATGGGTGCATGGAGGGGCATTGTTGGAAAAGTCTCAAAAAGTCCCAAAAAGACTCTCCTTGAGAGTCTTCTCCATTTAGTCCCAAATGTCTAGTTTAGTCCCTAAAAAGTCCCTCCCGTTTGGTAAAAAAGTTTCTAAGAAGGACTTTTTCTAGTCCCTACACAAAAAAGTCACTGGAAACAAACACCCCCTTAGTTGTACACTTTTGGGGATTTAAATCTGTAACCCAAATACATTCGTTTGAGACAAGTATTTTTAGAGGAAGGGAGTACTTCACGTCTATATATAATCACAATCACAACAAATTTCATATTTACAGTCGTGGCTATGGAGACACGTTCTATTCACACGGGAGTTCACATGAACAAGACTGCGTACGTACACACGCGTCTCAACCAAATCATTCCATGCCATGCCATGCTACGCCGGCTTCCCTTCCTGCACCGCGCTCTCTGGCGCCGTCAAGCCACCTGCCGCATCTCCACGGACGCCACGGGCGCCGCGGCCGGCACCACCGCGGTCACCGTGGCCGGCGCGGCAACCTCCATCTTGGCGACGCCGTGGCCGTGGCCGTACCCGCCGCCCTCGAGGTCGTCGTCGTAGTAGGCGACGCGGTCCCTGCGCGGGCGCGCGCGCAGGTGCCTCTTGGTGCACACCTGGCCGACGAGGCAGGAGATGACGATCAGCGCCGCGATCACGCCCAGCACCACGAACACCGCCGTGTACGACCCCCCGCCGCCGCCGCCGGCCGACGCCGCGTCCTGCAGCGGCCGCGCGTGGATGATGATGCCCGTCCCCTCGCCAGCCGACGCCATCGCGGCTGATGCTCGCTGTGGTGACCGGTGGAATGAAGGCGACGACGATGTGCGGCGCACGTACTTGTAATCTCTCGCGCTTGGGTTGATATATATGCTTGGAGTGAGCTCGAGAGCTGGGTTTGGTCTAGTGTACAAGGGGAGGATTGGAGCTTGCGAACTCTGCAATTTATGCTGTGTTGTTCCTTGCCGGCATCCATGGCAAAGCTAAGGATCCATCCAATCCAATCCAACGTTGGTTGCCACTCACCGTAGTCCTTCCATCATTCCAAGGGAACAAACAATATGCAGGGCGTCGATCAATTGCAGTCTCGCAAGTTACCCTTGCAAGATTCTTTTTTTGGATGCTATTAGCTGGGATGCTAGATTGATGTATGGATATCATCTTCTTCCTTTTGCATGGATCGATTCTTTCTGCATGAATGCATTCTTGAACAAACTATAAGCATTCTGATCACCGTCCATTGCCGATCCGACGGTCAGAAATGTGCAGCTGTCGTGGCTAACGCACGTCACATTCGTTTCCTACGTGATGACACACCTTCTTATCTTATCTTCGCGCGCCTCTTTTCTTCCCCTCTGCCATTTCCAACTCCGAGCGCAGAGCAGAGCAGAGCATCAAGAAAGACTCAGCGCCACGGCGGCAATGGCTTCCACCGCTCTCTCCTCGGCCCTCTCCCTCATCCACGCCAAGCCCGCCACCACCTCCCTGCCCCGGCCACACCCATTCTTTCCCATCCACGGTCACCGCCCCTCCGTCGCCGTCGCTTGCACCTCAACCGCCGCGGCCTCCCCGAAGGTGCTGGAGCTGGGGGACGCCATCGCGGGGCTGACCCTGGAGGAGGCGCGCGGGCTGGTGGACCACCTGCAGGAGCGCCTGGGCGTGTCGGCGGCCGCGTTCGCGCCCGCCGCCGCCGTGGCCGCCCCGTCCGGACCGGCGGCCGAGGCCGAGGCGCCCGCGGAGCAGACGGAGTTCGACGTGGTGATCGAGGAGGTGCCGAGCAGCGCCCGCATCGCGACCATCAAGGTGGTGCGCGCGTTGACCAACCTGGCGCTCAAGGACGCCAAGGACCTCATCGAGGGCCTCCCCAAGAAGCTCAAGGAGGCCGTCGGCAAGGACGAGGCCGAGGACGCCAAGAAGCAGCTCGAGGCCGTCGGCGCCAAGGTCACCGTCGCCTGACCTTGACCTTGCTGCTACTCCTACATTGCTACTAGGAATTCCATCATTTTACCAAAATTTTCCTTGTCGAAAAGACATTTTCTCTTGTGTAATTGTATCCGGCCAGTTGCAAGATCTTTGCGTCCTTTATATACTCTGTTTCTTTCTCTGTTTTTTGTATCTCCAGTACGACGCGTACCTGAATTCTGATGAATTCCGATGCTTCGTTTCAGAATTTTGATTAGATATGGTATGTAATTTTCTCGGGAGAGAATGCATTACGATATGTACTGGATGTTCTAGACATGGCCTGGTCGATGTAAAATGCAAGCCACTTGGATACTCTGTGACTGAGTGACCAATGCACAGGTCAGGTGCAGGAATTGCAGAATAATTCCGCGAGCTCAACCGGTAACAATGCGATACGCCCTGACTGACCAATGCACTGAACGACATCCCGGTAGGATTGCTGTTTTCCAAGTATATTGATCAACCACAATATTTACTTTCATCAGAAAAACACACAATGTTTGCATGTACATAAAGGGGAACATAGGACATACCCAGCCTAAAATGGCGACTCATATCTAAAGAAGTAGCGACCTAACTACATTCTCACATTTCTTTTTTGATCTCATGACTTTTTATGCGATCGGAAAACGAATAGGGCATGTACAATGGCATTATCTTAGAAGTGACACATAGAAGTCTAAAAAAAAGGAGTGCCACGTAGAACCCTAAAAAGAAGGAGTGCCACGTAGAATAAATGCTGAGGTGGAGAAGAGAGAAAATATAAGAAAAGATTTGTCTTTTCATTTAAGAGATGATCTCTTAGCACAATATGTCTCACCATGTTTTTATGAATAGTTAGTTATCAAAAATAAAGCTAAGAATCCATCGTAGACATGTTTTTTTTGTTATTTCAAAATTACATGCGCACTTAAGATAAGACTGTCTTTTCAACCATTGTATATGCCCTTAGCAAGGCTGTCAGCTTCAAAATTGAAGTTCCGAGAGTCATGCACAAAAACAATATACTATTTTTTCATGAAATCCAAAAATTGGAAGACACGTTTTGTAAATGGATTTCAGTTATTTTTCAAAAATCCGAATGGAAGTTTCAATATTTGGAATAGTTCTTGTACTTATATGGGAATTTATTACATTGGTATAAATATTAAGGGAATACTTAATTTTTTAGTGAATATTTCTGAACTATATTGGAGAACTTCTTTCAAACAATGACACTTACTCCATTTTTCCAAATATGAATAAAATTGTTTTTTTGAAATAAAAAATATTTTGAAAATTCCATTTGAATTCAATGAAAATTGTAAAATTTCATACAAATTTGTGGATTATTTATTTTTTAATTTTTTTACAAAACATATTCATAAATAATCATGCTTATTTTAGTCATATTTCATAAACATCTCACAAAGATTTCAGAAAATTTTAACGACTTCCATTATATTACTCCCTCCGTTCCTAAATATAAGTCTTTATAGAGATTCCACTATGGACTACATACATATATATAGACATGTTTAAGAGTATAGATCATTCACTCATTTTACTCCGTATGTAGTCCGTAGTGGAATTTCTAAAAAGACTTATACTCTATCCGTTCCAAAATAGATGACTCAACTTTGTACTATCTTTATATGAAGTTGAGTCATCGGTTTTGGAACGGAGGGAGTATTTAGGAAGGGAGTTAGTACGATCAAATTAAGTTATGCATGTGCATTAAAATTGTTTTCTATATTTTTGAACAACTTGGAATCTTTTGATTTTCTTTTTTTAGTGGTTTGATTTTCTTTTCTTTCCTTCAAATGTGTTAATTATTTGAAATTTTTAAGAAGTGATTTGGAGTATTACTGACAGGACTAGGTTTCTGTAAGCACGTTGCAAAATTTCTAAATCGGTACTAATATTAAGTAGAATGCATATCAAACTGAATAAAATATGTAGTAGTACTTCATAAAAAATTGAAATCAAACATTTGTAAAATCTTTTCTAACATTTTTGTACAAATTTGCAACTTTGCAAAAATTGAAACTTGTGCATTTACTAAATTGTAGCTCCAATGAAAAATTAATTACGAAGTGTACAACATAGATCGAATACAGAGCAATGCAGGAAAAATACATTGACGTATAGATAAGGAATTAGCAAAGAAAAAAAGAGATATATAGACAAGGAGTGTGAATCTCAAAGCAGCATTGACGGCTCTAATGTGCTTGCAAGAATTGAGTATTCGACCTTCAACACTTGATCTACAGTAGGTCTGAATTCATCCCAAAGACAGACAGCATTTCTTAGATTTGCCCAGCAAAATTAATTTAGCTCTAGCTTGAGACGAACCCAAGTGAAATTTCTCATGAGTTTAATTACCCATGCAACACATACGAATAGCATATAGATAAAAATTCAACATATAGATAAAATTCATATGATACTAATAGCATAGTTCATCAAGCCCAACACTGTTAGAATTAAATTCGAGGCATACCATTGATCATCCGAGGACCAAGCAATCACACGAGCACGACACCGGAATTTGTTAATGAGGTTCACCGATATGGCTACATCCCCGGGGCTTGACTATGGGCGCTCCTCCCCGTGATACCGTCACAATACCGCACCCGGTCGCCCTGGACACCGGCACATGCCGCCGGCTTCCCCTGCGTTCCGGTGCTATTATGTTGGCATAGGTTACATCGTGTGTCTACCACCGCTATATATGAGAGGCCTAGGATACGAGTGTCCGATTTGGACACGACTCCACATCCTATTTTAACACAATACAACTCCTACTCCAACTGTAACATACCTTGTACACAATATTCGACACAACTCTAACAAACATACAAACTAGTCCATACGATACAAATAATAAAAATAGATAAAAAGGATACTACAATGCAAACATAGTAAAAACTGCTTCTCGTTGTCGTCCTCCTCAGTGGTGTAGTCCGACGACAGAAACGCGTCATTACACCGAGGATCATTGTCGTCAACGGTCAACACCGGTCCTAGGTCGCACTACGCTAACGCCAGTGCCTTCCGCTCATGCTTGTCCGCCCGATCCGCGGCTCGCTTCGCCCTCCTCTCCGCCCAGAAGTCGTTCTCTCGAGCGACATCCTCCGGGAAGCGCCGGCGGCACTCCGCCATGGCGTACTCGTCCGCCTCGGCGATGAGGAGGTCGCGCTCCCGCCTACGCTGAACGCGGCATTCCTCCTCGGTGACTAGCCGCGGCGGAGGCACGAGCTCCTGCACCTGCTCACACGTCCGGGCGGCGGAGAAGTTCATCTGCGCTCGTGGCCTTCCGACGCGTTACTCCCCGCGTCGTACGCGCGGGCAGCCTCATGGGCAGTCTCAATCGTCCCGAGACCGAGACGCACGTCACTGGAGCGGATCTCCGCGTAAAACATGCTGGAGGGGTGGGCGCGTACGCCGCGATAGCCGGAGCTGCTCCGGGCGCGCGGGGGCATTACAGCGGTGGGGGAGAAGGCGCGGCGGCATCGGGAGAAGGGCGTGGTGGTAGCGGGGGGCGCTGGAGGCGAGGAATATGGGGGCGGCGGGGAAGAAGAAGGCGCTGGAGTGGCGGTTGGCGGGCTCGGGCGCGCGCGTTTTATAGAGCACGCCGGACGCCACGTGCCTGGGCGCTTTTCCGCGTGCACGTGATTTTTTTCCCGCGCGCCGGAATCTCCCGTGCCCGCTGGAGCGCGCCAAACCGCTCCGCTAAACCATGCTTTTTCCCCGCACGCGATGTATAGCGCGGCTGTTGGAGATGCTCTGAGCAAGGTTGTGAGCTTCAAAACTGAAGTTCCGAGATTCATGCACAAAAACAATATACCTTTTTCGCCAAATCCAAAAACTGGAAGGCATAAGTTTTGCAAATGGATTTCAGTTATTTTTCAAAAATCTAAATGCAAGTTTCAATATTTGGAATAGTTTTTCTGCTTATATGGAAATCTATTATATTGGTATAAATATTAAGGGAAAAATTAAATTTTTAGTGAATATTTCTGAACTATATTGGAGAACTTCTTTCAAACAATCACACCTACTCTATTTTCCAAATATGAATAAAAATGATTTTTTTGTGAAATAAAAAATAATTTTAAATTTCCATTTCAATTCTATGAAAATTGTAAATTTTCATACAAATGTGTGAATTATTTCGTTCTTTTAGAAAAGTTATAGAAGATATTCATAAGTAATGACGCTTATTTTAGTCATATTTCATAAACATCTCACAAAGTCTTCACAAATTTTTAATCACTTCCATATAATTCAATCAAATTAAGTTAATCTTGTGCATTAAAAATGTTTTTTATTTTTTGAATGACTTGGAATCTTTTGATTTTCTTTTCTTTCCTTCAAATCTGTAAATTATTTGAAATTCTGAAGAAGTGATTGGAGTATTACCGACAAGACTAGGTTTCGGTAAGTGCATTTCAAAATTAAGTGGAATGCATTTCAAACTGAATAAAATATGTAGGAGTACTTCATACAAAATTGAAATCAAATATTTGTAAAATCTTTCTAACATTTTCGTACAAATTTGCAACTTTGCAAAAATTGAAACTGTTCGTTTACTAAATTGTAGCTCCAACCAAAAATTAATTACGAAGTGTACAAACTAGATCGAATACAGAGCAATGCAGGAAAAATACGTTGACGTGTAGATAAGGAACTCGCAAAAAAAATGCATAGATAAGGAGTGTGAATCTCAAAGCAGCGTTCACGTCTCTAATGTGCATGCAAGAATTGTGTTTTCGACCTTCAACACTTGATCTACAGTAGGTCTGAACTCATCCCAAAGACAGCCAGCATTTTTCAGATTTGCCCAGCAAAATTAATTTAGCTCTGGCTTGAGACGAACTCAAGTGAAATTTCAGTGAAACGGCTAAGTTAATTACTCATGCACAATATAAATTAGTCGCCGTAAGAATTCAGTTGAAATTTTAGTGAAGCCGGCACGCTTTGTTCTAGCAAACGAATCCAACTCACTCACACACCGATATGGATATCTATCTATACACGCGGCACAAGGCGCAAGAGCATCCGTCGCATTCAGTAGTCGCCGTGGAGCGACGGCACCGTGGGCCAGAACTCCTCGAGGCCCCAGAAGTTGTCACCCGCCACCGCCGCCGCCTGCAAAAACTCCGGCGGCACGCCACCGTCCATGTCTCCGGCACACGCGGCACCCCCACCTCCTTGCACGGCGTAGCCAAGCTGGTGATCACCCCAGCCGCCTGGCTGCGTCGCCGCCGTGACGACGTCGTAATGCGGCATGGCGCCCGGCCGGCCCACGGAGTTGCTGCTGCTGCTCTGGGACTCGGTCACCGCCGTCGAGCTCGGAAGCTGGCACCCGGTGCTGTCGCTGGCGGTGGCGCCGCCGCTGCGCTTCTTCTGTATCTTGGTCCTCCAGAAGTTCTTGATCTCGTTGTCGGTCCGGCCGGGGAGGTGCCTGGCGATCTTGGACCACCGGTTGCCCCACCTGGCCTGCAGCTCCACGATGAGCAGGTGCTCCTCCGGCGTGATGTTGCCGCGCCGCACGTCGGGGCGCAGGTAGTTGAGCCACCGCAGCCGGCAGCTCTTCCCCGTCCGGTTCAGCCCTGCATACATGACATGTACTGCTACATAATTTGCTCTCACACACACGTACTACTTGCACCGCCATGCACGGCTGGGAGATACTCACCGGCAGCGCGGGCGAGGCTGTTCCACGCGCCCTCGCCGTTGGCGGCGACGTAGTTGGCGAGGACGAGGTCCTCCTCCATGGTCCAGGGCCCCTTCCTCACCGCCGGCTCCGCGCACTGCATGGTCCTCCTCCTCCCCTCCGGCGCGCGCGTACCGGACCTGCGGCGTAACGCGGTCGCCAGCGTAAACACGGCGGCGTTTCGCATATATAGTCGGGGCCTGGGCGGGCGGCCACGTGAGGGGGGCACTTCGGCACGCCTAACTCGGAAAGGCGCCGGCGGGAGCTCCCGAAGCGGCCATGGCAATGACGTGTCACGCGCTGATTAGCGTGCACCGCTTTCCTTCGCAACTGATAATGCCCGCTTCTTCCTCTCTTCGCCCTGTAATATGGTTTGGTTTGGGTTCGCACGTGCGTATTAACTCCCGCAGCCGCACATTATCTTAATGCGCGCTTGTTGCAGGAGGAGGGGTGCCAGCTGTGGTCCACTTTGGTTTTCGATTAAGAGTTGATCGTTTTGTTAAGTTTCTTGTAGGGCGATCGTTTTATTGTTGTTGATTGTTGGTTTTAAAATAGCTAACCAGTCTTGCTCGCTGGTGGTGATCGTTTTATTAACTTGGGTGGTTAATCATCACTTTTCCTCTCAACCCTAGCCGCCGCCACGGCCCCGGCCCCGCTCCTCTTCCCCGTCCGGCACAAGACGAGTGGGGACCCATCTGTCTCTTTTTATTTTTTCTTAGGTTTTTGTTTATCTCATTATATTGATCAGGCGGTGGCCGATGGCGTGTTGAATAAGGTCTTTTCGGTCTCTCCCTACCTCGATGATGTCCGATCCGCCGCCGGCAGAGCGCCTCTGAGAATTTGTATCCCCGGATCTGTTGGTACCCCTTAAAAAAAGATGTATTGATTCCTTAGTTCATGTGCCTTTCAAGGAGAGCTATTGTCTGGCTATTGGTGTGGTGACTTCAACATCTTCTTCCATGTTATTTCTGCGGCTTGCCCTGACTTCTCCAACCATCTAGACTGATGGTGATGGATTGCAAGCCGGTTCTGCGTGGGGTGATGCTCCAACCAATGTTGCTTCAGCAATTTATAGATCTTGTCTGAAGGGACGAGTGACTACCGCGGGCTTCAAAACTTGGTATGAAGAGGGTGTTTGCAGGTGTCATTGTCTCTACTATTGGTTCAATGTAATTTTCAATTTCTGACGAGGGGTGTACAATTGGAGGAAGAAGAAGACTAGTATGCTTTTCAATTGACTTTATCTTTTACATGCCCTTCTACGTCCAGTTGTCTATCCGTTGCACCACCTCTTGTTTTTCTCGATATTAATTAGATCTAAGATGCTCTTTGTGTGTCTTTGTAAAAAAAACCGTGTGGTTAATGGCGTGGTGTGTCTCGATCTTCACCCGACTGTCGAAAATATTGGCTATGAACAATTCTAAGAACAATTAAGTGCATACAAATGGGCCCACCTATGCTATGAACAATTTGAAGAACAATTAAGTGCATACAAATTGGCCAACCTATTAAACACACGTATGAGTTTTCTTTTGCGGTTCAGTTAAATCGCTCTTCACCACTATACGACCAGTCTTCTTCTTCCAGAAGTTTTCTAAGATAGAATAAATTAGGTTGCACAAAAAATTGCACATATTTACAAGATGCAAGAATAAGCAGATACTAATTTTGACATTCTACACACATATTGCATAGCACCCGTGCATCTATTTACACACACCCAATCACCCATAGATACACAAATTGACTAAAAAAGAAGAAATCAAACACACATGAAAATGGAAAGAAACGACTAAACTAGAAGAAATGCAGGTGACCTCCAATAACGAAGGACCACAATAGCTAGTGAAAGGTCGCCAGGGTGGCATTTCCGAACGGCTAGGGGTGGTATTTTATATGGCTGACCGTGGCATTTTTCAAAACCTCCATTGCAGTTTGTTTAACTTGCAGGTAGTCTTTTGTGAAAACTTCCACCGTTTGATCTGGGTGCGTTCGCTGAGATCCCATCCACAGCAAACGTTTACCAGATACCATTCTCCATAACAAAAGCATCATACACATTGTATACATATAAATTTCCCCTCTTCGGATTCAATAAATAAATAAATAAATCTCCTCCTCCTCCTCGGATGCACTATTCAAAAATTGGTAATACTCTATTTTTTTGAAAGAAAATGCTAGTACTTCCTCCGTCACGGTTTAGAGGCTCTTTGTGAGATGTAGAGGCCTCAGGTTATATGCGAGCCATGGTCACAGCTAGCCGCGCGCATGAAGGGGTGGTTGTCCTTCATGAAACGCTCCATGAAATCCATTTCAAAAAATTAGATGGAGTAATTTTTAAGGTGGATTTCGAAAAAGCGTACGATAAGGTTAAGTGGTCATTCCTCCAACAGGCATTGCGTATGAAAGGTTTTGATGAAGCCTGGCGCCGACAGGTCGAATCATTTACGCAAAAAGGGAGTGCGGGAATTAAAGTGAATGACGACATAGGTCATTATTTCCAGACACATAAAGGCCTAAGACAAGGAGATCCGATGCCCCCTATCCTGTTTAACATTGTGGTGGATATGTTAGCAATTGATAGGCCGGGCTAAGGAAAATGGTCAAGTGGGTGGGTTGGTTCCTCATCTTGTGGAGGGAGGTGTTTCCATCCTTCAGTACGCCGATAATACAATCATCTTTGTGGAGCATGATTTGGCCAAGGCGAGAAATATGAAGCTTGTGTTATGTCTGTTTGAACAATTGACCGGGTTAAAGATTAACTTCCATAAGAGCGAATTGTTCTGCTTTGGTAGAGCCAAAGACGACCAGGAGTCTTATAGGCAGTTGTTTGGGTGCGAGTTGGGGAGTTTACCGCTCTCGTACCTTGGTATCCCGATTCACCATCGTAGGCTAACAAACAGAGAATGGAAGTGCATCGAGGATCGATTTGAGAAAAAACTGAGTTGTTGGAAGGGTAAGCTCATGTCATACGGAGGCCGGTTGATATTGATTAATTCGGTGCTCACGAGTATGCCTATGTTTCTCTTATCTTTCTTTGAGGTCCCGGTTGGTGTTAGGAAACGACTGGACTTCTATCGGTCGCGCTTCTTTTGGCAGGGTGATGAACTTAAAAGAAAATACCGGCTTGCTAAATGGGACATCATCTGTAGACCGAAAGACCAAGGGGGTCTTGGTATTGAAAATCTTGAAGTCAAGAACAGATGTCTTCTTAGTAAGTGGTTGTGGAAGCTGTCCTCCGGGACTGAGGCCATGTGGGCGCAGATCCTCCGCAACAAGTACCTCCAAACTAAAACATTGTCCCAGGTCGCAGTCAGGCCGACTGACTCGCCTTTCTGGAAAGGACTAATGAAAGTCAAACAATCTATGTTCAATAGGACGAGATTTGTTATTGGAAACGGTACAAGTACCCGTTTCTGGGAGGATACTTGGCTTGGTGAATCACCTTTAGCCATTCAATATCCATCTTTATATCGGATTGCTCAACGATGTGAGGTGTTCGTGGCAACGGTATTCCAATCTATCCCCCTTAATATTCAGTTTCGACGGTCGCTAGCGGGCAATCGTTGGGAAGAATGGCTTCATCTAGTTAGGAGACTGATGGCGGTTCAACTTTCTCACCAATCCGATATATTGCGTTGGAAGTTGACTAGTTCTGGAGTATTTACAGTTAAATCAATGTATATTGATGTTATTAATTCGACTGCTATTCCAACTTCCAAGTTTGTTTGGGCTGTCAAGGTGCCTTTAAAAATAAAAGAGTTTATGTGGTTTGTCCATAAACAAGTTATTTTAACAAAGAACAACTTGATTAAACGCAATTGGACAGGACCTACTAGGTGTAGTTTCTGTGATCGGGATGAGACGATTAAGCATTTATTCTTTGATTGCCCGTTGGCTAGAGTTCTTTGGCGGACGATCCATATTGCTTTTAATCTTACTCCACCGACTTCTGTCAATGCTTTATTTGGGACATGGCTTAATGGGGTTGAGCCTGTTCTCGCAAGACATATTCGGGTTGGAGTTTGCGCTTTGTTATGGACTATCTGGAATTGCAGAAATGATTTGGTTTTTAACAGAACATCACGGATTCATTTTTTGCAGGTTATTTTCCGAGCTACGGCGCTGATCCGTTCGTGGTTGCTACTCACTCCGATGGAGGCCAGGGAGCATTTGGTTACTGGATCTATCCGTTGGGAGATGGTCGCTCAGGATATCTTCAACCGGTTTGGATGACGGTCATGTAATAGGATAGGCAATTAGTTTCCCTATCTATTGTTAGCCAGCCGGTTGTGGCATCTTTTTTGGGCTAGTTTGTATATCTAGCCGTCTGTAGCTCTGTGTGAGCTGCATTTCTCTTTTTCCTTTTTGTTTAGCTGGAGACTGTGGAACCTTGTTGGCACTTCTGCCTGTTTTTGGTTAATAAGATGGCCGTATGCATCGTTCTGATGCAGAGGCCGGGGAGACCCCCCTTTTCGAAAAAATGATGCTGCGCATTAACTGGCTCTTATCTTGGTTCTTCTAGCATGCTTGTCTTGAGACTTGAGGTGTCGAAGTAAGTACTTAGTAGTGCAATTGTTCATGCAAATGACTGAGGACACTCATGGGAATATTGTTTTTCTGGATGGTAACTATGAATTAATTATAGGGTGGAGATGCTGTTAGTCAGATCGTTTCTGGAGTACAAATTAGTGCATCTGGATTTCTCCCATGGACATATTATTGTCCCGCACGGCGAGGCAGGATGGTAACAAAGGGAGTACAAATTAGTACAGATGCATGTATGATGTGTTCATTTGGTTCATGATGCTGTGTTAATTGGCTATTCTCTTCGTTATAGTAGCATGATGAGCCCTAGGTGTTGAAATTAGATGTGCCATTGTTCATCCAGATGACTATGGGTACTCATGGAAATGCTGGTTTTTGGATGATAACTATGAATTACAGTATGTGCTTCTCATGTCACAGCTAATGGAACTGAAGCCTAAACCTCTTGAAAACTGAGATGATCAGTTCGTGCGGCCCTGGATGGATGTCCTGGTCAACATGCCTACTGAATGGAAGAATGGGCGCCAGGTTGGCCAGAGTGGAATTGATTGAAGGAGCAACCGTCAGACTTTCTCCCGCGGAAGGTTTTTCCTTTGTGAAACAGTAGAACGTAGAATGCCATTGTGGAGTTTCCAAAGGACTGGGTTGGTTTTAAAATGCAATTACCTTTGAAGATCACTTTCAGGAAGAATGATGTCAAACAGGACTGGAATGCAAAGAAGTATCGGGTCTCACAGATGTTTGGATGGTCGCAAGAGCTGATGATCTAAGCTCTTATGAGGTGATAAGGGTCTATTTGCAGAAAAATGTTGATCTGAAAACTGTCGGTGATCTTCAGTATGAAGGAAGATATAAAGTTGACAAGTTTGTATCCAATTTGGCCACTGAAACTGAGGTTAAAGACAAAAACATTGAAGCACCTGGATGCAAGTACAAGGATACAAGTGCATCAATTGGCAAGATGATGGAGCAAAAGGAGCAGCGGCTCCACTCTTACAATGAAAGTTTGTGTTGATCTCTTGAGCTGCACTACTTATATGGTCCGCTATGTTCTAACTGCTAGCATATGTGCATTTGTTTCCTCTTAGCATAGTTAGAGCTTTCAGCTGTTTAAGCCCTCTCTCTCTCTCTCTCTCTCTCTCTCTCCCTCCAAAATGCAGGAACTGGACTAAAGATCCAAGAAGCTTGGTGAGCTAGATGCTCAAAGTAACTCTGAAAGAAAAAGGTGTGTGATCTTGAACAAGAGTAGGTATCTTGCCCCTTAGTACTATGCATATAGCTTACTTTATGCTGTTGTGGTGTCAACACAGAACACAAATTAAAACAAAACATCTTAAGATGGTAGCATTGGAGCAACAGAGTGCCGAGGAAACTGCGCGGCAGCTTGTGGAAAAACACAAGGTTTGTCTCTCTTGATTGCTGTTTCATTTGAGTTTTGTATTTGAGGAAGCTAATTTATGTGTCTTATGTGTTAAAAAGCAGAGGAAGAAACAGTCTGCTCTAGATAAGATTCTCAAGTTAGAACAACAATTGAATGCCAAAAGCAGAAGCCTGAATTCAAAAAACAGTTGCAGTGCAAACTGGAAGTAATGAAGCATATGCCAGGTCAAAGAAGATAGACCAACTTCGTGAGGAGCTGCAAGAAATGGAGTCACACAGCTAGAGTGTTGTCAAGGATCAGAAGAGAAACGATGAGCTACAAGATGCTCGTAAGGAGCTGATATATGTAAGTAACCTCATTGATGACCATTTCTCCTGTGTTATTTATGTGTCATCTGTGAATGATGACATGTATGCTCGTATTGATGTGGCATAAAGTAGGTACCTTCCACTCTTGCGGCCCATGGTAACCTAGTCGCTAAGACTATCTCTATTTTCTTATTTAACCAGAATTTACCTGCCACAGTTGTGTCCCATGGTAATCTAGTCGCTAAGACGATCTCTATTTTCTTATTTAACTAGCATTTTATTTCAGCCCTGGGAGCTGCGCAGAATGGGATTGGTTGGATGTGAGGTATTGGGCGCTTGTTTTATTGGGTGTCATGTGATACGACTTGTGCTACTTTCAGTTGGGAGCTTAGAATGTTATCTCCAGCATTCAGCGAGAGAGCGCCGCCTAGTCATTAATCCTGTATTTTGTCTTTTCCCAAATTTAACTGGTGTGTATACATGGTGTTCAATAGTGAACTTTTGCTAACTATGAAAACATGTGCTTAGATACCTGAATTGGGGTAGCAGCATAATACTCCATACTAACACCATATATGCACATACTGAAAAAGAAGACCATCATGTATATTATTTGTCAGCTGGGATTTATATGGTCTGAAATGACGATTGGCACATGTGGCATTAAATATTATTCGGTGCTACGTGTGCCATGTTATCTTCTAAACTACATTGTCATTTCGGCCTATACAATTGAGCTATCAATACCAAAGTTGTCACATAGCTTACCATGATAGTGGTATTGTTCTATAGATGTCATGATTTGGATAGTGTTAGTGCCATTTAAGTTTATACTTACAATCATTATGTAACGGTGCTTGTTACTGCTACTTCTCAGGATTAATCCTTTTTTTTAAGTCTCAGGATTAATCTTACATTTGATCTGTTGCACTGAATGCTTTGCAGGGCTTGCTCGAACTTACAACTGGCCGATCAGCAATTGTAGACATCAAAGGAATGGGTGTGCTTGACCCAAAAGCATTCACAAATGCTTGCAAAGGGAAATTCTGACAAGAAGATACAAAACTTACTGCTACTTTGCCGCTATTCTTTGTTCAAAGTGGGTGCTAACTGGCACCTTTTTCAGGGTTGCCGCTATTGATGGCAAAGAGAAGGTACAGATATCTTTACTATTGCTTTTTTCGAAAAGGAGGGACTCCCCGGCCTCTGCATCAAAACGATGCATACGGCTATCTTATTAAACCAAAAAAAAGTTCCAACAAGGTCTCAAAGTCTCCAACTGAAAAGTGAACAAAGCTCACACAGAGCCAAAATGGGCTAGAAACACAAACTAGCCAAATAAAGGACGCCACACCCGGCCGGCAAAAAAGAGATAGGTAAACTAATTGCCTATCCTATTACATGATCGCCATCCAAACCGGTTGAAGATATCCCGAGCTACCATCTTCCAGCGGATAGATCCAGTAACCAAACGCTCTCTGGCCTCCGTCGGAGTGAGTAGCGACCACGAACGGATCAACGCCGTGGCTCTGAAAATAACCTGCAAAAAATGAATGTGCGTTGTCCTGTTAAAAACCAAATCATTTCTGCAATTCCAGAGCGCCCACATCAATGCACAGACTCCTACACGAATATGTCTCGCTAACTCGGGCTCTACCCTGTTAAGCCACGTTCCAAATAACGTGTTGACTGAACTCGGTGGAGTAATATTAAAAGCAATATGGATCGTCCTCCATAAAACTTTAGCTAGCGGGCAATCAAGAAAAAGGTGCTTGATCGTTTCATCCCGATCACAGAAACTACACCTAGTAGGTCCTGTCCAATTACGCTTTGTCAAGTTGTCCTTGGTTAAAATAACTTGTTTATGGAGAAACCACATAAACACTTTGATTTTCAAAGGGACTTTGAGAGCCCAAACATGTTTGGAACTAGGGATCGAGCTTGAATTGATAACATCAACATACATTGATTGAACAGTAAAAACTCCAGACCTAGTAAGCTGCCAGTGTAATTCATCGGGTTGTTAGGAAAGTTGAATGTCCATCAGTCTTCTTACTAGATGTAGCCATTCTTCCCAACGATTACCCACTAATGCCCTTCTGAACTGAATATTAAGGGGGATCGATTGTAATATCGTTGCAACAAAAATCTCACGTCTTTGAACTATACGATACAAAGACGGGTATTGGATGACTAAGGGTGCCTCTCTGAGCCAAGTATCCTCCCAGAATCGCGTACTAGCACCATCACCAACAATATACTTTGTCCTCTTAAACAAGGAAAGCTTTACTTTCATAAGCCCTTTCCAAAAGGATGAATCAGTCGGTCTTACTGTCACCTGAGACAAAGTTTTGGTTTGAAGGTACTTGCTACGGAGGATTTGCGCCCAAGTGGTGTCAGTCCCACTTGATAACTTCCACAACCACTTGTTGAGAAGATATATGTTCTTAACTTCAAGATTCTCAATACCAAGACCCCATTGGTCTTTCGGTCTACAGATGATATCCTATTTGGCTAACCGGTATTTTCTTTTTAGCTCATCACCTTGCCAAAAGAAACGCGATCTATAGAAGTCCAGTCTTTTCCTAACTCCAACTGGGACTTCGAAGAAAGACAAAAGAAACATAGGCATACTGGTGAGAACCGAATTTATCAGAATCAACTGGCCTCCGTATGACATAAGCTTGCCCTTCCAGCAACTCAGCTTCTTTTCAAATCGATCCTCGATGCACTTCCACTCTCGGTTTGTCAGCTTACGATGGTGGATTGGTATTCCTAAGTAGGTGAAAGGCAAAGCCCTCAAATTACACCCAAACAATTGCCTATAAGCCTCTTGTACATCATTTGCCCTACCAAAGCAGAATAACTCGCTTTTGTGAAAGTTAATTTTTAACTTGGTCAATTATTCAAATAAGCATAACACCAGCTTCATATTTCTCGCTTTTGCCAAGTCATGCTCCATAAAGATGATTGTATCATCAGCGTACTGGAGGATGGACACACCGCCATCAACGAGATGAGGTACCAGGCCACCCACTTGACCAGCCTCCTTCACCCTTCCTATCAGAATTGCCAACATATCCACTACAATGTTGAACAAAATAGGGGACATCGGATCTCCTTGTCGCAGGCCCTTTTGTCTCTGGAAATAATGACCGATCTTGTCATTCACTTTGATTCCAACACTCCCTTTTTGCGTATATGATTCCACCTGGCGTCGCCAGATTTCATCAAAGCCTTTCATACGCAACGCCTGCTATAGGAATGGCTATTTTACTTTATCGTATGCTTTCTCGAAATCCACCTTAAAGATGACTCCATCCAATTTTTTCGAGTGAATTTCATGGAGCGTTTCATGCAGGACCACCACCCCTTCTAGGATGTTTCTGTCTGGCATGAAAGCAGTTTGGGAATGCTGCACCACAGAATGTGCGATCTACGTGAGCCGATTAGTCCCAACCTTGGTGAAAATTTTGAAACTAACATTGAGAAGGCAGATCGGCCTAAACTGCTCCATTCTCACAGCATCCGTTTTCTTAGGGAGCAGTGTTATTGTTCCAAAATTTAAGTGAAATAACTGAAGCTGCATAGAGAAAAGAACGTGAAACATTGGAAGTAAATCCCCCTTAATAATGTGCCAACATATTTTGTAAAACTCCGCCGGGAATCCATCCGGCCCAGGAGCCTTATTGTTTTTCATTTGCACTATAGCATCAAACACCTCCTTCTCCGAGAAAGGGGCAACCAGAATATCATTATCATGAGTAGTTAGTTGAGGCACATCCTCAATCCTGGAATCATCGAGGGATACACAACTATCCTTCGGAGGTCCAAATAACTGCTTGTAATACTCGGTGATGTAAATTTTCAGGTTGTCCTGCCCTACAATCGTTCCTTCATCTTGCTCAAGCTGAAAGATTCTCTTCTTTCTGTGCTTACCATTAGCAATCAAGTGAAAGAATTGAGTGTTAGCGTCCCCCTGGATCACTCTACGAACCTTAGCCCGCAACGCCCACTTCAATTCTTCTTCGCGGAGAAGTTCTTTCAACCTCATCTCCGCATCTAGCTTAATCTGGAGCTCTGCAGATTGCAAAATCGTGGATTCGGCTTTTATATCTAGGGACTGAATCAGAGAAAGGAGCCTTTCCTTTTCAACTTTATAAACCCCACTAAGGTGTTTAGCCCATCCCCATAGGAAACTTCTCAAATGCCTAATCTTGTTCTGCCAACGCTGGACAGAGGTCGTACCTCCTGCATCTTTAGCCCATTCCCTGGCAACCAGATCCAAGAAACCTTCTCGTTCAAACCATGCAAGTTCGAAAGAAAAGGTGTTTTTGTTTTCCACGTGGTTTGGCTCACCTGAGTCCACAAATAAAGGTGTGTGATCTGAGATTCCGCGCGAGAGAGCCTGGATCGTTACGAGAGGAAACTTCTGTTCCCACTCGACACTCGCGAGAACTCGATCCAGCTTCTCATACGTCGGGTTTGGCAAAGCATTAGCCTAGGTAAACTTTCTACCAGAGAGCTCTATCTCTTTCAGATCCAAGCTTTCAGTAATGGTATTGAACATAAACGACCATCTGCCGTCAAAATTATCATTATTCTTTTCATCTCTCCTCCTTATGATGTTGAAGTCACCCCAACCAAAATTGGGAGCTGCTCGGATCCGCAAATTCGAACCAGGTCCGCCAAAAACTCCGATTTAAGCTCGGGTTGTGCGGCACCATACACCGCCACCAGAGCCCAGTTAAACCCATCAGCTTTGGACCTGACCCGAAATTTAACCGCGAAGTCACCCATCACTACACTTCGGACTTCCAGCGAATTGCATCTCACTCCAAGCAAGATCCCACCCGATCTTCCTCGCCGAGGAAGGCAATGCCAATCAAAATCGACACCACCCGATAAAGTGTTGAGAAACTGGGGCGCAAAATTATCCCTACCAGTTTCAGAGAGAGCAATGAAATCTAATCGATGCTCAAGAGACGCCTCAGCAAGAAACCTTCTTTTAGCCAAGTCCTTCAGACCTCTGCTATTCCAAAAGATTTCTTTCATATGTCATCATGAATTTTTTTTGTCCGTTCGAATCCTAGCACTCCTACGAACCGCGGAAGCAGGATAAACCTTCCGCTTTCACTTGTGCTTGGGTTTACTATGGTCCTCCATCCGGTCCTCATAACCGGGGTCAGTTGGTCTTGCTACTGCATCCTCTAGAACTACATCCTCTTCCTCAGATTCAAGAGTGGATGGTGCAAGATCCGCACAAAAATTATCGAGCACTCTTACCCCTAACGCATCAATCTCTGCATCATTCATAGGTTTTACTGCTGCTAGGTTTCGAATTGTTTCTAAAGCGTGTTCCCCTTTCAAATCTAGAAGATCATTAACCGAGTTAGAAATTTCACTATTAGTACTCCCTAGCGAAACTCCTAACTGGTTGGCATTATTAATAATTTCATCTTTAGAAAAATGCAATATAGAATTAGACATGTTGACTGACATACCAGTGATGACCTCAATGTCACGAAGCTTGGCCGCCCTCATAGCGCACCTCTGCTGCATGTCATCAACCTCCGGGTGGTCCTGGAGACGAGAACTCATCCGTCGCCCCGTAGAGACCGGGTCGGGGATCCCACCAAAGTCAATGACCTCCTCCCGAGTTACCGAAGGAGGTGGCGGAGAGCTCCCAAGCCCCACGGACGGGAAGCCAGGGGAGGGAAGCGCGGGCGCCGCCTGCCCGAACACTCCCCCCGCCCCAACCCTATGGCTTGAGGGCGTCGCTGTCCTGACTGCCGAAGGAGGAGGAGGGGTCAAGGCCACCTGCCCCAGACCCCCACCCAGCACCACTGGAGAAGCGGCCGCTCTAGCCGCCACCGTAGGTGAAGGAACCGGGTCCACCTGACCCAGACGACCTCCCCCACGGCCGGCCATCATCGGCGTCACCGGCGTCTCCGGCGCCAGGATAGGAGGAGAAGAGGTCGAGGCCACCTACCCCGAACTCCCCTCCCAGGCACAACCTCCGAAGCAGACGACGTCTCCCAGCCCGAGACCACTGGGGAAGCGGGGGAAAGCGAAACCACCTGAGGCTCCATCTCCCCACCCCCACCAAGGTCGTCGCCGAGTGCGTCTCCATCAAGCCTCTCACCACAGGACTATCAACAGCATCAAACTCCAACACCGGAAGCGTGCACTCAAAGACATCATCAGATTCCACCCGGTCGCTTCAAAGTCTGGGAGGGGCAGACACTGGCTCAAAGGACCCAAACCACAAAGTACTCATCGGCACCGACGGAGTTGGGGCCGGCTCCACCCCGGGCCCATCCTCGGGCAACTGAGCAACAGGTCCCGGTCCGTTGGACCTCTCTCGTCCAGCCTCATCAGTCGGGTCCTCACTAGCACCCGCATTTCGTCACCTTCATGCATATCCACATCAGTCCCATTAACCGCCTCGGCAAACAACTCTGCATCCTCAAACTCAATCTCAAGAGGAAACACCTCTCCCCTATAAGTCCAATTGACCACATCCAGGATGAACTCAATGTCCAGAACACTCACTAGGAGTCGGGCCATCCCATGGGCGCGGGTGAATGCCATATCCACTTTCTCAGTTTTTCCGACCATAATACCCAGACTAGCCACAACTCGAGCATCTGTCAAAGGCTTAGAGGGAGCCCCAGAAAACCGCAGCCACACCTGAGTGAGCGGCTTTCCCTTAGGTTCCACCTTCTACTCGTGAAATTCCAAAATGCATTTAGTACCAGGGACCTTGCACAACCCAAAGCTCAGCAACCTCTGCAAATCATCCACCGTTGGGAAATCAACCCTAAACACACTGTCCTCAATATGGACAAGCTCCCACTGAAAATCACCTGGAGCCAGTTCCTGAAGTCTCTGCACAATCTGAGCCTCAAAAACCACTCTCTGGGTAGCTTTCACAATTCCAGTCGTCAAGCTCTGCATCTCTACCAGAATTCTCTCGCAGCCGGGGACTCAAAGAACATCAGCTCAGCACAATATACTCCATACATCGTAAGAGCTGGAACCTGATCACGCAGAAGAGGGCAATCCCCCGTGGCATGTGCTGGCTTACCACACGAATCGCACAGCTCCACCACGCACTTAGCAATGAAATGACCCTTCTCGCCACATCGATAGGAAAGCATCTTCTCCTTCTTACGCGCCCACTTGGACGCTATCTCAGACTCTGACTTGTCACCTGCCTCAGCAGAAACACCAGTAGCAAGAACCTCCACGTTGGCCAAAGCCGTCACTACCTCCATCGCCTGGCTAGGCAGTTCGGTCAACTGAACGGGATCAGCCGCCGCATCAGTAGTTTGTTGGTCAACAACGACCGATGGCGGAGGCTGTCTGCGGTACCGACCACGACCACCATGATAACCATGGTAGCCACCTCTCTGCCGATAGTTCGGGCCAGAAGCTCCCTCGACAAAACCACCCGGAGGTTCCAAGAAATGGTCTCTCAGCAGAACCATCACTCTGCCAGGCATAACCACGCCCACCTCCCGTAGACGACGATCCACGGTTCTGGCCATCCCCATAAGCATCATATCCATCGTCCCCCCACTGTCCATGGGGCGGTTCATTGGACTCTCCAGCAACCATGTTCTGCCTCGTCTGCGTTGGGCCTGGTCGTTTTTGCATCAGCCTCATGACGTAGTGCGGCGATGGCGCGGCACGAGGCTGCGGTGGAGCAGCACCACGCCCCCAGCCGCAGGTATCGGTGGCCTCGCCGGAGCAACGCCGCTCCCCACCATAGCATTAGCCGGCGCGGGAGGCCGAGGTCCACCACGCCGACCGCCGGTGACACCCCGCCGTCAGCATAGGTCGCAGGCCGAGCGGAGCTCCCCATCCAGCAATCCTCGGGCCCTGAAGCGGCGGCCAAGAACCAAGGCCTGCCCCGCCCCGACCCGAGCCGGTAGTAGCAACCGGAGTCGGCGGTCTCAAGCCGTTCGCTCCACCACCCCAAGCCACGGCAGTAGGGTTTGCACCGGCCAGTGCCGGCGGCCGCGGCACAGCCTGCACCGCGCCCCCACGTCCAGCCCCAACCGCTGGCAACGTTGGAGTGGCGCGGCCGGTTCCCGGCAGCGTAGCCGCCCCACCGTGGCCAGCACCACCCGCGGCAGCGTTTTTGCCTGGCGGCGCGGCTGACCCGCGGTCAGCCATAGCCGGGAAGGCGGGGATGCACCGAGCTCTACCAGGCCCACACACTCAGAACCCTGGCTTGCCGCGCCTTGGAACCCTAGAACGAGCAGATGTCAACGAACACAGAGGAAAAGTGATCGAACGAGTGCATGGGGCGGCGCAGCGTGGAGGAATAGCGGTCGGGTTAGCCTGGGCCACATACCCAGCTAACCCCGGCCCGTCTATGCTCTGGCCCAACTCACCCAGAGCCGGCCCAACTGCACACGCTCCCAGCTCGCGGCCCAAAAGGCAATTCAAATGCAGCGCCCGCTTAGCGGAGACCCCGATCGCCTGAGCCGCCGCCAATGATGCCACAGCCGCCGCCGGCGCCCTAGACGCGATATGCCGGTGCGCATTCTTCCTTCTCTTAATTGTGATCCACGATTCTGGCCTAATCAAATCGAAAAGAGTAAGATTTGGAAGACTTACCTTCGGGAGAGGACCTTTCCATGGTCTGGCTGTCGTCGCCGCCGTTCTCCGATGAACTACGCGACGGATCATTTCTTACTTCTCTCTCACGTGCAATCCAATTCTTGCCGGATAATCAGGTGGCAGAACACTATCGATCGTTGTTGCCACTTCATCTACATCGTACCCTAAATTGAAAAACTCACATATGAGATCTGACGGAGTCAGAGACGGTGGAAAACTCGCCGGGATTCCATCCCCGTCGTCGTCCGCATCCTCCTCATCCGGATCCGCAAGAGCCCAGAACCGGCCTCGGACTCGCCGGCCATCACCGGCGGCTAGGGACGGCGCAGCCGCGGCCGTGGCCCCGGTCGCCCGCCCACTCGCCCGTTCTTCCGTCGCCCCTTCCTGTTTGATGTGTTTTAGCTCCTCCTCTTTACTATTGCTTTTTGGTGGATTTCTAGTTCTGCGATTATTATCATTGTACATCTATTTTTTGATAAATTGTGGTGAAATAGAGGGACCAAGTTCAGTTTACCACCCCCATCCACAGGGAGATCCTTACATTTATGAAAAGGGGGCAAAGTTAGCAGAAATTTCTTGGTTGGCAAGAACACTGCATAAAAATTGGTTGGCAAGAACTCATTCATGTTAGATGCTCTTGGTTGGCAAGAACACTGCATAAAAATTGGTTCTGGATGATTACAGTGCTGAGAGGTAATGCTATTTAGTCCTGGATGGCAAGAACTCATTCATGTTAGATGCTCTTGGTTGAGATTTCTAGAATCCAATCTAATTGCATAAAAAATGATTTGTTTTGCCCTTGTCTATGTCTAATGAATAATGGTGCTGGTGCAGGAATTACTTTCGGAGAAGGATGACAAGTCGAGACAACAGAACTGAACTGAAAGAAGTCTGGGAGGGCGGGTGAAGCTGCAAGGGGAGCAGGACTTCTTTTCTTTCTTTCTGGAGAATCAAATCGGGCCAGGATTTCCTATGAGGCAACACAAAAAGGGAACACAGGGCGACCCATCTAAGGGCCCCTTTATAAGCCGAGGATTGGAATATTGGGGCCTCGTCCCAACGGCTAGCCTTCAGGGTCTCGCAACTCGCAAGGACGCTGCCGCCGCTGCCGGTCCAAGGGGACGCCTTCGCCATTGTCGCTTCCGTCCTGATCACCAGGTGCGCCCCCCCTCCCGTCCCCCCTCCCCTCCCTCCCCTCTCTCCTTTGCCCCTTGCCCCTCACTCGGATCTTTTGATTCACGCTTGGTTCGACCAGACCGCGGAGGGGAAAGAGCGGACGTGCGGCGAGCTCTTTCTGGGAACCATGGGGAAAAAATCTCTGCATCTACATTGTGTTTCCTCCCTCCAAACTCCTCCCTTTAGCTTCATATGCAAGTGTTTTA